>NC_082720.1:85698666-86047107 GCF_030144855.1 Hypanus sabinus
ACATTCCTCCTGATGATTCAGAATCGGATTTAATATCACCAGCATATGTCACCAAATTTGACTTAGTGGCAGCACTGCAATGCAATACATGATAAATATAGGAAGAAAATAAAAAAGTAAATCAATTATAGTAAGATATATATAGAGAGAAAATAGTTACATTAAAAATGGTGCAAAAACAGATTAAAAAAACTGAGGTAGTTTTCTTGGGTTCAATGTTCATTTAGAAATCAGATGGCAGAGGGGAAGAACTGTTCCTGAATTGCTGATTGTGGCCATGTCTCTTTGATGATACAAAAGGAGCAGGGCGTGGTTGGAGATCTTTCTTGGCCAGAAAATATGGAGGATCTTCGGAGGCTCGTGGTGTGAAATGATGACAGCTTGGCAGGGTGGCTCTCTGTCATGCGCCAGCATTCTGACCCGTACAAGAGTGTGTATAGAGCACAGCTCTGGGTACAGCTTCACCTTGGTGTGGGCACTGTACTTGGCTGATCCCCATTTGTCGCACACCTTCCAAATGCAAACACATTTAAATTGCTGTACATGACCCTCCTCCCAACCTGATTCATTTGATTCCATTTCCTTTCATTATTTGTAGAACATAGACCAATACAGCACAGTACAGGCCCTTCAGCTGCATAGCCCTCCCACATAGTCTTTCTTTCATCTGTGTGTCTATATGAGTCTCTTAAATGTTTTTAATGTAGCTGTCTCTACCACCATCCCTGGCAGTGCATTGCAACTCCTCTGACATTCCCTTTATACTTCCCTCCAATCTCCTTAAAATTATGCCCCCTCATATTATCAATTTCTGCACTAAAAGACTCTGGTTGACCACTATCTATCCTCTTGTCATCTTGTATAACTCTATCAAGTCACCTCTCACCCTGTCTACTATCTAGATTCTCATGGCATGATCATTTATCTGGATTGCTCCATGGGAGAGGGGTGTTGAAGCGTAGTCACTGGGTCCCTTGCAGGGGAAGTCAACAGGTTTTCAGGTACTGAGTGGATGTGGGGTTGGATTATGGTAGAGCTGTGCCATGCTAATTGCTGGCAATGACTAACCCCAGATGCAAAGGAATGGCAGACTCCATCATGGTGAGGACTAGCAAAAAGCCAAAACCAAGTGCGGAGAAAGGGCAGACTCTGTCACGGTGAGTGTTGGCAACAACCAAGATGCATTTGGTAAAAGCAACAATAGTGCAGACTATTATCTAAACGGGGAGATGGTTCAAACATCAGAGGTGCAGAGGGACTTAACAGTCCTTGTGCAAGACTCCCAGAAGGTTAATTTGCAGGTTGAGTCTGTGGTAAAGAAAGCAGATGCAATGTTGGCATTTATTGTAAGGGAAATAGAATATAAAAACAAGGAGATAATGCTGACAACAACACACACAAAATGCTGGTGGAACACAGCAGGCCAGGCAGCATCTATAGGGAGAAACACTGTCGATGTTTAGGGCCGACCCTTTGCCAGGACTAACCAAAAGGAAAGATAGTAAGAGATTTGAAAGTAGTGGGAGGAGGGGGAAATGTGAAATGATAGGAGAAGACCGGAGGGGGTGGGATGAAGCTGAGAGCTGGAAAGGTGATTGGCGAAAGTGATACAGAGCTGGAGAAGGGAAAGGATCATGGGACGGGAGGCCTCAGGAGAAAGAGAGGAGGGGGGAGCACCAGAGGGAGATGGAGAACAGGCAAACAACTAAATATGTCAGGGATGGGGTAAGAAGGGGAGGAGGGGCATTAACAGAAGTTAGAGAAGTCAATGTTCATGCCATCAGGTTGGAGGCTACCCAGCTGGTATATAAGGTGTTGTTCTTCCAACCTGAGTTTGGATTCATTTTGACAGTAGAGGAGGCCATGGATAGACATATCAGAATGGGAATGGGACGTGGAATTAAAATGTGTGGCCACTGGGAGATCCTGCTTTTTCTGGCAGACCGAGTGTAGGTGTTCAGCAAAACGGTCTCCCAGTCTGTGTCGGGTCTCACCAATATATAAAAGGCCACACCGTGAGCACCGGACGCAGTATACCACACCAGCCGACTCACAGGTGAAGTGTCGCCTCACCTGGAAGGACTGTCTGGGGCCCTGAATGGTGGTGAGGGAAGAAGTGTAAGGGCAGGTGTAGCACTTGTTCCGTTTACAAGGATAAGTGCCAGGAGGGAGATCGGTGGGAAGGGACGAGTGGACAAGGGAGTCGCGTAGGGAGCGATCCCCGCGAAGAGCAGAAGGGGGGGAGGGGAAAATGTGTTTGGTAGTGGGATCCCGTTGGAGGTGGCGGAATTTGGCAGATCTTAGATGGTGGCGAGGAGCTGTGAGGGACTGAGGTAGATCCGCTGGTTGAGTGGTGTTGCATCATTAGTAATAGCAAGGAATTGATTACAGACTTCAGGGAGGGAAAGGACACAGACAAGTCCTCATCGAGGTGTCAGCGGTGGAAAGGGGCAAGTTCTTCAAGTTCCTGGGTGTCAACATCTGAGGATCTGTGCTTGGCCCAATATATTGATACACTCATGAAGGAAACATTTCAGCAGTATACCTAATTAGGAGTTCTAGGAGATTTGGTATATCAGTAAAGACTCTAGCAAGTTTCTACGGATGTACCATGGCGGGTCTTCTGGCTGGTTGCATCACCATCTTGTGTGGAGGCTCTGAGGCACATGAATACAATACTGCAGGGCGTTGTACACTCAGCCAGCTCCACCGTAAGCACGTACAAAGACATCTCCAAAAGACAGTGCCTCAAGAAGGCAGCATTCATCATTAGAGATCCTCATCTATTCCTATTACTGCCATCGGGGGGAGGTACGGGAGCCTAAAAACCCACATTTGTAAGCTCCTCCCTCCGCCAACAGATCTCTGAATGGCCCATTAACACAACAACGCAACTTCACCACTTTGCTCTCTTTTTGCAATATTTATTTTTTAAATACTTTCTATTGTGCCATTGTGTATTGTGCACTACTGCTTCTGCAAAACAACACCCAATCACCAGGTTCAGAAACCATTACTACCCATCAAGCCACTCCCTTTCGAACCAGAGTGGATAACTTCACCTCAACACTGAACTGATTCCTCAACACATGGACTCACTTTAGGACTGTGCAACTTGTGTTTTTGATATTTATTCATTATTAGTATCATTATTTTCTATTTTTTCACTTGTACATTATTGTCTTTTGCACGTTGGTTGTATGTCTCTGTTGTGTGAGGTTATCATTGATTCTATCGTGTTTCTTTGTATTTACTATGAATGCCCACAAGAAAATGAGTCTCGGGGCTGGAATAGTGACATATATCTACTTTGAAAAGAAATTTACTTGGAACTTTGAGTTGTCAATGAGAATGAACCTGGGTTTGATTTTGACACCTCCTGATGTGGTCAATATCAGATTTTTATCTGAGGAGATTCCTGCCAACACCTCATTAATCTGGCAACGTAAATGCAATCTGTTCTTTAAATGTATTTGGCACTTTGTGCCTTTATCAATGACATTTAGACACACCACACAAAATGCTAGAGGAACTCAGCAGATCAGGCAGCATCTATGGAGAGGAATAAACAATTGATGTTTCAGGCCAAGACCCCTTATCAGGACATATTGATTTGATCACAAATCAGTGACCAGATTTCATTAGGAAATTGAGTCCTGATGAGAGGTCTCTGCCTAAAACTTTGACTGTTCTTTCCTCTCTCTTCATCAGATCTTATCCCAAAATTTTAAATGCTTATTCCTCTCAATAGATGCTGACTGACCTGCTGGGTTCCTCCAGTATTTTGTGCATGAGTTCTATGGATTTTCAGCCTCTGCAGAATCTCTTGTTTATGGATTTCTTTGTCTTTATGTATTATAGTGTCAAATGGATGGGTGGTTAGCAAATGATCAGTTATCTCCATCACTGAATGGCTCAATGAGCTGAAGTGCCTCTTCCACTCTCACTTCCTGTATTTTGTAACATCTCGCACTGGACAGCAGGTGGTGCTATTTTGACCTTTTGTATCAATGCACGAGAAATTAGATGTCAGGCCCACTGTAAAGTGGATAAGGCAGTCAAGTTCAACAGGGACAAAACAGTGACTCAGCAAACCCTGAGGTTTCTGGGTTCCACTCCTTCCGATAAATGCAAAGCTTTTGCTGAGTGCACAAAAAGTATTTTGAGGAATGAGACAAGTTAACTTGGAAGAGAGGAGTATACAGTGAGGGCTGTTAGAGCTATTCAAAAGAATGAAGCGTCAAGACAGAGTAGATAGAAAACCAATTCCTATTGGTCCAGGGGGTCACGGACAGCATGAAGGTGATTCGCAAAGGAGCGAAAACAACTCTAGCACAAGAGTTTCTTCAGATGCTGGGAATTCAGAGTAACACATACAAAATGTTGGAGGAAAGCAGCAAGCCAGGCAGCATCTATTGAAAAGAGTAAGCAGCTGAAGTTTCAGATTGAGACCCTTCATCAGGTCCTGATGGAAGGAATTCCTTCCGTGTTTTGGTGAGTGAAGTTTTCCACTCTCGTTCAGGAGCCTGATGGTTGAAGGGTAATAGTTCCTGAACCCGATGGTGTGGGACCTAAGACTCCTGTACATCCTTCATGATGGCACCTATACAGAGGAATGACGATTTGATGTTTCAGGCAGGGACCCTTCATTGGGACTCGTTTCCATTGATGTCGCATGACCTGCTGAGTTCCTCCAGCGTTTTGTGTGTGTGTTACTCTTAGACTGACATTGGAAGTTTTGATTTGCTTCTGTGGCTGGTTAGACTAAAAACATGGTGTACGAGCAGAATTAGGCCATTTGACCCATTGAGCATGCTCCACTCTTTCATCATGGCTGATTCATTATCCCTCTCAACCCTATTCTCCTGTCTTCTTCCCGTAGCCTTTGATGCCCTTATTATTAAGAACCAATCAAACTCCATTTTAAATATTCATATGTTATTATTATGTAGTCATATATGGCAATGAATTCCACAGATTTATCACCACCTGGCTAAAGAAATGCCTCCTCTTCTCTTTTCTAAATGGACATCTTATGCTGAATCTGTGCCCTCTGGCTCTAGACTTTCCTACTATAGGAAGCATACTTCCCATATGCACTATATCTAGGCCTTTCAATAATTGATACTCTCAATGAGATTCCCCCTCATTCTTCTAAACTCCAGTGAGTACAGAGCCATCAAATGCTCCTCATACAGTTAAAGCCTGTGAGTAATGATTGAGCCACTATCGGTTATAGTATTCAGGGGGAGGATGGTTAATATCAGTCTGTGTGCCTGTGGTGGGGAGAACAAAGGCAGATTTTAGGGAGAAGACTAGGAGTGAATGGCTCTTGCATAAAACTGGGAAGGAATTGATGGGCTGTAACGATTCTGTGAATCTGAAATACCGGTTGGTATGTTTTTGTTGGAAACATTTGGAGATTACTTGATAAGTGTGATTCTGCATTGAGTGGAGAAATAATGGCATTAGTGAATAAATTCTTCTTGGGCGTCCATCTGGGTACAGGTGTTGATTGTAACCAATGTTACAATGAAAAATTCCACCATATTCATCATCTCTGATGTCTAGGCACATCTAGTCCGGTGGTATATACACCCCCATTGTCCATCCCTCCTGATTGATTAGTCCTCATCTGTTCGGGTTTCCACTGTCCCACGTTGCTTACAATCGAATTCCAGTTCTGACTTAGAGCGAGATCTTCTTGTTTGTTAAAATCCTTTTCTATTTTTATATCAATGGCTTCCTTCACCAGGTGGTCCCAAAAACCATTGCAGTTTTGTGCCATCAAAGTCAAACCTGTGGCCATTGCAAATGCAGTGTTCTGCCAATGACGATTTCTCTAGGTAACCCAAATAAATACACCTTCAATGCTTCTTGGTACTGTTATGAATGTACCACAGCTCTGAGGGGCCGAATGGGCGGGAGCAGCCCCCTCCTTCTGGAGAATCGCAAGATCACTATTAATTCGGGTCTCGGACCCAGGAAGTGAGAGACAATGCAACGGTTTTGGCCATTGTTCTTAGAGGCACCTGTGTGACGTGCATGTCCCTGCTACGTGACAGCTACCATGGATATGGACACCCTCGGGCAATGTGGGGGTGGGGATTGCATCACCCTACTTTGATGGACATCTACAACTCTGCAAGTCAAGTTAAAAGGGGACTACAGGAGACAGTACCCCAGCGACGCACCAGAAGGACACCCTCGCTCAGTGCTCCCGTGGCTGGAAGCCACTCAACGCCACGTGCGCTCCTAACTCCTTTGCCTGGGGAGCGGGTGGCTGATAATACCGAGAAGGACTTTGAACTAACAACGGGGAAACAACGTTCCCCTGATTTTATGGAGTGGCTTCATAAAGACCCGGGCAAGTTTTTTTTTCGTTTTTCACCGATCCCTCTAAAACACGTGAAACCCAACGATTCCCCGAAAGGCTAAAGTCTGCAGACTTCTGAGTGGCTTTTATATTTCCAATGGACAATATATTATCCCTTAGACAACAGTCGAGATTACTTCTTAACGATGATTATTACTATACCCGCGCTTTAGATTGAGTATTGACGACGTGCATTATCTGAATGTTTGTAGTAACCTTACTTTTGTGCCCCTTTATAAATAAAAATATTTGAAAATAGTGACATCAGACTTCAATGGACCTCTCTATCTTTGCTGGTAAGTTATCCAGTTATGGGATACGTAACAGTACGTGTTTCAACCATGCACCCTGTCTAGTCAATTTACACTGCCCCACATTCACAAGAAATCCTGTAAATGCCAGCTGTCCTGAGTCCCAAGTCGTCTCTGACCTGCACAAGCTGTGATGTGAGCTTCCCTCTGGGTTTGTGGATGGTATTAATCTGGAATTTTTCCAGGATACTGGCGATCCTGCCCGAAACCATGGAAATACGGGGAAGACAGGTGTGAGTAACTGGTTCTTCCTCATTAGGTTTCCTGATTTTTCCCATCAGCCCTCTTAAGGGTCCTATTGACTTCCTTCACTTTGTAGCCATTCTGTAGTAATGTCGTGTGTAATTGTCTTATTTTCTCAGGGAGACCCTCTGGGTCTGAAATACTTTCAGCATGGTCAATCAAAGTAGAAAGAATCGTACCTCATTGGGAGACATGATGGCAACTGTTATAAGATCAGAAGACCTTAAGACATTGGACTGTTTAATTATAATGGGCCCCTTTTGTTTTTCTTTACCATCCTTTAGTTAAGACTCATAAATATCATTCCTTTAGTCGTATGCAGTGTGCTGTTTCGTGGCAGCAGGTTGTAACATGGCAGCAGATTACACAGCATCCACACAAACCGGTGTTTGGGGTGGGAGATTCATCTCAATCTCACAGTATAATGACACCAGAGTGTGTATTCCCTAGACTCACGCAGCCAAGGAAACCAGCGAGGTTTCATGTGTACATACCCAAGACTTTTGCACAGTACTGTACATACTAGTCCCTGATACAGTAATGTTAGCAACTACAGAACTGTTATGGGCTATATATGTTTTGTCATCTGAATGATTGTTGGTACTATGTTCTGTACCTTGACCCCAGAGGAACACTATTCATTTAGGTGTTGCAATGTACAGTTGACTGATGACTGACAATTAAACTTGAACTTGCAAAACAAATTCCAATGTATTGAAAAGTCCATTCTAACCAATAGCTGGGTGTGGGTGTGAGGGAATGAAATGACACATTTATCCAACACTCAGACCATTCACTGACATCCACCCTTGAATTCAACACTCTAAACTACGTAACCTCTGAGTCATGTGCCAGTCAATAAATCAGAGTAAATAACACTCAGTCTCTAGGCTCTGCTTCATAAAATATCTTTATTTCATAACGTAACACATCATCATGTAGATATAGTACCCTTGTACCAGGTTCAGAATTTTAGTGACTGATACCAAAACAGGCAAATGGATTTTCCTTTAAGAAATTTTCCCAAAGTCGTCACTGACAACCTTCAAATAAAACGGGAATCTTGCATCAGCAGCAACTACAACTAAAAACCACTGTCTGCTCTGCTATTCCGGTCTTTGTGAAGAATTACAAACTTAAGTGTCTGGGTGAGAGCAGAACTCCAATTTCCAAAGACCATAGTCTGTTCAGAGCTCAGTGCAAGGAATACAAAGTGGAACTGTTTAGATCAGCACCATAAACTTTTATCCTGTTCAGAGGAAGCTGAGTGCTTCAGTGGAAGAGCTCCAAGAACCATCTGTACTGTCACTTTGTCTGTCTGCACCACACTTTCTCTGTAACTGTAACACTATAGTCAGCATTGTTTTCTTTTTTGTACTGCCTTCTGTACTAACTTTTTGAACTTTTGCTTTGAATCAAACTCGAGATTTTGCGGATTTTGGAAATCTTAAGAAACACACACAAAATGCTGGAGGAACTCAGCAAGATGCTGTCTGACTTGAGTTCCTTCAGCATTTTGTCTGCATTGTGTAAACACCTTAAAATAATTTTGTTTACATTGAAAATACATGTTTGTAATTCTATAATTGCACATTTTATTCCATATCCATACTTTATAAATGTTGAATTTTTTTTTGCATGTTGCACCAACATACATTAAATTCTTAAAACAGTGGATTTTGATTAATTGGGCCATTGGTTAATAAGGCAGCCACTTGGGACAACTCTTAAAGAACAAAAATGGAGAAAATTGGCTTTGTTTATTTGGAACATTATGCTGTTTCATTGGGACAGAAGATTGTTGCCAGTTTCTAACTAACATCAGTCACGTGCACTTGTGTGGTCACGGTGCTGAGAGAGAACAGTTAGAAACTGCATCAGTGTGCACTTGTGTTCAAGAAGCAGAGATTTTTGTCACTGATGATCAACGGGAAATAAGCAAGACAATTCAGAACTGTCTTGCTCACCATGATTTCAGTCTTGGAAGCAACTGGGAGTAAAAACGAAACGATTTCATTACTTCAAGTTAGGAATTATGATGAATTTATAGGTATAGTGGAAATTAGTTGGAAGCTGTCTTTGATAACATTGTATGAAGGCAGTTCATTATCTACACTGTGTCTGCATTGCTTTTGCTCATTTACACTCAAAAGAACGTACACTGGCTGAATTCCTCTCAATAACTAATACGAATGAATAGTTTTATAGTACTGTAGAAGCACTGATAGTGTTCCAATTTGCTCTGTATTTCATTTAAATACATAATTTGTTATTCAGTTAAATGGTAGTTTGTACTTTTTCTACCTTTTTAACAATTTCCATGAAACCAGCTAATTGGGGTAGCCATTAAATTGGGCCAAAACGTCCTGGTCCAGATGTGACCCAATTAACCAGAATGCATTGTAAATGTGAATGTACATGTGAATAAAGTTGACCCTTGATCAGTTCTGCACAGCAAACCAAACCAAAAAAAAACTTTTCCCTGTCTCTCGGTACATGTGACAATAATAAAGCAATAAGAGAGACCAAAGTTTCCTCAAGGTCGAAACACTGTTGGCTGAGATTGCAAAAGTGGTTGATAAGCTATGGATCAGTTCAGATTTTACTTAGAATTAATAAGTACAGATCTATACTACAGATTCAGAGCACGTTGGACCACAGAAGTTATTGGACTAGAATTACCTGTACCAACAGTAATAAAATGAAGGTGCATTTAGGAAGAGATCCTAATAACAGCAGCATCAGATTTCATTAAGCTGTGCACTGAACAGCCTGTATGCACGCGCATTCACTCACTCACTCACTCACAGAACTCAGCATCTACTGAGGAATAAACAGTCAACATTTTGGGCAGAGATCCTTCAGCAGGACTGGAAAGGACAGGGGAAGATGCCAAAATACCTTTCCTGTCCTGATGAAGGGTCTTGGTTGAAACGCTATTTATTTCTTTCCATAGATATTGCCCGATCTGCTGTGTTTCTCCAGCATCACGTGTGTTGCTCTTGATTTCCAGTATCTGCAGAATCTCATGTTTAGCAAATAACCTGTACCCTTAATGGCAGGACTAGTAACTTAGTGTTCTCCCAGGCCGCAGGAAGCAGAAATCAATTTGTCCCATTTCTGTGTCACATTGTTGGAGAAGAGTGTAATAACAAAAAAAAATCCAGGCACCGATTTAAAATCCTTTATAGAGAAATCCAGTCTCTAACTTTTATCGGGAATTTATTTAAAACTTAAAATTAAAAACCACATAAGTATGTTTAAAAACTAATTGGCAACCAAGAAATTTGGAAAAAAAACACTTGCATTGTTTTCATTAAGTTATGTAATAAAGGCACAAATTGTCTGAAAGCTGGAAAATGGTTTCAACATCACTGAAGAACCATGGTTCCCTTCACTCCACTGATTATGGGCTGTGGGGGTGGTACAGAATGAGAACCCCACCTCAATCTCTGCACCTCCCGCTCTCTTGAACACAAGACTTAAACTTCCCAAGTGCAATGCTGGCACTAAAGGCCACTTAGTTTGGGATGTAATATTGAAATGTTTATGACATTGGTGGAAGCCTAATTGGAAGGGGGTTTCATATCAGAGATCTTTAAGACACAGTCAGGTCTCTGATGTGAAACTTTGCACAAAAGCTGCTTGACCAGTTGAGTATTCCAGTCTTGGATCAGAGGCTGAAGTGTCTTATCCAGCCACATTACAGATTCCCACTGGGAAGATGAAACAATAAAAAAAAAAGCAATGGACGGGTGAGCTTTTGACACAAGATACTGCTACTTCAGCCTAGAGCAGGGGTTCCCAACCTTTTTCAATGTCATGGACAAATACAATTAAGCTAGGCTGGGAACCTCTGGCCTAGAAAGAGTTAAAACAGCAGTTGCAACAGCACTTAAAATTGTCACACACCTTTAAGATTGTGACAGGCATTTAACCCTGAATATTGCAACAGCTTTTCAAATAACACATCTCTATTCAGCAAAAAGCCACATATATATTTCCTCTATATTCCAAATAATCATTAATACAATGCTTCATTTGCATATATTTGAATACTAATAACATCACTGAAGAAAAATAATAGGTGACAGATCAAGGAGTTACTTTTTTTCCAGCAAGTTCATTCACAATATGTAAACACAAGTAGTTCCCGTACAGGATCCAAGATGCTGCCGAGATGGCGGTTGTCTATGATGTGGTCACATCAACACAGCGAGGAGTAATCTGGGGCATGATTATGGATCGACAAGAAAGACAAATTTGCTGTAAGTTTCCAACCCAGTCAGCACCTTAAATAAAAGACTTTGGTTTTGCTGGTGATACCGAAACAAGCTCAGAAATTAAAGTAGAGCAGGGAGATCAGAAGACAGTCTGTGCAGCTAATATCACTGGGGAGCATTCTACCTGGCCTGAGGGTGGGATCGGTCTTTAATGACAATAACCTGACTATGTGAAGTGTAACATCTGGACACAATCAGCCTTGCACCGATGACCTCCAAAAACTGACTCCTGAGGCGAAACCACATTCTAGAAGAGCTGAAGGGCCTGTTTCTTACTCTAGTGCCTCTGTGGCAAAGAGGTTAACTTATCTTATATTTTATTGTCTCATAAGATTTGGAGGCTTTTGAGAGGGTGCAGAGGAAATTTACCAGGAAGCTGCCTGAACTAGAGGGCATGTCTTATGAGGACAGACCGAGTGAGCTGGGGTTTTTCTCTTTGTTGTGAAGGAGGCTGAGAGGTGAGTTGATAAAGGTGTACAAGATCATAAGAAGCATAGATAGAGAGCACAGCCAGAGACTTTCTCGCAGGGTGGAAATGGCTAATAAATGGGCGACAATTTTAAGGTTTTTTGTATAGGTTAGTAGGTTGGCACAGCCTCGTGAGCCAAAGGGTTCTATGTGGTAATTGTGGCACATTTACAAAGGACCCTCTCACTCCAGTAGTACGTGGACTAGCTTACAACAAAGTCAAGCAAGGAAGGCTATGTTTGACTGACCAGACGTGCTCCCCATACACAGGCTAAGATACAACAGCTTTGAGATGCTATCAGATCCATTTTGAGTAGATGAAGACCCTGACAACATTGCTCTCACAGAAGAATGGAAAGCCAAGGCAACAACCTAGGCAGAAATCTGGTTTAAAAATTGGGGAGAAATCTTTTCTATGGTCACATATCCCAACCATGAGAATTTATTTAGATAGTGTGGAACAGTCCCTTCCAGCACAACGAGCTGTGCTGACCAGCAGCCCACCGACTTAACCCTAGTCTAACCACTGGACAAAATACATTGACCAATTAACCTACTAACTGACAAGTCTTTAGACTGTGGGAAGAACATACAGACAATGCCCCAATTTAACTGTGACACCCTGAGCTACAACAGCATTGTGCTAACCATTATAATCCCGTGGCACCCACATCTAAGGATGATGAGTTTTGGTGTAGTACCTTATGCCCAGAGTTCAACAGCTCCTGAAGACACGGAGCAGAATTCGGTCATTTGGCCCATTAACTGCTCCAACACGGCTGATTTACTATCCCTCTCAACTCCAAAGTAGATAAGAATAGAATTTGAGAAGCAGAGAGCTAAGGTGCCCTTGTTAATTGCGTTTAGTGTGGGCAGGTGAAAGCCCAACTTTTCTGTAAACATTGAAGTGAGGGAACAGATTGAGATGAAAAGCTCTCGGCTGGTGCTACCCAATATTGTAGTAGAGATGAATAGCCACGCAGATCAGGGCTGCGGCTACATAGAACAAGGGGGTGAGCTCCACGCGGAACAGGGCGACAGAGAGCCCCGCGTTAACCAACATGGAGCAGGAGATCACGAAGAGGCGGGTGATGCCGCTGCCGTGCTTCATGATGACGGACATGAGGAGCCCGTTCAGGGCCTGAGAGGCCACAATGAGGGCAACCCATGGCGAGAAGCCCTGGAAGAAGCCAGCGTCCGCCTGGGAGGAGGCCAGGTGCGCTGCCGCATTGGCAGCCACCCCGAAAGCGTACAGGAAGAAGTTCTGCAGGCTGAGAGGCAGTGGCTGTGACTTCAGTGCCCACTCGGTCCAGGCTGCAGAGAGACCGGACACAGTACAGTACAGGGCACAGTAAGTGGCACCCAGAGGAGTGAGGTAGGGGTGAAGGGGTCCCAGGGACTCCCGGTCATCATGTCGACGGATGGAGCCAGCGTGACAGGCACCAGCTGCTGTCAGGAGCAACAGCGCCAGCCAGCGGCGGGGCGAGAGACGCTGGCGCAGGAGGAGGCCGCAGAAGGTGGCGGTGGCCACGATCTTGAGGTTACCCAGAACCTGAAAGGTGATGGGGTCCATCTGCTGCTGCATGTGGACTGCCAGGTTGTTGTTGATGGCGTAGAGGGCGGCAGGCAGGGCGAAGGGGACAGCAGCCATTAAGGACGCAGAGGCAGAGAGCGGGAGTGGTAGGGAGCGGCCGTGGGAAAGGAGGAGGCCGACAGCTGATGCACACAGTTTGACCAGCTCGGTCAGCACCACGACGGATGAGCTGCTGAAGGGGACCTCCGACCCCACCTTGCACAGGGTGAGCAGGGGGGCATGAGAGCCGTAGGCCAGTGCAGACAGCAGTAGTGCCAACGCCCAGTATAGCTGTCTTCTCAGCCGGCCTCTGTCAGTGGCAGCAGCATCCTCCCATGACTCCATCCCCTTCCCCCTAGACAGAGGCCTGCCAGGACTGTTAAACACTTGAAAGCAAATGCCAACGGGTGCTATAGAGTAGGAATGAGGCCAGCCAAGTACCCGTCTTTCAGAGTCAATGTTAGGCTCAAGTTCCACAGGGAGGATGTACAGGAGCCTGAAGAGCCACACTCAACAGTTTAGGAACAGCTTCTTCCTCTGTCATTAGATTTTTGAACGGTCCATAAACACAACCATGTACTTTGCTCTGCTTATTTATATTTCTTGTTTTAACTTAAAATAATTTTTTATGTATTGCACCGTCCTGCTGCTGTAAAATACTTGGGGTATCTTGACCCGAAGCTTGCATCCAACTCTTCCCCACTGCCTTCTCCTCCGGAGGTTAGCTGGCGTTGGAGAAGCTCAAAGCCGTTTTGGAAGCTGTGGCGAAGTTTGGAGTTGGGGGGTGGTGGAGAGAGAGAAGAGTTGGAGAGGGGGTGATCCTTACTTGGGTCCTTTCTTCAGGGAGCTCAGGTAGTCTTTGACAGAGTTCTCCACGTTGGGGATGTTGTAGTTCTGAGCTGCATAGATCCCAGTGACTGTGCCCACCAGCACGCCTAGCACGGCAGATGCCCGCAGCTTTGCCACCACGTAGCCAGCGAGGAAGCCCTTCAGGAAGGGGGAGGCGAGTAGCGAGCCACCCTGTAACAGTAAATGGAATAGGTTTGTTGTTATGTATAGCTAGATACAGTGAAAAGCTTGCCTGGCATACTGTTTATTCACTAAGCAGAATGCCAAACTCCCCCTCCCCCCCCACCCCCAAAAGGCTGTAAATTCAAGCTCAAGTTTAGTTGTCATTCAACTATTCAGACACGTACAGCTAAATGAAACATCATTCCTCAGAGGCCAACGTGCAGGACACAGCACACACAGGTTCCTTAAGGTTGTCATAGCTGGGGGAGATAGTGGGGATAAGCTCCCACGAGCTGTAAATGCTTCCAATGACATGCATATCAAATAGCCTCTGGCAACCAAGCCCAGCTGCTGGCCTTCATGTGTGGCTTAGCTATTAAGCCTGGTGGAACCCTTTCTACAGACAGAAGAGGCGAAGGCTGGTTAGCTGCATCTTAACATAGATCTCGTCAGCCATGGTTGATCAAAGGAAAACTCCCAACTTTCAGCTATACCCGTTTGTGGGGAAGGCTTCAGGAATAAACCCTGAGGGAAAAATCCGGAGCTGGAGTCCTAAGGCAGTCCTACGTTGAGTTTGAGGCAGACTGACAACTCCTGCGATGCTGCTGGTGTTAAACTGTATCGGTCTGCTGTTTCTATGGATTCATCAGCTGCGTGGAGTGGGGAAGCTTGCTCTCCATATTTTGCTGACCTGGCTTGTACATCACGCAGACAGCTAGAATGCACCATCTGTGGTCGACCCAGACCAAAGCCGGATCTCACAGCACACAGTGATAAAATAATAGTAGCATAACTCTTGGTGCTATGCCTGAACAATGATGGTACATGGATGCTGTCCTGAAGCCATATGTCTGCAAGAACAAACAGGCCGCAGTTCCTCACCTCATGCTGCGTAAGCAGTGGATGAAGGCAATCCAACTTGTCCTCCAGGGAGCAAACACTGAGACCAGCCCTGATGGGACAGCCAGCCTGCAGGGGCCATCCCCTAACCCAGCACAGACTCCAGCCTGTTGCCACATCTCTCCCACACTGCCTCTAGCACCTCTTCCCCTGGGCGCATGGATCCCACAGCATGAGGGCCTACTCCGCACAACTGAGGCCAAGCAACTCCCCCACCGTCAGTCTCACCAATGAACTGTTTCCACTTCTGGTGTTCTAATGCAGGGATCGTTCAATTTGTATGTCCTGAGCACAGGCAAGACTTGTATGTGTCCAGGACAAAGAAGTGGGCATGGAAAAAGCATTACAGAAACAATACACCCTGCAAACTGCCTTTTCCAAAAGCTCCTTTCTGGAAAGTTACAGGGCTATTAAAACAAAAACTTCACACCATCTGAAAAGTTTCTTCCCACAAGCATTCAATCTGATCAATCATTCTAGTTAGCCTTCACCCACTCTCTATTACTCCCATCACTGCAATGCCCTGTAAATACTTTAAACCACTGTTTATATTGTTTACATGGTAAATCCTTACTATATTTATGCACAACTTTTCTTCATGTCTATACTTTAACCTCAAACTTTATTTCTTATATAATTAGTCATAGAGGGGTACAGCACAGAAACAGGCCCTTCAGCCTTTCTAGTCTATGCCAAAACCATTTAAATTGTCTACTATTGACCTGTATGACAACCATGACCCTCCATCCATGTACCTATTCAAACTTGCCTTAAACATTGAAATCAAGTTCGCAAGCACCACCTGTGTAGGCAGCTCATTCCAGACTTTCATGACCCTCTGAGTGAAGTTTCCCCTTAAACTTCTCACCTTTCACCCTTAACCCATGACCTCTGGCTATAAGTCCCACCCAAGCTGAGTGAAAAAAGCCTGCTTGCATTTACCTTGTCTATACTCCTCGTGATTTTGTATCTATCAAATCTCTCAATCTTCTACATTCTAAAGAATACAGCTTTAACCTAATCAATCTTTCCTTATAACTCGGGTCCTCCAGAGCCAACAATATCCTTATAGGTTTCCTCTGCACCCTTTCAAACTTGTTTATGTCTTGCCTGTAGGTAGATGACCAAAACAGCACACAATACTCCAAATTAGGCCTTACCAACATCTTAAATACCTTCAGCTTAACATCTTCTGTACACAGTACATTGATTTACCATGGCACATGTACCAAAAGCTTTCCTCACAACCCTGTATCTACAGAGCCTATAAAAAGCATTCACCCCCTTGGAACTTTTACAGTTTTATTGTTTTACAAAATTGAATCAGTGGATTTAATTTGGCTTTTTTGACTGATCAACAGAAAAAGACTCATGTCAAAGTGGAAGCAGATCTCTACAACGTGATTAATGACAAATTAATTGTCTAAATTAATGACAAATGTAAAACCTTGCAATCAAGGTGTTTCAATTGATTGTGGTAAAAATATACCTGTATCTGCAATGTCCCACTGCTGGGGAGACAGTATCCTGGCAAAAGCTACACCATGAAGACAGAAGAACACTCCAGGCAACTCCACGAAAAGGTTATTGAAAAGGACAAGTCAGGAGACAGATACAAGAAAATTTCCAAGTCACTGAATATCCCTTGGAGTACAGTTATTTCAATCACCAAGAAATGGAAAAAATGAGGCAGATTCACAACTGCCATGAGGAGCCTGTTCTCAAAAACTGTGTAAACGTACAAGAAGGGGACTAGTGAGGGAGGCCACCAAGAAACCTGTGATCTCTGGAGGAGTTACAAGCTCTCATGGCTGAGATGGGAGAGACTGCGCATACAACTGTTACTCAGCTGCTTCCACAGTCACAGCTTTAAGGGAGAGTGGCAAAGAGAAAATCACTGTTTTAAAAAAAAACTCATATGAAAACTCAGTTTGCCAGAAGGCATGTGTGGGACTCTGAAGTCAACTGGAAGAAAGTTCTCTGGTCTGATGGAACCAAAATTAAGATTTTTGGCCAAAAGACTAAACGTAATGTTTGGCATAAGACAAACACCACACATCAAAAACACAGCATCCCTATTTTGAAGTATGGTGGTGGCTGCATTACGCTGTGAGGATGTTTCACTGTAGCAGGCCCTGGAAGGTTTATGAAGGTAGAGAGTAGAATGAATGCAGTAAAATACAGGGAAATCCTGGAGGAAAACCCAGATGCAGTCTGCAAGAGAGCTGAGACTTGGGAGGAGATATATTTTCCAGCAAGACAATGAGCCCAAGCATAAAGCCAAAGCTACACAGGAATGGCTTAAAAACAACAAAGTTAATGTCCTGGAGTGGGCAAGTTAGGGCCCAGACCTCAATCCAATTAAGAATTTGCTGCTGGACTTGAAAAGGGCTGTTCACTCACGATCTCCGTGCAATCTGACAGAGCTTGAGCAGTTTTGTAAAGAAGAATGGGGGAAAATTGCAGTGTCCAGATGTGCAAAGCTGATAGAGACCTACCCACACAGACTCAAGGCTGTAATTGCTGCCAAAGCTGCTTCTACTAAATACTGACTTAAAGAGGGTGAATATTTATGAAACAAAATTAATTGATTGTATATTTATAATTAATTTAGATGACTTTGTAGAGATCCGTTTTCAGTTCAACAAAAAAGAATCTTTTTCTGTTGATTGGTGTCAAAAAAGACAAATTAAATCCACTGTAATTCAATGTTGTAAAACAATAAAACATGAAAACTTCCAAGGGATGTGAATACTTTTGATAGGCACTGTACCCGTGACACCACTTCCAATGAATTATATACCAGTATTCCCAGATCCCTTTGTTCTACCACACTCCTCACTGTCCTACCAACTATGTAAGACCTACCCTGGTTGGTCCTACCGAAGTGCAAAACTTCACACTTGTCTGCCCTAAATTCCATCTGCCAGTTTTCAGCCCATTTTTCCAGCTGATGCAGATCTCTCTGCGAGCCATGATGGCTTTCCTCACTGTCTGCTACACCCCAGTCTTAGTGCCGTCTGCAAATTTGCTGATCCAATTAACCACATTATCATTCAGATCATTGATAACAAACAACAAAGGACCCAGCACCAATCCCTGTGGCACATCGCTAGTCACAGGCCTACAATCAGAGAGGCAACTATCTACTACCACTCTCTGGCTTCTCCCACAAAGCCAATATCTAATCCAATTTACTCTAGCCCGCTGGTGCCAGACTCCGGAGCGAAGGCTCCCAAGTTCGAACCCAGTCAGCCCTCCCCTTGAGCATGCTTTCCATTCTTGCTGGGCTGAGCGCTGAGTCAGCCACTCCACCATTGAGTCAGGAACATTCATACCATGACCCAGTTAATCCAAAAGGAGACCAATCTTGACACCACACGCCAGAAAAGAATGACTGACTGTCTGGTGTGACAAGCTATGAAATGAATCTAATTTACTATCTCATTTGAGTGCCAAGCGACTGAACCTTCTTGGCCAGCCTCTCATGCAGGACCTTGTCAAATGCTTTACTAAAGTCCATGTAGACAACATCCACTACCTTGCCTTCATCCACTTTCCTGGTAACTATTTAAAAAAAATCTAAGGTTGGTTAGACATGACCTACCATGCACAAAGCCATTGTGACAATCCTTAACCAGTCCATGTCTATCCAAATACTTCTATATCCAGTCCCTTAGAATATCTTACACTAACTTTCCCACTCGCTCATCTATAATTTCCTGATTTCTGTTTAAAGCCTTTTGTAAACAGCGGAACATTGGCTATCCTGGTACCTCTCCTGTCGCTAAAGATGTTTTAAATATCTCTGCTCTGGCCCCAGCAATTTCTGAACTTAGTTCCTGTACGATCTGAGGAAACACTTTGTCAAGCCTTGAGGAACTACCATGATTTTCCTCAGGGTGGCAAACACCTCCTCCTCCTCTGTAATCCGTACAGGTTCCGTGAAGTTGATGCCACTTTGCCTCACTTCTACAGACTCTGTATTCTGTCTTCTGACTCTGTCTTCCCAGTAAAAACAGATGCAAAGAATGCATTTAAGATCTCCCCATCTGTTTTGGCTCCACACATGGATTGCCACTCCCGTCTTCCAGAGGACCAGTTTTGTCCCTTGCAATTCTTTCCCTCTTAACATACCTGTAGACTCCCTTAGGATTTTCCTTCACCCTGTCTGCTAGAGCAAACTCATGCCATCTTTTAGCCTTCCTGATTTCTTAAGTGTTCTCTTGCATTTCTTGTACTCCATAAGCACCTCATTTGCTCCTACTTGTCTATACCTACTATGCACCTCCTTTTTTCTCTTAACCAGGGCCTCAATATCTTTTGAAAACCAAGGTTCCTTACACTTGTTATCTTTACTTTTTATACTGATATGTACATACTCTCAAAATTTCACTTTTGAAGACCTCCCACTTTCCAAGTAGACCTTTGCCAGACAACAGCCTGTCCCAATCTGCACTTGCCAGATCATTTCTGATACCAAAGTTAGCCTTTCTCCAATTTAGAATTCGAAGTCATGGACCAGGCCCGTTTTTGCCTATTTACTTTGAAACTAATGCATTGTGCTCAGTGAATACAAAGTGTTCCCCTACACAAACTTCTGTCATCTGCTGTCCCATTCCCTAATAACAGATCCAGTGCCATACACTCTCTCGTTGGGACTTCTACATACTGATGAAGAAAACTTTTCTGAAAACTCGAAGCCATCTAGTCCTTTCACAGTACGGGATTCCCAGTCAATCTGTGGAAAGTTCAAATTACCTACTACAACAACCTTATGTTCCTTGCAACAGTCTGCGATCTCTTTATAAACTTATTTCTCCAAATCCCTCGGACTGTTGGACAGTCTGTAATATAGCCCCAGTAATATGGTCATATCTTTCTTCTTTCTCAGTTCCACCCATAACACCTCACTGGACAAATTCTCCAGTCTGTCTTGACGGAGCACTGCTGTGACATTCTCCCTGACTAGTATCACCACCCCTCTTTATCTCTCCCACTCTGTCATGAGTAAAACAACGGAATCCCAGAATATTGAACTGCCAGTCCTGCAAGCAATTCTCACTATGGCTACAACATCAAAATTCCAGCTGTTGATCCATGCGCTGAGCTCATCTGCCTTTCCTACGATATTTCTTGCATTGAAATATACAGTACGCAGGTCAGGACATTAGTCACACCATGCTCAACCTTTTGATTCCCGACTTTGTCTGAGGCCTTAGCAAAATCTGCCTCCACAACCTCTCCACTAATTGTTCTGGCACTCCGGTTCCCAACTCTTTGCAATTTTTTGAATTGTTATAATTGTTAAATGATGTTTTTTGTTGCATGTTGTGCCCTAACCAACACACCATAGCAAGTTCCAAATACATGTAAATGTATGTGGTGAATAAAGTTGATTCTTGATCTTTGACAATATTTAAAAGGCACTGGGACAGTTTGCTGGTGTGGAAAGGTTGAGAGGGATACAGGTCAAGTAGGTTTTCTTGTGGGCATTCATGACAAAACAAAGAAATACAATAGAATCATTGAAAAACTACACGCAAAGATGGACAAACAACCGACATACAAAAAGACAAACTGCGCAATACAAAAAAAACACTAAATAAGACTGAGAACATGAGATGAAGAGACTTTGAGTCAATAGGTTGTGGGAACATTTCAGATTTAAGGTGAGAGAAGTTACCCACGTTGGTTTAGGAGCCTGAGGATTGAAGGGTAATAACTGTTCCCGAACCTCGTGGTCTGAGCCCTGAGGTTCCTGTACATTTCTTATCAAAGTATGTATAAATTGTACAACCTTGAGATTTGTCTACTTACATGCCGCCACAAAACAAGAAACCCGAAAGAACCCAATTCAAAAACAGACCAACACCCAATGTGCAGATTAGGATAAAACACACTAACTGTGCAAACAAGAAAAGCAAGCAGCAGCTTTCAGAATGAAAGTGAATCCATTGGCCTGAAGCCTGGAGCAGCCTGAACAGGCCCACAGCCTCAGTTCATCACACAGTGGAGCAAATCATAATGAAGCTTGCAGACACAAAGCCTGGACCAACCAGAGCTTGTCTCGGCGCATGAGAGCGAGCAGAATTTCTCTGGTCCCTGACACCCAGCCTTTTCAATCCATCCAGACTGGCATTTAAATTGTTCCCGCATTAGGATCCGGGCTCTGCTGCAGAGATATGCTTTGGGCCTAGACCCCACTGCCATGTTCCAGCCCATACCCAGCCTTTCCAAATCGGCCCAGTACCTAGTCAATCCAACCTCGCTCTCAGTTTAGGAGGATGGACGCTGAAACTCCTACATTCTTTTTCTCCGCTTTGTCCACTCCAGCTCCGTCTCCCACTTTGTCTCAAATATGCCTCGATCTCCCTCCGACTCCATCTTGCACTCGCACGCCTCAACCCTTGCCTTCGCTTGTCTCTTCATTGTTCGCGGTACCAAAATTATCCACAGAGCACTCTGTTGTATTTCTCGCTTTGAAAATAGCCAGCAAGCTGTTGCCCATCAGTAGATCAATTTTTTTTTAAATCTTTTTATTAATTTTAAACAAACATGAATAGAGTTTGAGTACATAATTAATAGTTTAAAGTATAAATACAAATAGATGATAATCCATATATAATAACCTCCCAAGCTCATAGTGATTACGAAAAAAGGAGTAAATAAGAAACCACCCCCAAAAAAAGAAAAAAAAACCTAACCAACATGGGCCATTGCATTGTCAAATATACACAGCAGCGTCAATAACTCCTCACCTCCGTCCAAATAATTAAGGATAATAAAAGTAAGGCTTAGGAAAAGTCAATTTAGCTCATAGGAAAATGTTCAATAAATGGTCTCCAAGTTTCTTCAAATTTAACTGAAGGGTCAAAGACAACACCTCTAATTTTTTCTAAACTCAAACAAAAAATAGTTTGAGAAAACCACTGAAATATAGTTGGATGATTAATTTCTTTCCAATTCAATAGGATAGATCTTCTAGCCATTAACGTAACAAATGCAATCATCCGCCGAGCTGAGGGGGATAAACAACTATTATCCACCATTGGTAAACCGAAAATTGCAGTAATAGGATGCGGTTGCAATTTGATATTCAGAACTGTTGAAATAATACCGAAAATATCTTTCCAATAATTTTGCAAGCAGGGGCAAGACCAAAACGTGGGTCAATGAAGCAACTTCAGAATGACATCTGTCACAGGTTGGATTAACATAAGAATAAAATCGAGCAAGTTTATCCTTAGACATATGAGCCCTGTGTACAACCTTAAATTGTATTAGGGCATGTTTAACACAAATAGAAGAAGAATTGACTAATTGTAAAATTTTCTCCCACTGCTCAGTGGGTATAAGACAATGAAGTTCTTTTTCCCATTCCTTCTTAATTTTTCCTGATACCTCTGGCTGTATTTTCATGATCATATTATAAATGATGGCTACTAAACCCTTCTGCAAGGATTCAGAGCTAAAACTTTTTCTGTAATGTCCACTGGACATAATTTCAGAAAAAACTGTAACATTGGAGTCAGCAGGAGACGCTCATGGAGTGAGTACTGTTTCAGATTCGCTCCATAACCTTTACTTTTTTTTTAACCTATGATCACCCTTATTTAACTTATTTGTACCTACACCAAAAGATTCTTGCTATTTTCTTGGACTTATCTTTAAGAGTATATTGTGAATTTTTGAAGAAATGAGTACAGAAATGGCTCTTAGATCTAAAGGGCAAGAACCTGGGAAGAATTCTAACGGAAATGGAAAGAAAAAACAGACCGACCCTAAGAGTACTGAACTGACTTATGAAATGCTTTTGGAGGTTTTAAATCAAAAATTTGAAGAACAACGACAAATTTTTAAACAAGATATAAAGGCTTTTCAAGATTATATGGATAAGACAGATTCAGTAGTTAACCAGCAGCAAGTTCTAATCACAACTCTGCAAGAAGATGCCCGAAAGCGAGACTTGATAATTGAAGAACTGCAGCAGAACTTATTTTCGACGATTAAACAGGTGGAAACACTTAAAGCCAAGAGTGTCGACTTTGAGAATCGGTCCAGAAGACAGAACCTACGCATACTTGGTCTCCCGGAAGGTATTGAACAAGGGGACCCCACGAAGTACTTTGCTCAACTTTTAAAGGATGCGTTCCCCTCTGTATTCCCAGATAGTCCGCCGTTACACGATCGTGCTCACAGAATTATGCGTCGATCACCGAGTGCTTCAGCTAAACCACTGGTTGTAATTGTCCGATTTCATTATGTGCATGTTAAAGAGCAACTTATTCGTGTGGCTCGGCATGTAGGGATGGTCAAATTTCAAGATCACAATTTTCGATTAGTAGAAGATTTTAGTCCAGAAGTAATGAAGGCAAGGCTTCTTTTTAAACCTCTGATGTCTGAATGTTATGCGAAAAATTTAAAACCTGCACTCTTATATCCTGCGAAGCTTAGAATCTCGCCTCCAAATGCTCCATGTCAGGTTTTCCTTTCTACATCTGAAGCGAGAAGCTTTCTGAAGGAGAACTTCCCTACTGCTACGGACACTCATCTCTAATAAATGAGTGATTTTGATCGTGCAAGATGGTTTTTATTTCCAAAACCAGATTTTGTTTCTGGCTATTGGTGTAGGTTTACTCTATATTTTATACTCTAGTTAAAGTTTTTTTTTCGACATACTAATCTTTTTATTTTACTTACTTCAACCACTGTACTTTATCCTTGGTTATTATTATTAATCCTTCAAGGTGAATTTTTAATCCTTCGAAGGTGAATTTATTTTATTAAGATGGCGGTATTTTCTCTAAAATATTTTTGGCTTTTTTTTATGATTTCGCCATTTTTCTCTCTCGTTTTCTTCCTATAATGCATCTCTTATCACAGTTTAAATTTCTTTTTGGTTTGTTTGGGTTTTAACCCAATTTATAAGTTACTAGTGATTATATTCTTTTTTTTACTACCAATTATATTAAGAAGTTTGGTTTTAGTATAGTGATTATAATTTTTTTTAGAGTTTGGGTGGATTTTTTTAATATCCTTTATATACGGAGTTGTCTTCTGCTGATATGGGGGTAGATTTAGTTTTATTTTTCCCTTTTCCCAGCCTATCCTTGGCTGTGGTGCTTTTTTTTCTTCCTCTTGGGTGGGGGGTGGGAGGTCTTTTTCTAAATTTTCTAAATTTTATGTTTCTTTTACCTTTTTTTTTCAGTTTTCTCATTTGGGCTGATTTTGAACTACAAATATGTCCGCGATGTTGTCACTTCCGGGTCCCCTCCTTATTTTTGTTCCTCTTCCGGGTGCATGAGTTTATAGTTTGGTTAACCCTTTATTTACCAAAGGGTTGATTTTAGAAATATGGCTCAGACCATTAATTTTGTCTCTTGGAATACTAATGGTTTAAACCATCCGATTAAACGGAAAAAGATTTTCAAAGTATTCCAAAGACTTAATGCTCATATTATTTTTGTACAAGAAACTCATGTGAGGAAAGAGGACAATTATTGCTTTTTTAGGCTTTGGAGGGATCAACAGTATCACTCGAATTCGAATGCCAAAGTAAGGGGAGTTTCAATTTTTACTGACTCCTCTATTGCATTTGTCCAACATGATATCTTTTCGGATCCGAATGGTAGATTTTTGTTAATTAGTGGCTTACTTTTTAACAAAAAGGTTGCTATGGTTAATGTTTATGATCCAAATGTGGACTATCCTGATTTTTTTAAGTCCTTATTTACTTCTCTACCGAATCTAAATGAATATAAGTTAATAATGGGTGGTGACTTTAATTGTTGTTTAAATCCTTTGATGGACAAATCTATATCTACTCAGACTTTACCCAATAAGTCGGCCACTTGTATTAACTCTTTTTTGACTGATAATGGAATTTTTGATATTTGGAGATTTCGGCATTCTAAGGACGAAGAGTTTTCATTTTTCTCCCATGTTTATCATTCCTACTCGAGAATTGACTTTTTTTTTATTGACTTTTGTTTTATTCCATCAGTAATTGGTTGTAATTATATTATAGCCATCTCAGACCATGCTCCATTAAAACTTTCCATTAAATTTACGGATACAGCTTCTAATGCTAGACAATGACGATTTGATTCTACCTTACTGCAAGATCCGGACTTCATTAAATTTATGAATGAACAGATCGATTTCTTCTTTTCAATTAATTCCACGGATGATATTTCTTGTGGAACACTTTGGGACACTTTTAAAGCATATATACGTGGACAGAATATCTCTTACTCTGTTGGTCTGAGAAAACGCATTAAGAAGGAAACTCTTCTATTGGTTGATAAAATTAAAGAGATTGACAAGAAATATTTGATCACTCCTAGTAAGGAGCTTTACAAACAAAGGGTTGAACTTCAAATGGAACATAGTTTATTACTTACATCTTTGATAGAAAACCAGATCTGATTTTTATATACACAGTGATAAATCGGGTAAACTGTTGGCTAGTCAATTGAAGAATGCTTTGGTTAAACGTCAAATTACTAAGATCCGTCAGCAGAATGGGGATCTGACAGTTAACCATGATGAGATAAATAAATCATTTCAAGATTTTTATACCTCCCTGTATCATTCTGAATTCCCTCAAGATCGTAATAGCATGTGTGATTTTCTTGGGAAATTTAATTTTCCAAAATTATCATCAGATGATCTTTCAATATTAGAAACTCCTATTATGGATGCAGAAATTAAAGGTTATTTCCTTCATGAATTCTGGGAAAGCACCAGGTCCATATGGGTATACAGTGGAATTTTTTAAATGTTTTCCGCTACTCTTTCTCCTTGGCTATGCAGGGTTTTTGAAGAAGCAATTAGACTGGGCAATTTGCCACAATCTTTTTATAGAGCTTCCATTTCTTTAATATTGAAGAAAGATAAAGACCCTACTGACTGTGCATCCTACAGACCAATATCCTTATTGAATGTAGACTCCAAGATCTTTTCTAAGTTACTGGCATCCAGGCTGGAGAAGGTATTACCCCAAATTATTTCGGAAGATCAAACCGGAAAATCGCTATTCTTTTTTCAATGTTAGGAGACTATTGAATATAGTTTATACTCCTTCACATAGGACTTCAGAATGTGTTAATGCATTAGATGCAGAGAAAACATTTGATAGAGTTGAATGGCCATACTTATTTAATGTGTTGGAGAAGTTTAATTTTAGTCCGACATTCATTTCCTGGATTAAACTGATATATCATACTCCAGTAGCCTCGGTGCTTACTAACAATCAAAGATCTCCCTTTTTTCGTTTATTTCGGGGCACTAGACAAGGCTGTCCTCTTAGTCCATTATTATTTGATATTGCCTTAGAACCCTTGGCAATTGCTATCAGAGAATCACAGAATATTCTTGGCATTAATCGTGGGACAGATAATAAGTTATATAATAAGTTATCATTATATGCAGATGGTTTATTATTATTTATTTCTAATCCCGAGAAATCCATTCCTGCAGTTTTATCATTGCTGGCTCGACTTAGTGATTTTTCCGGGTATAAATTAAATCTTAATAAGAGTGAATTGTTTCCTTTAAATAGATAGGTTCCAATTTATGGAAATTTACCTTTTAAATTAATTAATGACTCTTTTATTTACTTAGGGATTAAAATTACAAAAAACTATAAAGACTTATTTAAGGTTAATTTTTTACCCTTAATCGATCAGATTAAATGTTTGTTTACTAAGTGGTCACCACTATCTTTATCTCTGATAGGTCAGATTAATGCTATTAAGATGGTTATTTTACCTAAGTTTTTATATATATTTCAAGTGGTACCAATTTTTATTCCGAAATCTTTTTTTGCTAATGTTGATTCAAAAATTTTCTCATATATAGGGCAGAATAAAAATCCTAGGTTAGGTACAATATATTTACAGAAGGCAAGGAAGGAAGGTGGATTGGCTTTGCCTAATTTTATTATTGGGCAGTTATTATCCGATATTTGATATGTTGGTTAAAGGATTGGGATACATCTTTTAGCCCTCATTGGGTGAACTTGGAAATTAAATCTGTACAAGGATTTGCACTGGGTTCTATTTTAGGGACTTCTCTTCCCTTTGCTCTTTCCAAATTGCCGAAATGAATTGACAACCTGATAGTTAAACATACTTTACGTATATGGTTTCAATTTCGGAAATTTTTTGGGTTGACTCAGTTTGTTTTAAATATTCCTATTGTATCCAATTTTTTTTTTATCCTTCTATTATAGACCAAGCTTATTTAGCTTGGAAGACTAAAGGATTATTACGATTTTCTAACTTATTTTTGGATAATTGTTTTATGTCTTTTGAACAATTATCTAATAAATATAATTTGCCTAGATTTCTTTTTTTTTGATATTTACAGATTAGGAATTTCTTAAATACTGCACTTCCTACTTTTCCAAATTTTGTGTCTTCAGGCATTTTGGAGAATTTGTTTGAACTAAGCCCCTTTCAGAAAGGGCTAATATCAAAACTTTACAATATAATTATGAAGATACATTCAGAGCCCTTTTACAAGACTAAAAATGATTGGGAAAGAGAACTTAACCTTACTATCCCTATTGAGAATTGGGATAAAATTCTTCAATTAGTTAATACATCATCTATATGTGCTGAACATTCACTAATACAGTTTAATGTTGTGCACAGGGCTCATATGTCCAAGGATAAATTGGCTCATTTTTATTCCTATATAAATCCTATTTGTGACAGATGTCAGTCTGAGATAGCATCTTTAACTCATATGTTCTGGTCGTGTCCGCTTTTGGAAAAATATTGGAAAGATATTTTTGATATTATCTCTGTGGTATTGAACATTGATTTACAACCTCATCCTATTACTGCAATTTTTGGTTTACCAATGATGGACTCACTCCATTTATCCTCTTCCGCTTGTCGAATGACTGCATTTCTTACACTAATGGCTAGAAGATCTATTTTGTTGAATTGGAGAGAAATTAATCCTCCTACTGTATTTCATTGGTTTTCTCAAACTATGTTATGTCTAAATTTAGAAAAAATCAGGTGTATTTGATACTTCTATTAAATTTGAAAAGATATGGAGACCATTTATTCAATATTTTCATATGATGTAATATGACCCTGTTCCAGGCCTATTTGATTTTCCAGTTTTGATTCTATATATGTTGAGAGGATCGGAGTTGACGACACTGATGACTTTGTATTTTTGTGAGATATTATAAGCAGCCCTTTTTTTTTTCTTTTTTTGTTTTTTTTCTTATTAGTTACTAGATTATTAGATTAGTTTTTTTGCATATTTTTTTCTTTTTTTTATATATTATGATATACATAGGTTTGCCTTGTTTATTTGTATATTGTATCGTCTATGATTTGGGAATACCCATTTATACTGTAATCATTGCTTATATATTCTTTCATGTTCAGTTGAATTGTCTATGTTTTTAATCCCATTATCTATGTATCAATTTTATTTTGTTGATATTAAAAACAATAATAAAAAGATTGAAAAAAACTAACATATTATTCAAGAAATTTCTAACTTGCAAGTATCTAAAAAAATGAGTTTTAGGCAAAATATATTTATTAGATAGTTGTTCAATGGACATAAAACTGTTGTCTAAAAATAGATCACGAAAACATGTTATACCTTTTGTTTTCCATAATACAAAGGCTTGATCCATAAAAGAGGGCCGAAAAAAAAAAATTAGATATAATAGGGCTTGATAAGATAAACTTATCCAAGCCAAAAAACTTACGAAATTGAAACCATATTCGTAATGTATGTTTAACTATAGGATTGGTTATTTGTTTATTCAATTTAGATAAAGCAAAAGGAAGCGAAGATCCTAAAATAGAAAACAATGAGAAGTCTTGTACAGATTTACATTCCAAATTTACCCATTGTGGGCAAGATGCTATAATCGATTCTTGTGTCCAAAATATTAAATATCGAATATTAACTGCCCAGTAGTAAAATCTCAAATTTGGCAAAGCCAAACCACCCTCCTTCTTAGGCTCTGTAAATATTTTTTTATTTAATCTAGGATTTTTATTCTGCCACACACACAAGGTTAATTTGGAGTCAATAATATCAAAAAAAAGATTTAGGAATAAAAATTGGTAATGCTTGGAATAAATATAAAAATTTGGGTAATACTACCATCTTAACAGCATTAATTCGACCAACCAATGACAAAGATCATGGGGACCACCTGGTAACAAGTTGCTTGATTTGGTCAATTAAAGGTAAAAAATTAACTTTAAATAAATCCTTATGTTTCTTGGTAATTTTAATACCCAAATAAGTAAAATGATCTGTGACAACTTTAAATGGTAAGTGTTTATAAATTGGAACTTGCATATTTAATGGAAATAATTCACTCTCATTAAAATTCAGATTGTAACTAGAAAAGCTACTAAACTGAGCAAGCAAGGATGAAATAGCAGGAATAGATCTCTCAGGGTCAGATATGTATAGTAACAAATCTTCAGCATATAATGATAACTTATAAGTCCTTTCCCCATGGGTAATACCAAAAATATTAGGTGATTCATGAATGGCGATGGCTAAAGGTTCCGAAACGATGTCAATTAATAGAGGACTTAAAGGACAGCCTTGCCTCGTACCACGGGATAACTGAAAAAAAGATCTCTGATTATTGGTAAGAACTGAAGCCAAAGGTTTATAATATATTAATTTAATCCATGATATAAATTTCAGACTAAAATTAAAATTCTGCAATTTATTAAATAAATATGGCCATTCAACTCTAACGAATGCTTTTTCAGCATCTAAGGAAATGACACGTTCCGGTATTTTCGATAAAGGAGTATAAATTATATTAATTAATTTTCTAATGTTAGAAGATGAATAACTATTTTTATAAATCCGGTCTGGTCTTCAGAGACTGTTTGAGGTAATGTGGCGACCCACTTCCTAGCACACTCGAACCGGCTCACAAATAGCCAGCGTACAGGCACAAAGGCCAGGTCCGCAACAAAGGGAGAAAAGCCTGTGGGGGTTTGTGAGTATGTGTCTCTTGGAGCATCCACGCCCGGGGAGGGCGGGATGAGGGAGGCTTTAAAGCAAGGCTGTGAAGTTCGAATAAAATTATCTTTGACTGCAGTTTACTGACTCCGTGTCGTTATTTTAGCGCTGCGTGTAGCACACCGCTACAACTGGTGACCCCGACGGTCCAAACGATTTTGGACCAGAGATGACCAACGCTGCATCTGTTCATGCGGTTTCGTTGAAACTGCCAGGCTTCTGGACGCTACGACCTCAACTATGGTTCCATCAAGCAGAAGCCCGATTCCACGTTCGGCAGATAATCTCAGAGGACACCCGTTACTACTACGTGGTGAGCTCCCTCGACCAGGACACAGCGGCCCAGGTTGCAGAGTTCATACGGTCTCCCCCGGCGGACGGCAAGTACATGGAATTCAAAGCCCTGCTCCTCAGGACTTTCGGACTCTCACGGTGCAAGCGGGTTGCCCGTTTACTGCACCTGGACGGCTTGGGAGACAGACCTCCATCGACTTTAATGAATGAGATGTTGTCTCTGGCCGACAGACACACACCCTGCCTCATGTTTGAGCAGGCATTCCTAGAGCAGCTGCCCGAGGACATACGCCTGCTGCTGTCCCAACGCGGATTTCAGTGACCCCCGGAAGGTGGCAGCCTGGGCGGACTTGCTGTGGAATGCCAAGAAGGTGAGTGGGGCGTCCATTGCACAGATCACCCGGCCACGCTCCCAGCAGCAAACCAGTCCAGGCCCGGCCGCAGAGCCCCCTAACCCCAGAGGCAGGGGTGGGGAGTCCAACGAACAATGGTGTTTCTACCACCAGCGGTGGGGCGCAGAAGCCCGCCGTTGTCGCCTGCCCTGCAAGTTCCCGGGAAACGCCAGGGCCAGCTGCCACTGATGGCTACGGCGGCTGGCCTTTGGGATAGCCTACTGTATGCGTGGGACAAGAGTTCGGGACGCTTTTTTTTGGTCGACACCGGTGCCGAGATCAGCATCTTACCTCCGACGAGTTACGACACCTGCAACAGGGCACTGGGTCCCCCCCGAGGGCCGTGAACGGCAGCACAGTAAGGACCTATGGCACCTGTCAGGTGCAGCTACAGTTCGGCTCCAGCCAGTTCACGTGGGACTTTACACTGGCCGCCGTAGCCCAACCGCTTCTGGGTGCGGATTTTTTGCGGTCTCACAACCTACTGGTCGACCTGCCCAGGAAGAGACTGGTCCACGCCGAGACCTTTCAGACATTCTCCCTGGGTGCAGCCCAGTTGCCAGCCCCTCACCTCGGCTCCATCACGCTGTCCGACAACGACTTCACCAGGGTCCTGGCAGATTTCCCATCAGTTCTGGCACTGCAGTTCATGGCAGCCATACCCCGACACGGCGTACAGCCCCACATCCCGACCCAGGGACCACCCCTCCACGCTCGCGCTCGGCGGCTTCCCCGGGACAAGCTCCAACTGGCGAAGGAGTAGTTCAAGAGGACGGAGGAATTGGGGATCATCCGGCAGTCCAACAGCCCATGGGCCTCCCCCCTGCACTTGGTGCCCAAAGCAACAGGGGGCTGGAGACTGTGCGGCGACTACCGCAGGCTGAACGAGGCTACCACACCGGACCGCTACCCTGTGCCGCACATTCAGGACTTTGCAGCAAACCTGCACGGCACACGGATCTTCTCCAAGGTAGACCTCGTCTGAGGATACCATCAAGTCCCGATGCATCCTGACGACATCCCCAAAACGGCACTCATCACCTCGTTCAGCCTTTTCGAGTTCCTCCGCATGCCATTCGGCCTGAAGAATGCCGCACAGACGTTCCAGCGGTTAATGGATGCGGTGGGACGCAACCTGGACTTCGCTCTCGTCTATTTGGACGACATCCTCATAGCCAGCAGCAGTCGTCAGGAGCATCTGTCCCACCTCCATCAACTCTATGCCCGGCTGAGTGACTACGGTCTAACAATCAACCCAGCCAAATGCCAGTTCGGGCTCAACACCATTGACTTCCTGGGCCACAGGATTACTAAAGATGGGGCAACCCCTCTGCCCGCTAAGGTAGATGCGGTCCGCCATTTCCCCCGACCCACCACGATCAAAGGCCTTCAGGAATTCATAGGTATGGTTAATTTCTACCACCGCTTCCTCCCTTCAGCTGCCCGAATCATGTGCCCCGTTCGCCCTGCTGTCGGGTCCGGGCAAGGACATTACTTGGGACGAGGAGTCTGCGAGGAGTCATTCAAATGAAGGAAGCCTTGGCGAACGCCGCGATGCTAGTACATCCCAGAATGGACGTCCCTACTGCCCTCACAGTGGACGCATCTAACATGGCAGTCCGTGGGGTGCTGGAGCAGCTCATCGTGGGTCGCTGGCAACCCCTAGCGTTTTTCAGCAAACACCTGCGGCCACCCGAACTCAAATACAGTGCTTTTGACTGGGAACTGTTGGCGCTATACCTGGCAATCCGGCATTTCAGGTACTTCTTAGAAGGTAGGCCCTTCACCGTGTTCACGGACCACAAACCGCTTACCTTTATGTTACGAAGGTGTCTGATCCCTGGTCATCCCGCCAACAACGCCACCTGTCCTACATCTCTGAATACACGACGGACGTCCAGCACGTCTCGGGTAAGGACAATGTTGTGGCGGATGCGCTCTCTCGCCCTAACATTCATGCCCTTTCCCAAGGGATAGACTTTGAGGTGCTGGCAGAGGCACAGCAGGCAGATGAGGAGATCCCGAGTTACAGAACCGCAGCCTCTGGTTTGCAGCTCCAGGACCTCCCCGTAGGCCCAGGTGAGAGGACCCTACTCTGTGACGTTGCCACCTGCCAGCCCCGCCCCGTCGTCCCGGCACCTTGGCGGCAATGTGTTTTCGACTCCATCCATAACTTGGTGCACCCCTCCATCCGGACAACCATCCGGATGGTCTCCAGCAGGTTTCTTTGGCACGGACTCCACAAGCAGGTCAGTGAATGGGCCAGAATGTGCATGCACTGCCAGATGGCCAAGGTTCAGCGGCACACCAAAGCTCTGCCGCAGCAGTTCCACCCCACCCACCGGCGTTTCGACCACATTCACGTGGATATCGTGGATCCCCTGCTAGTGTTGCGCGGAGCACGGCACCTCCTGACTATCGTGGACCGGTTCACTAGATGGCCAGTGGCGGTCCCGCTCACCGACACCACCTCCGAATCTTGCCCCCGGGCAATGATTGCCACCTGGGTGTCCCGCATTGGTGTACTGGCCCACATTACCTCCGACAGAGGCGCCCAGTTCACCTCCAGCCTGTGGTCAGCTATGGCCAGCCTTTTGGGGACACAGCTGCACCACACCACTGCCTACCACCCACAGTCGAACGGACTAGTGGAGCATTTCCACCATCACCTAAAGTTGGCTCTCATAGCCCGCCTGCGAGGAGCTAACTGGGCGGACGAACTTCCCTGGGTCCTACTCGGCATCCGCACGGCGCCCAAAGACGATCTGCACGCCTCGTCGGCCGAGTTGGTGTACGGCGCAGCCCTGGTCGTCCCCGGGGAGTTCATACCAGCCCCAAGGGGGCAAGAGGAAGAACCCGCAGCAGTCCTGGGCAGACTACATGAGAGGCTCGGTGACCTGGCCCCCATACCCACTTCGCAGCATGGGCAGAACCCGACCTGCATACCCAAAGACCTGCAGAACTGTAAGTTTGTGTTTGTACGAAGGGGCGGGCATCGGCCACCGCTGCAACGGCCCTACGAGGGGCCGTTTACGGTGCTCCGGAACAACGGGTCCACGTTTGTGCTGGACATTGGGGGGAGAGAGGAGGTTTTCACGGTGGACTGACTCAAACTGGCCCATGTGGACCTGGCGCAACTGGTCGAGTTTCCAGCACCGCGGCGCAGAGGCCGACCTCCCAAACAGGGTCTGGCCTAGACTGTGGACATTGGGGGGTGTAAAGCCGGTTCTGGGGGGGGGGGGGGATTATGTGGCGACCCACTTCCTAGCACACTCGAACCGGCTTACAAATAGCCAGCGTACAGGCACAAAGGCCATTTCCGCAACAAAGGGAGAAAAGCCTGCGGGTGTTTGTGAGTACGTGTCTCTTGGAGCATCCGCGCCCGGGGAGGTCGGGATGAGGGAGGCTTTAAAGCAAGGCTGTGAAGTTCGAATAAAATTATCTTTGACTGCAGTTTACCGACTCCGTGTTGTTATTTTAGCACAGCGTGTAGCACACCGCTACAGTAATATATTTTCTATTCTAGTGGCCAAAATTTTGGTAAAAATCTTAGAATCCGTATTCAACAAGGATATAGGCCGATAGGATGCACATTCAGTGGGGTCTTTATCTTTTTTAAGAATTAGAGCAATGGAGGCACCATAAAAGATTGTGGTAATTTACCTACAGTTAACGCATCTTTAAAAATTTTACAAAGCCAAGGAGAGAGTGTAGAAGAGAAGGATTTAAAAAATTCAGCAGTATAACTGCCCGGATCAGGGGCTTTACCTGAATTCAGTGAAAAAATAGCCTCTTTTATTTCGGTTTCCGTAATAGGTGCATCTAGAAGTACACTATCTTCTGTTGTTAGTTTTGGGATATTCAATTTTCTTAAAAGTTCATCCATTATGGAAGAATCCTCAACAAATTCTGATTGATATAAAGAATTATAAAAATTTTGAAAGGCTTTATTTATCTCTTTATGATCAATCAAAGTGCCATCTTGTTTACAAATCTTAGTGATTTGTCGTTTAACCGAAGCAGTTTTCAATTGATTAGTCAATAATTTGCCAGATTTATCTGCATGTACATAAAACTGGGTTCCAGATTTAATTAACTGATTTTCAAAGAGGATAATAACTAACTATGCTCCATTTGAAGTTCAACTCTCTCTTTATAAAGTTCTTTACTGGGGGTCACTGAATAAATCTTATCAATTTCTTTAATTTTATCGATCAATGGCAATATTTCAGTATTAGTTCGTTTCCTAACTCCAGCAGAGTATAAAATAATCTGTCCACGATTAAATGCTTTAAAAGTGTCCCATAATGTTCCACTCGAGATCTCTTCTGTAGAATTTGTTGAAAAAAACAAATCAATTTGTTGTTTAATGAAGTTAAGAAAGTCTGAGTTCTGCAGTAGAGTTAAACCTCCAAGATTTAGCATTAGAAGATGAATCCATTGTCTTAATAGATAGCTTCAAAGGTGCATGGTGAGAGATGGTAATGGAATCATATTTACAATCAATAACATCTGTAAGTAAACAAAGATAAATAAAGTAGTTGTCAATTCTTGAATAATTATAAACATGCGAAAAGTATGAAAATTCTTTATCTTTGGGGTGTATGAATTGCCAAATTTCAGAAATTCCAGTATCAACCATAAAGGAATTAATAAGAGAGACTGATTTATTTGGAAGAACCTGGGTGGGCTTAGATCTATCCATCGAAGGATTTAAGCAACAGTTAAAATCCCCACCCATTATCAACATGTACTCATTTAAATTAGGAAAGGATGTAAATAAACACTTTAAAGATTCAGGACAGTCAGTGTTTGGAGCATAAACATTAACTAAAATAACTTTTTGATTAAAAAGTGAAGCAGTAATAAGCAAAAATCTACGTTGTGGGTTTGAAATTTTCATAGTGTATAAAAGAGGTTGAGAATCTATAAAAATGGAAACACCTCTTACTTTGGCTTGGGAATTCGAGTGATACTGTTGACCTTTCCAAAACCTAAAAAAACCTTGACTATCCACCTTCCTCACATGAGTCTCTTGTACAAAGATATTAGCATTCATTCTGTGGAATACTTTGAATATTTTTTTCTGTTTAATCGGATGATTTAAACCATTAGTATTCCAAGAAACAAAATAAATAATCTTATCCATATTGCCAATATTTATCGCAGTTAACACATAAGGTTAAAAAAAAATGAACTCATGAATCCGGAAGAGGGAAGTAAGTTCAAGTAGGAACCGGAAGCTATGACACTCCAACCATTTTTGTAGTTTTGAGTCAGCCCATGAAGTAGTACTAAACAAGAGGCAAGCAAAACAAAAAGAATCACCCTCCCCCACCTTCAAAACCCCAGAAAAAAAGCCAAGAGGCAAGCAGGCAAACTAATACTAACTTACCCCCATGTCTCAAGACTGCAACTTAAACGATAAAGTAAAAAAAAGACACAAACCACCCATATTTTTTTTAAAAGGGTTAGTCTAACAACGATTAAACTATAAAACTAGTGTTATATATATAAAAAAGGATTAAAAGAAAAAAGAAAAAAAACTAAAATGTTAAAACCCAAGAATGGATAATATTGTATTAATATTTTTAAAAAGTCCATCTTGTTCAGACACATCCAAATGGATGTGACGTATCTAAGCACTAAGGTCTTATGGGAAAAAGAAACGGCATCTTAGAAAAAAGTTAATATTTAAGCGTTGAAGATATAAAAAGTGTATATAAACTTAAAAAAAATCTAATGTTACTTTCAAAACTAACAGAATAATAATATAAAAAGAACTCAGAATAAACCAAAAAGGACCTTTACTTAAGTGTGTAAAAAATACACTATCAGCCATCACGTAAGAATTATCAAATTATAAAAGGTCCGAATCTATAGACTAATTATTAGCATAAAGAAAAAAATCAATACAAATAGTAAAAATACATTCGTCAACTCGCAGTGAAAAAAGTACTATTCTTCAAAATATCTTTGAGCATCCGCTGGAGTTTGAACAACCGACAAGTCTCATCTTTGAGCGTAACTCTCAATTGTGCTGGAAATAACAACGCTTGTTTGTAGCCTTTCTGATTAATTTCCGACATAACCGATTTAAAAGCCATTCTTGCCTTCAAAACTTCGGGACTGTAGTCTTCCAGAATACGAAATTTGAAATTTTGAAAGCTGATCATATCATTTTTCCAGGCAGCCCAAATCAAACGTTCTTTAGTATGAGGATAATGAATCCGGAGAATCACTGGTCGTGGTTTCGTACCTTGAGCTGGTTGAAAACGAGAAATGCGATGTGCATGGTCGATTATTGGAGGGGTATACAGAACTTCTGAGCCGAAGACGTCCATTAAAAACTTAGAGAAAAATACAGTCAGATCACCGTTCTCAAAATTTTCCGGAAGCCCAATTAGCCGAAGATTTTGTCTTCGAGACTGGTTTTCAAGATCAGTATTTTAGATTTATAATGATCTAGCAGTTGAGAAGTCGAAGATTGCTGTTGTTTCAGAGTTTCAATTTTGCAATCTCTCTGGCATCTTCGAGAGCTAAAATTCTTGCTTGCTGTTGTTGAGAATCCAGTGCAAGTGATTGAAGTTTTGCATTGACTGTCTTTAAAATTTCATCAAGCGTAGAAAGCTTTGGGGTTAGTTTATTCTCCAGTTTTCCAAGTCTCTCGTCCATAAGTTTCGCAATTGCTTCCAAAGTTACCAGTTCTTTCACCAGTTTCGATTCCTTAGGTTCTCATAGTTTAGACTTTTTAACGAGTTAAAAAATAATTCAAACAGTTGAAAAAAATTTCATAAGTATCAACCCCTTTAAAATAGGTATAAACAGGTCAATTAAGGGGTGATTGTAGGTAGAAAAAAGTAAAAGGATTGGAGCGAAGCCTAAAACAGCTTCACTCCATAAGCACCATCTTGAGACCTCCACATCAATCTTAAACCGTACTATCCACAGGGGGTTAAATCACTCTAATTTACTTCATACTCACATTCGGCAGTCCCATCTGGACCTCCTCCTCCACCTTCCGCTGGATGCTCTCCAGTTGACCCTTCAGCTGTGCAAGGTCCTTCAGCTTACCCAGTGTGTCCTGCGGCAAGACCAAAAGTTACCAGATTAAAATCTGCAATAAAAACCTTCCCTCTTTTCTTCACCTTTCCTAAAAGCCCAGCTGCTCCCTTCTTGAGGCCCAAAATGTCCCACCTTCTCTGCCTCCCTCTGGTGGCCCAGAACCCACACCCGTCCCACCTCTTCCCCCCACACCCCCTATACAGCTCTACACTCATCTATCTAACCATGGGTTAGATGTTCCCTAACCCATCTTTACCCCACCCAACATCCTACCCCATCTCTCCACATGCACCTGTCCATTCCTTCCAAAACTCCCAATCCAAACTCCATCTCCTCACTCTCACACCACTCCTCTTGCCGACTACATCCTTCCTAACCCCTCCCCACCTACCCATCTCTACTCCATACTCGCACCCCATCACCCTGTCCCATCTCTTCCCAACCACCTCCCAATCCTTAACCGCATCTCCCTCTCTGCACTTCCCCATCTTCTCACCCCATACCACTCCCCATGCCCACATCATCCTTAATACCCCCATTCCACCTCCCTGCCCTTAGCCCAGCTCGCTCTTCCTACCTCCCAATGCTCATATTATTCTTGCTCCCTGCCCCATCCCCACCCAACCTCCCCCATCCAGGGCGAGTAGCCTACACTCCCCGTCACTCCTGGCCCCTCCCAGGTGTGGCACTGAACTTCATACAAATCCGAGGCCTCAGCACCAGTCCGGTCCCGTTCCCGCCGCGGCGGCTCTCTACCATTCGCTCCCCGCTGATCCCCTCGTCCCTATCCCCCTCCCTCTACCAATGGCAACCCCCGAATCCGCCCGCCGGCACCCGGGCAACTAACCTTATCGTCCGCCATCTTACCCGCGCCGGCGCACTCCTCCCTCTCCGCCCGGCCGGAGAACGGCGCCTGCGCAGCAGCGCGCAGCCGGCTGAAGACCGGTCCCGACACGCCCATCTGGGCTGGCTCCTCATTGGTTGGTCCTTCATCCGGCTCCCGATTGGTTGTTTGTGGCACTTTATCTGGCTTCCCATTGGTCACTCGAACCCCTTTCATCCGATTTACCATTAGTCGACGGAGATTCTTTCCTCCAGCTACTCGCTGACCTGGCATCCCATTGGTTGACTAAAGTTTATTGATACCATTGGTATCAATGATAACGTTTTGATAAAGTTCCACTGGTCACCCCATTGATCACCTGAAGCTCAGTGATACAGCCTGAGGCTCATGATTCCAGTTCCCTGTTGGGCCCTGAGTATCATCGTTTGTCTAAAGCTAATTGTTCTGGTTCCTTGGGGATCTCTGGCTGGTGTGGTGGGGGCCACTGTACAGGGTGGAAATAAGCTGCAGAAAGTTCTCAGCTCCATCATGGGCGAAGGTGGCCTCCCCAGCACCTAGGACGTCTTCAAGGAGCAATGGTAACAGAGTGAATCTGCAGATGCTGGAAATGAATAAAAACACAAAATGCTGGCAGAACTCAGCAGGCCAGACAGCATCTATGGGAGGAGGTAGTGATGACGTTTCGGGGGAAAAAGAGAAAGAGAATCAGACTAAAATTATAGATAGGGATGGGGTAAGGGGGGCAGGGGTATCAACGAAGGTCTTACCCCATCCCTATCTATAATTTTAGTCTGGTTCTCTTTCTCTCTCTTTTCCCCCCTCACTATAATCTCCCCCCAGCCCTACCTTTCTTTCTCTTTTATTTCCCATAATTTTCTACCTTCCCCCAGCCCATTTCCCTTCAGCCTATCACTTCCCAGCTCTCTACTTCATCCCTCCCCCCCCCCCCCACTTCTTATCCCCCCTCGACCATCCCATGTTACTTCATTCCTGATGAAGGGTTTCGGCCCGAAACGTCGACTACCTCCTCCCATAGATGCTGTCTGGCCTGCTGAGTTCTGCCAGCATTTTGTGTTTTTATTCAAGGAGCAATAACTCAAAAATGTGGCATCCATCATTATGGACCCTCAAACACAAGTGCAGAGAGACAGAGGGGTGTAAAGTGAGGATAGAAGCAAAAAGTAGTAAGGTGAAAAGTAAAAGTGGCAGGCAGGCAAATCCAGGGCAAAAAGCAAAAAGAGCCACTTTTCAACATGATTGTATAAGGGCTAAGAGTGTTGTAAAAACAAGCCTGAAGGCTTTGTGTGTCAATGCGAGGAGCATTCATAACAAGGTGGATGAATTGAATGTGCAGATAGTTATTAATGAATATGATATAGTTGGGATCACAGAGACGTGGCTCCAGGGTGACCAAGGATGGGAGCTCAACATCCAGGGATATTCAATATTCAGGAGGGATAGACAGGAAAGAAAAGGAAGTGGGGTAGCATTGCTGGTTAGAGAGGAAATCAATGCAATATAAAGGAAGGACATTAGCCTGGAGGATGTGGAATTGGTATGGGTAGAGCTGCATAACACTAAGGGGCAGAAAATGCTGGTGGGAGTTGTGTACAGGCCACCTAACAGTAGTAGTGAGGTTGGGGATGGCATTAAACAGAAAATTAGAAATGCGTGCAATAAAGGAACAGTAGTTATAATGGGTGACTTCAATCTACATATAGATTGGGTGAACCAAATTGGTAAGGGTGCTGAGGAAGAGGATTTCTTGGAATGTATGCGGGATGGTTTTCTGAACCAACATGTCAAAGAACTAACTAAAGGGCAGGCCATTCTAGATTGGGTATTGAGCAATGAGGAAGGGTTAGTTAGCAATCTTGTCATGCGAGGCCCCTTGGGTAAGAGTGACCATAATATGGTGGAATCCTACATTAAGATGGAGAGTGACATAGTTAATTCAGAAACAAAGGTTCTGAACTTAAAGAAGGGTAACTTTGAAGGTTTGAGACGTGAATTAACTAAGATAGACTGGCAAATAATACTTAAAGGGTTGACGGTGGATATGCAATGGCAAGCATTTAAAGATCGCATGGATGAGCTACAACAATTGTTCATCCCAGTTTGGCAAAAGAATAAACCAGGGAAGGTAGTGCACCCGTGACTGACAAGGGAAATTAGGGATAGTATCAAGTCCAAAGAAGAAACTGTTACGTACCCCGTAACTGGGTGTCTAACCAGCAGAGAAAGAAGAATCCGTTGGAGTCTGGTGGTACTATATTCAAAAGCGTTTATTAGTAAAATAAGCAAATCAATACCAATAATGCAAATATATAGATTACACACATTAGCAATACTAAACCTAAAAGTGTGGGAATAATAATAAGCAATAATAAACAAGCTCTATCGATGTCTAGGGGATAATGAATTGTCATAGAAAAGTATAAAGTTCAGTTCAGTTCATGCATGCTGAGGTAGTTATGGTTGTGGTGTTGTAATCATTGGAGAGAGAGAGAGTGAGCGAGATGTAACAGCTACAGTCAGGCAAACCTTCCTTTGCGTTCTTGATCCGTTGTGTCATTGTGGTCATTCAGTTATGACCCCTCTGTCCTTCAGCTAGACCGTTCTTCTGTGGTGGACTCGTCACTCTGGCACGAGTGGACACACACACAAGTCCCCATTGGCCCTGCTATAACACTGTGAGTTTTACTGACCGATCTCCTGGTTCGATCTCCGATGCCCCACACCTTCCCGTGGGTACCAACACTCAATCAGTGTCCACTAGTGTGTCTCCTGGTGTGTCTCAAGGGCGTGTCTCCAGACCTGACTTTTATCCCTACTCACAGGGTCTCAGCTATCCATCAATTTTGAATGGCCGTGTCCATCAAACAAGCCCACTCCAGCTGTCCACTGAGGAATGTTAATGAACAGAATGGTACAAGATAAATAACCCTCTCAGAAGTCATAATGCGGTGAATCAACAAGTCTCTTTCCCCCCTCTTATCAGTAGCAGATGTTCCGGCATGTTTCCTCCTCATCTCTCTCTCTCATGAGCAGCATAGCAACAGTAATGGTTTGTGATTCTCCCGGGGAGGGGGGGGGGACACATGGGCAACTCTGCACCCCTCTGCCCATCAGAGCTGTTCATCCTTCATAACAAAACATATAAATTAGCAAATAAAAAGCGGCACACCTGAGGACTGGGAGAAATTCAGAGACCAGCAGAGGAGAACAAAGGTCTTAATTAGGAAAGGCAAAAAATATTATGAGAGAAAGCTGGCAGGGAACATAAAAACTGACTGTAAAAGCTTTTATAGATACGTGAAAAGAAAAAGATTGGTCAAGACAAATGTAGGTCCTTTACAGTCAGAAACAGGTGAATTGATTATAGGGAACAAAGACATGGCAGACCAATTGAATAACTACTTTGGTTCTGTCTTCACTAAGGGGGACATAAATAATCTTCCGGAAATAGTAAGGGACCGAGGGTCAAGTGAGATGGACGAACTGATGGAAATACATGTTAGTAGGGAAGTGGTGTTAGGTAGATTGAAGGGATTAAAGGCAGATAAATCCCCAGGGCCAGATGGTCTGCATCCCAGAGTGCTTAAGGAAGTAGCCCAAGAAATAGTGGATGCACTAGTGATAATTTTTCAAAACTCCTTAGATTCTGGATTAGTTCCTGAGGATTGGAGGGTGGCTGATGTAACCCCACTTTTTAAAAAAGCAGGGAGAGAGAAACCAGGGAATTATAGACCGGTTAGTCTATGTTTCTATATTTCTATCTCTGTGAAATGCATATTAAACATGAATCAGATTTTAAAACTTTGATATACTAATAAATATTGTTGCAGAGAATGTAATTCAATACCAGTATGGACAGGTTATCACCTAAGCTGCCTCTGCAGATCCCTAAATCCCCAGATGGTTTGCTTAAAACAGTGGCATTGAGGCTCAGGGCACAGGTTCAAAGAGCGAGCAGAGAAATTTAAAAAGATCTGATCAAAGTCGAGTTGATTGTCATTTGCACAAGTACATGAAATCACAGGTGCAATGAAAAACTTCGTTGCAACAGTGTCGTTTACCCGCACTGCACTTTTTCAGCAACTTTGACACTTTATTCTGTCTCGTTGTTTTACCTTGTTCTAGCTCACGGCACTGTGTGATATTTTGATCTGTATGCTGTATGCAGGACAAAATGCATCATGGCCTGGTATGGAAACACCCATGCCTTTGAACAGAAAATCCTACAAAAGATAATGGATTCAGCCCCATACATCATGAGTGAAGCCCTCCCAACCCATGAGCACATATACATGTCACAGGAAAGCAGCATCCATCATCAGAGACTCCCACCATCTAGGCCATACGCTCGCTTCTCTCTCTACTGCCATCAGGTAGAAGGTACAGGAGACTCAGGACTCACACTACCAGGTTCAAGAACAATTACTACCCCTCAACAGTCAGGGTCTTGAACAAAAACTGCTCTCACTGGCCCCATCATTGAAGTGCTCCCACAACCAATGATCTCATTTTACGAACTCTTTATCTTTTTATTTCATATTCTCGGTATTTATTGTTATTTATTTATATTTGCATTTGCAGTTTGTTATCTTCTGCACTCTGGTTGATCTTTCATTGATGCTGTTACAGTTACTATTCCAGAGATTTGCTGAGTATGCCCACAGGAAAATGGATCTCAGGGTTGTATATGCTGATATATTATTATAGGAATGGAGTAGAAGGCTATGAGGCAAATTATTTAACACAGATAGACATCCGTGCCAGATCCCCACGGTCCTCCCCAGAACTTCTTCATGACTCTACAACGTTCCGTGCCAGTTCCCCACGGTCCTCCCCAGAACAACTTCATGACTCTACAACGTTCCGTGCCAGTTCCCCACGGTCCTCCCCAGAACAACTTCATGACTCTACAACGTTCCGTGCCAGTTCCCCACGGTCCTCCCCAGAACTTCTTCATGACTCTACAACGTTCCGTGCCAGTTCCCCACGGTCCTCCCCAGAACTTCTTCATGACTCTACATCGTTCCGTGCCAGTTCCCCACGGTCCTCCCCAGAACAACTTCATGATTCTAAAATGTTCCGTGCCAGTACCCCACGGTCCTCCCCAGAACTTCTTCATGACTCTACAACATTCCGTGCCAGTTCCCCACGGTCCTCCCCAGAACTTCTTCATGACTCTACAACGTTCCGTGCCAGATCCCCACGGTCCTCCCCAGAACTTCTTCATGACTCTACAACGTTCCGTGCCAGTTCCCCACGGTCCTCCCCAGAACAACTTCATGATTCTAAAATATTCCTTGCCAGTTCCCCACCGTCCTCCCCAGAACTTCTTCATGACTCTACAACGTTCCGTGCCAGTTCCCCACGGTCCTCCCCAGAACTTCTTCTACCTTCAGGGGTTAAGAGTTCAGTAGATTCACTAGACTTCGTGAGAAAATATTTCTTTGTACCTCAATTGCAAATGACCACATGCTCTAACTTCATAAACATTATTATTGTTCTTATATTTTTATTTTTTCTCAGCTCAGACTGGTAAAATCACTCATTTCTCAAATGCTAGGAACTTTTGGACTATTCTAGTGGTGTTTTGTATTGTGGCTTTCTGAAGATTTACATAAATATTGCTGTGTGGGCCTAATTGTTTAATATTATTGTGCAGTGAGTTTGGGATGATACCAGTTGTAGATATTGGGACAGTGTATACCCTGTTCATGTTTCATAGTCTTTCAATTTCCTCTTTCAATTCAGCTTATTTCTGGTGTTTTCCACCTTGATTTCTGTATGTTATGATTTTTTGTATTTGCACAGTTTTTTGTCTTTTGCACACTGGTGGTTTTTCTATCCTGTTGTTTGCAGTTTCTCACCGATTCTATTAAATTTGTATTTACTGTGAATGCCTGCAAGAAGATGAAAATGGTGATGTGTATGTACTTTGATAATAAATTTACTCTGAACTTTGAACCACGTCCCTCTCTCCAAGCTTCTCCCACTAGTAAAAACTTCTTGGCATCTACCTAACTATGCCCCTTAGGATATCTTACATTTCATAGAATATAGTTCAAGTTCAAATTATCATTCTACCATACACAAGCACAGCCAAATGAGACAGCGTTACTCCAGGGCCAAGGTACAAAACACAATACCTACAGTCACACAGTAGCAGATAAAGATACAGTCACACAAAGAATATAATACAGCCCAAGTCCCTGAGTGACATGACCGGTAAATCGAAGGTGTGTGAGTGTTACCAGCAAGAACAAGCAGTTCTCAACAGTATAGAAAAGTGCAGCACAGGAACAGGCCCTTCAACCACTGAACAAAATGACAAAATAAACTAAATCCCTTCTGTCTGTGTATAATTTATGTTTAAATTATACTTTTATTCTGGCCATTGTTTATCTGATGCTATTTGCCTGCGATGCAAGTAGGTTTTTCATTGCACTTGTCCACGCATGGACTTGTGCATGGGACAATAAACTTGGCCTTGACCATGACTGTACATGAACCATATCTCCCCACTCATGTTCAATTTCAGGTTTATTGCAATCTGACTGTACGTATGTGTAACTAAACGAAACAACGTTCCTCCAGATCATAGTGCATCCACAATACGTATTGTACATCACACACAGTATATAAAACCAAATATTACTACTAATAAGTAAATAAAATATCATCCAAAATGGATGTAGTGCGCAGCACAGTTAAACAGTGAACAGCTCGCTGTCCGAGTGACGAGACCTCAGTGGTGGCTGTATATTCATCAGTCTCACAGCCTGAGGGAAGGAGATGTTACCCAGTCTGGCAGTCCTAGTCCTGGTGCTCCTGCACCTCCTTCCTGATGGTAGTGGGTCAGAGAGACTGTGGGACGGGTGGTGGACAGTAAACAGCTCGCTGTCCGAATGACGAGACCTCAGTGGTGGCTGTATATTCATCAGTCTCACAGCCTGAGGGAAGAAGCTGTTACCCCGTCTGGCAGTCCTAGTCCTGGTGCTCCTGCACCTCCTTCCTGACGGTAGTGGGTCAGAGAGACTGTGGGACGGGTGGTGGACAGTAAACAGCTCGCTGTCCGAGTGACGAGACCTCAGTGGTGGCTGTATATTCATTAGTCTCACAGCCTGAGGGAAGGAGATGTTACCCAGTCTGGCAGTCCTAGTCCTGGTGCTCCTGCACCTCCTTCCTGATGGTAGTGGGTCAGAGAGACTGTGGGACGGGTGGTGGACAGTAAACAGCTCGCTGTCCGAGTGTCGAGACCTCAGTGATGTCAGGGTAGCCATCAGTCTCACAGCCTGAGGGAAGAAGCTGTTACCCCGTCTGGCAGTCCTAGTCCTGATGCTCCTGTACCTCCTTCCTGACGGTAGTGAGTCAAAGAGATTGGTGGTAGGGATCCTCAACAATGCTTCAGGCCCTCGTCTGCAACACTCCCAATAATTGCCCTACATAGGGAAGAGGGAGACCCTGGTGATTCTCTCAGCAGACCTTGGTGAAACAGCCTCTGAAATGCCCCTGTCACATCTGCTTCCACTTCCACTTCGCTGTTTCAGTGAATCCGCATTCTCTGTGCAAAAAGAAAACTTTCCCCAAACGTCTCCTTTAAACTCACCCTCTCCTGACCTTTTAGTAAATCATAAGGCACCTGACTGCAAGACCCTACAAAGGGCTGCTGAGAGGATGATTGGGACAATGATCCTCTTCCACCCAGCAGAGCTATTTACCAAGGCCCTTAGTATTGTCAATGATGTGTCCCATCAGTCCAATAATCTCTTTGACCCCCAACCACCAGGCAGGAGGTACTGTAGCATTAGGACAAGAAACAGCTCCAGGCTCTAAGACTACCGAACTCCCTGCCACCACCCAGGTCTCATCACACATGAAGGGCTAGTAGCATTATACTATTTCATTTTTATCACGTTGTAAATGTACCTTATCATATGTTAATTTATTTGTGGTAAATATCAGTTTATGCTTTGTGTATATGTACCTTGTTGTGCACTTTGGTCTGGAGGGACGTTGTTTCATTTGGTGGTGTATGTGCGTACAGTTGAATGACAGAAAACTTTAACTCAAACTAGTACTTGACACTTCTACTCTGAGAAAAAGATTCTGTCTAATCTTTCTGTGCTTTTCATAATGTTATGAGTTTCTGTCACAAACTTCTGGATATTTATCTCATCAGTATCTTAAATGTTTCTTAAATCTTAAAAAGATCTTAAAAATCCGCCATTCTTCTAAACTCTAAAAATAAAGATCAATAAGCTGAGCACCAAGAACTGATCCTAGGGACACTCTGCATGTGACATGGAATGTGTTGGTTAGCACAACACTTTACAGTACAGGCAACCCAGGTTCAATTCCCGCCGCTGCCTGTAAGGAGCTTTTACGTTCTCCCCGTGACTATGTGGGTCTCCTCCGGGTGCTCCAGTTTCCTCCCACAGTCCAAAGACGTACAGGTTGGTAGGTTAATTGGTCATTATAAATTGTCCTGTGGTTAGGCTAGGGTTAAATCCAGCATTAAAAAAAACCCCTGTATATTCAAGATTTCTGTCGTCACTGTGATAACCAGTCTTCAGTTCATGGTAGCACACTTTCCCTAGCACCTGTTGTCTATGGCAATGCACACAAAGTGCTGGAGGAACTCAGCAGGTCAGGCAGCATCCATGGAGGGGAATAAACAGTCGATGTTTCTGGCCGAGACCCGTCATCAGGACTGGAAAGGAAGGAAGAAGAAGCCAGAATGAGATGATTGAATGGCTTGTCACATGAAGAGCGTTTGATGACTGTGGGCTTGTGTTCACTAGAATTCAGAAGATTGAGGGGTGACCTCATTAAAACCTATCGAATGGTGAAAGCTTTAACAGAGTGCATGTGGAGAGGATGATTCCTATGGTGGGAGAGTCTCAGACAAGAGGACACTGCCTCAGAACAGAGGGACATCTTTTTAGAACGGAGATGAGGGATTTCTTTAGCCAGTGAGTGGAGGATCTGTGTATGTCTTTGTCACGGGCAGTAGTGGAGGCCAAGTCTCTATGTATATTTCAGGCAGATTGGTCAGGGCATGAAGGTGTACAGGGAGAAGGCAGGAGATTGGGGTCGGAAAAATTGGATTGGCCGTGATGAAATGGTGGAGAAGACTCGATGGGCAATTCTGCTCCTATCTCTTATGGTCTTATGGGAGGAATGGGAAGGAGGACAAGCTGGCAAGTGATAGGTGAGACCAGGTGATGGGGAGGTGGGGGAGGGAAAATGAAGTAAGAAGCTGGGACATGATAGGTGGAAAAGGTAAAGCACTGAAGAAAGTGGAATCTGATGGGAGAGGACAGTGGGCCATGAGAGAAAGGGAATGAGAAGGGAAACCAGAGGGTGGTGAAAGGCAAGTGAGGAGAAAAGATAAGAAGGGGAGACCAGGTGAAAGGGGAAAGGTAGGGTGAGGAGAGAGAATGGTGTAAGAAGCTGACAGATGATAGGTGGAAAAGTCACAGGGCTGAAGGAGGAATCTGGTAAGAGATGACAGTGGACCATGGGAGAAAGGGAAGGTGGAGGAGCATGAGAGGGAAGAAAAATGAGAAGGGTTAAGGCTGCCAGAGGAATAAGAGAAAACAAGAGCCATACGGAGTCATATGGTCACCAGAAGACATAGAAATTAGGGTTATGTGGAAGGGAAGGGTTCACTTGATCTTGGAGAAGGTTCGGTACAACATTGTGAGCCAAATGGCCTGTACTGTGCTATATTGTTCTATGTTCAATTTACTGAATTGATGTTGATGCCATTAGATTGGAGACTAACAAGACCAGAGTGGATTCCAGTTAACTGGGCTAATGGTTAAACAGGGCAGACTCTTATTTCGGATAACTCTCAAAAAGCAAAAATCAGTGGAGAAAATAGGTGGGATTCCCGTTGTTTATTTGGGACACTCTGTCGCTTAATTGGGACTGGAGACTGCTGCTGAACAGTTTCTAACTAGCCTCAGTCTCATGCACTTTTGTGGCTATTGGACACTACACTGTGCTTGTAGCAAACAGCTTTTAAATCGTGTCAGATGTGTGTTTGTGTTCAAAAGCAGTGATTTTTGTCACTAATAGTCGGTGTAACACCATGGAAGAGGTTTCACTGCTAACGGAATGGTCTTTCTGTAGAAGCAGTGTTTTTGTTATGGTTAGCGATAACTGGTGCTTTGGAATGTGAACTGGACCCTTTGTTTGGCAGGATATGAAGGGAGAAGATGCTGGAGAGAATCAGTTGTAGGATACGACTGGGTGGGGAGATCGTGATTCAACGGAGCCAAGCCCTGAGGTCAACTGGGGATCGGTGAATGGAGCTCCAACTGGTACACGTTTGACTGTCTAATTATAATGGGCCCTTTTTGTTTCCCTCTCTTTTCTTTACTAGCCCTTTAGTTAAGATTCATAAATATAATTCCTTTTATCGCATGCAATGTGCTGTCTGTTGTTTCTTGACACTGAGTTGTAACAGGGCAGTGAATTACACAGCATCCACACAAACTGGGGTTTGGGGTGGGAGAGTCGCCTCAATCTCATGGGTTTGGCGAGATCAGAGTGTGTATTCCCCAGAGTTATGCAGCCAAGGAATTGACAATCATCTTGAATGGTACAAAGCAAATGAGGATTCTGAGGATGCAGTCACCAACAGCGTCGTTGGTGCTTGTGTTGATTTTGTTCATTGCATTAACTGGATGAATTCCTCCATCAATAACTTTTGGGAACTAATACCCAGTTTTATAGTACTATTGTACTATTGCCAGTGTTAAAATTTGTTCCATATTTCATCTAACCACATAATCTGTTACTCAATTTTTCTTTTTTTTATATACCTTTTTAAATATTTCCATGAAACTTTGGCTAAATGGGGCAGCTGCTTAATTGGGCCAAAATGTACTGGTCCCGGTGTGTCCCAACGTGTAACAGGAATCCATTGTATTACCCCCTACCTCCTCATGCTTCTCCCCCTTCCCCCACCCTTTTATTCTGCCTTTTTCCCTCTTCTTTTCCTGTCCTGAAGAAGGGTCTTGGCCCAAAATGTCAACTGCTTTAAAAATACCCAATGGCTGGACCTGCACAGCCATCTGTGGCAATAAATTCCACAGATTCACCACCCTCTGGCTAAAGAAATTCCTCATCACCTCTATTCCAAAGGGATGTCCCTGTTTTCTGAGGCTGTGCCCTTCGGTTCCAGACTCCTCCACGATAGGGAAAACCCTCTCCACGTCCACTCTATCTAGACTTTTCAATATTTGGTGGGTTTCAATAAGAACCCTTGCTCATTCTTCTAAACTCCAGTGAGTACAGGCCTAGAGCCATTAAATGCTCCTGATATGTTAACCCTTGCATTCCTGAGCTCCTTCTTGTGAACCGCTCCAATGCCAGCACACCCTTCCTCAGGTAAGGGATGAAAAATTACTCGGCATTTTCCAGGCGTGGAGCCTTGCTTCTTGCTTCAAGATCTTTCTTTTATTAGTGTCAGAGTCACCTACCTCAGCAGGTCAGAGAAAGGGTAAGCTTGGTTTAATATTTCTGTGTCTCCAGTAATGTAGATCTCCCATTGGTATTTAACAAGCCAGGGTAGACAGTTGGTTCCTCGCCTTGAGTTTTGAACCCATAACCTCCAGACACAGAGGCTGTCTGCTGGCAAATACTCTTCAAGTCAAAGTCACCGAAAACAGAAACATCCTGAACTTTATTGACTTTGTTCTTGGTACATCTTTATGATTGTCACATGTAGAGAGATACAGAAGGTCATCATGACTGGGGGGAGGTAGTAGGGATGAGCTCCCACGTTTCAATAGCGTGTGTCTCAAACAGGCTCTGACAACCACGTCTAGCTCCTGGCCTTCGCGAGTGGTTTAGTGACTTGGCCAGTGGAACTGTTTCTTCTGACAGGAGAAGGGACAAAGGTGGGTTACTGGTGCCTTAAAAGCTGTTGTTTTCAGGCTCATCAGCCATGGTTGTCAGCTTATTTACGAGATGGAAAACTGACCTCAAACCTCCTTGCGGCTATACCCACTCATGGGGAATGTTTCATGAGAAAGGTCAAGGAAAATCGAGAGCCGGAGTCCTATGTTAAATTCAACGCCGACTGGCAACTCCTGCGACGCCGCTGGTTCCAAACTGTATCGGTGTCTGCCATTCCTTTGGATTTATCACCCATGTGGAGCGGAGGAGCTTGTTACTTGGGCAACAGCTTGAAATGCCCTGGCTTGAGTACTGGGTTTGGGCGTCAAGTAGCCAGCTGAGACACACCATTCATCGTCCACTCCAACCAACTGGGGGGGGGGGGGGCTCATACAGAGATACAGCGAAAATATTGTCTTTCATACTGTTCATACAGATCAAATCATGGCACAAGTTTGACCCTCACCTAATTACCCACCTTCATCGTGATCTGCCAGTAACGGCTCTGCCTGTGACCGTGAGAAACTGCAGAGAGTTGTGGACGCAACTCGGCACGTCATGGAGTCTATCAAATGATGAAAAGCCTTGATAGAGTGGATGTGGAAAGGATGACGCCTATGGTGGGAGAGTCTAAGACCAGAGGACACAGCCTCAGTATAGAGGGGCTTCCTTTTAGAATGGAGATGAGGAGGAATTTCTTTAGCCAGTGAGTGGTGAATCTGTGGAATTTGTTGCCACAGAGAGCTGTGGAGGCCAAGTCTTTATGTACATTTAAGGCAGAGATTGATAGATTCTTGATTTGTCAAGGCATGAAGGGACGTGGGGAGAAGGCAGGAGATTGGGGCCGAAAGAGAAAATGGATCAGCCATAATGAAATGGTGGAACAGACTGGATGGGCCAAATGGCCTAATTCTGCTCTATATCTTCTGGTCTAATCCAATCTTCCCCCAGCGGACTACACAGTACTTTTATTTATCTATATGTGTGTTGGTTTATTTATTTAAAGGTTCAGACAGGAATAAGACTTTCCGACCCTTTGAGGTCCACCGCCCCAGCAATCTCCAACAACACCAATTTAACCCTACCCTAACCAAGGGACAATCTGCACTCAACAACTTATCTACCTTGAACGTCCTTGGACCGGGGCAGAAGATGGGAGCACCCAGAGAAAACCGATGCATTCCGCGGGGATGACGTATAGACTCCTGCAGAGCCGTAATGGTGTTGTGCCAAGCACCGCGCCACTGTTGCTGCAGTAGATCAGCCAGCATAAGCAAAGACCCCATCCACCACCGACATTCTCTCTTCTCCCCTCTCCCATCGGGCAGCAGATACCAAAGCCTGAAAGCATGTTTCCACCCCCCCCCCCCCCATCAAGGACATTACATTTTGTAAAGTCAAAACATTAAACTAATTCCAAGGAAGTCACGGGAGTCTGGGAACAAGGGTCTAACTTCCAGTTTAATTTAATTGAGGCTCACACATGTCACATGGTAGCGTGATTACGTATGCAATTCACGTATTTAAATAATCCACTGTGGGTTATGTATAAAGGAACAAGACTGCTTAATCAAACAATATTTATAAGATTATTGAAATATTAAATACACAACATCTATCCCAATGTATTAGACTATTAAGTAGTTTGCTGGTATGATAAGATAGACTCTTGACCTCACAGCCTACCTTGTTATTTATTTGTTAGTTGATTTATTTATTTATTTAGAGATTCAGCAAGGACTAAGACCTTGTGCACTTTATTCTTTACCTGTACTGCTCTTTCTCTGTAGCTGTACTGCTCTGTGACTCTCTTTGCAATTCCCTGATTCAATAACCAGCATTTAGCAAGTTTAATTATAGAGTCATAGAACACTGCAGCACAGAAACAGGCCCTTCAGCCCACCTAGTCTGTGCTGAACTAATTCCATAGCTCTCTGAACCCCACCCATCCGTGTACATATCCAAATTTCTCTTAAGTGTCACAATTGAACCCACACCTGCCACTTCCTCTGGCAGCTCGTTCCACACTCTCACCATCCTCTGAGTGAAGAAGTTCTCTCTCATGTCCCCCCTTAAACTTTTCCCCTTTCACGAAGAAGGCAGTGAGTGGGAATAAAAGGATCCTTGGCTGGTTGGCTGCCAGTGACTAGTGGTGTTCCACAGGGGTCGGTGTTGGGACCGCTTCTTTTTATGCTGTATATCAATGATTTAGATGATGGAATCGATGCTGTATATCAGTGATATAGCTAATGAAATATATGGCTTTGTTGCCAAGTTTGCAGATGACATGAAGATAGGTGGAGGGGCTGGTAGTTTTGAGGAAGCAGGTAGGCTACAGGAGGACTTAGACAGATTAGGAGAATGGGCAAGAGAGTGGCAAATGAAATACAATGTTGGAAAATGCACGGTCATGCACTTCGGTAGTAGAAATAAATGTGCAGATTATTTTCTAAATGGGGAGAAAATCCAGGAATCTGAGATGCAAAGGGACTTGGGAGTCGTTGTGCAGAACATCCTAAAGGTTACAGAACACCTTGCAGGTTGAGCTGGTGGTGAGGAAGGCAAATGCCATGTTAGTATTCATTTCAAGAGGTCTGGAATACAGGATCAAGGATGTGATGTTGAGGCTTTATAAGGCACTGGTGAGGTCTCACCTTGATTATTATGAACAGTTTTGGGGCCCCTCATCTTAGAAAAATACGCTGGCATTGGAGAGGGTTGAGAGGAGGTTCACAAGGATGATACCAGGAATGAAAGGGTTATCATAAGAGGAACATTTGATGGCTCTGGGTCTGCACTCGCTGGAATTTAGAAGGACGAGGGTGGGTCTCATTGAAACCTTTTGAATGTTGAAAGGTTAGACAGAGTAGATGTGGAAAGGATGTTTCCTGTGATGGGGCTCTAGGACAAGAGGGGAAAGCCGCAGGATAGAGGGATGTGGTGAACTACATCCACTTATAATGGATGCAGAGGAATTTCTTTAACCAGAAGGTGGTGAATTTGTGGAATTTGTTGCCAGCTTTGGAAGCCAGGTCATTGGGTGTATTTAAGGCAGAGATTGATAGGTTCTTGATTGGACATGGCATCAAAGGTTACGGGGAGAAAGCCGGGTGTGGAGCTGAGGAGGGAAAAAGGATCAGCCATGATTGAATGGTGGAGCAGACTTGATGGGCCAAATGGCCTAATTATATCCTAAACCTTATGGTCGTATTTAACCAAAACCTCTATTTCTCCTCTCATCCAACCTTCATTAAAAAAGCCTGCCTGCATTTACCCTATATATACCCCCTCATAATTGTATAAATGTCTCTCAAATCTCTCCTCATTCTCCTATACTCCAGGGAATAAAGTCCCAACCTATTCAAACTTTCCCTGTTCTTAATTCTTAACTAAGGGGATGTAAACATATTGGTGAAGTGCTCAGAAACAGGTCTAGTCAGGGTTAACTAAGCAGTGAGAGAGTTATCGTAAGTTTAATGGAGCGATTTTATTGAGACTGCAGGGACAGAAACCAGAATGTTCACAAAAACAAATTTACTATATACTACATTAAGTTATAAAAATGTCATTATTTCTTGCTCACACACTTTTTCTCTCCTCCTATCTCTCTCTTCTTCCTCCACCTCCCCTCCTCCATCTCAATATCTCCCTCTCTCCCTTTGTCTCAGTCACTCTCCTGCTCTCTCCCCCTTCTACCTCTGCCTCCCCTTCCCCCTCTCATTATCTCCCTTGTCTCTCTCTTCCCTCTCCCTCCTCCCACCCTCTCTCTCACCCTTCTTCTCCATTTGTCTCACTCTCCTCCTCACCTCCACTTTACTTTTCTCCCCCTCTCCTCACCTGTGGTGAACTACACGCCCCCCCCCCACAGCTGACAGCTCCTGTGGCTCCTCCCACAGACCCCGGTATAAAGGCGATTGGGGTCTGAGCCCCGGCCTCAGTCTCCAGGATGCAGTGTGGTGGTCAACTACTGCTTGTTCTTTCTTCCAGTCAATAAAAGCCGATATCTCGCCTCACGTCTCGGAGAGTTATTGATGGTGCATCAGTATGTCACCATATACATACCTGAGATTCATTTTCCTGAAGGCATTAACAGGAAAATAAAGAAAATACAGTGGCATTCGGTTAGTGGTCATTGTAATCTGCACTGTGATTAGGCTGGTGTTCAATAGGTGGGTTGCTGGGTGGTGTGGATCAATGGGCTGAAAGGGCCCGTTCTCCCTTTATCTCAGAATCAGAATCAGGTTTATTATCACCAGCATGTGACGTGAAATTTGTTAACTTAGCAGCAACATTTCAATGCAATACATAATCTAGCAGAGAGAGAAAAGAATAATAATAAATAAAATAAAACTTTGTAGCGGTGTGCTACACGCAGCGCTAAAATTATGACACGGAGTCGGTAACTGCAGTCGAAGGAAAAACTTTATTTGAAATCCTCAGCCTCACTTTTAAGCCTCCCTCAACCTGCCCCCCCCCCCCCCGTGGAGCAGAGGCTCCAAAGCTCTGTGCTCGCAAACCCCCGTAGGCTATCTAATTGTGAGCCGGTTCGGATGTGCCAGGAAATGGGTCGCCACAACTTAATAATAAGCAAGAAAATCAATTACATATATTAAATAGATTTTTAAAATTGTGCAAAAATAGCAATACTGTATATTAAAAAAGTGAGGTAGTGTCCAAAGCTTCAATGTCCATTTAGGAATCGGATGGCACAGGGGAAGAAGCTGTTCCTGAATCGCTGAGTGTGTGCCTTCAGGCTTCTGTACCTCCTACCTGATGGTAACAGTGAGAAAAGGGCATGCCCTGGGTGCTGGAGGTCCTTAATACAATAAATTTTATGAAAGACTATACACAAACAAAGACTGACAAACCACCAACATTCAAATGAAGAGAAATTGTGCATTAAAAACAGACAATACGGAGAACGCAAGTTTTGAAGACTTTGAAAGCGAGCCTGTCTGTTGTGGAATCAGTTCAGATACACAGAATTGGCTGATCAGATACTTGCATTAACACTCCGGTGTATGGATTCACCGAGTAAAGTGGTCAGCGTCTATACATCTTCCCACTTGTAAAATGCTGTTCCCTTTTCTCAGCTCGTCCATCTCCACCACATCTGTCTATCTTGTAACCCGAGCCTTCCAGCACTGGCAAAGTCTTTGTGAATCTCCTTGGCATCCTTTCTAGCTTCATCCCATCCGGAACGCGGGAGGAGACGCATATATCCCGGAATCTGGGACAGACTGTCTTAACAACCCCATGAAGGATGAGGGAAGTAGAAGGGGGGTATGCAAGAGGCAAACTCTTTACACAGAGAGTGATGAGTGCATGGAGTGTGCTGCCAGGGGTAGTGGTAGAGGCAGATACATTGGGGACATTTAAGGCTCTGGCAGCACATACAGTCACAGCGGTCACTCCAGCTCCACTCAACAGTGAAACTCCTTGTCCTGTTCACTTTGTGACAACCAAAGAACACTGCTGATTGGAAAGCCGCTTCAAGTGCTGTGTGATAGAGGTTTTGTGGGTACCGTCACAGCTGGCTAGGTAACTTCCCTCACACAGAATAGTGGTGAACCCAGCTGCAGAGAAAAGTCATGCAAAATCAGAGGGGAAAATCCAACAAGGTTTTATTGGATTCCTTAGCAGGCAAGGTACAGTGGGTCCAAAAACTCAGGTAAAATCAAAATCCAAAAAAACATTACCTAGAGTTTCAGAAACTTGAGATTCCTACAAACAAAGGCAAAGCTTCACTTGCAAAAGATGATGCCAAGACTGTGCAAAGGAACTTAGACAGGTCTACAAGCAAGATACAGGTGATAACAATGAGTTAATAATTACAAACACGAGTAAGTCTGCAGATGCTGGAAATTCAAACAACAACACACAAAATGCTGGTGGAACACAGCAGGCCAGGCAGCATCTATAAGGAGAAGCACTGTCGACGTTTCGGGCCGAGACCCTTCGTCAGGACTAACCAAAAGGAAAGATACTAAGAGATTTGAAAGTAGTGGGGGGAGGGGGAAATGTGAAATGATAGGAGAAGACCGGAGGGGGTGGGATGAAGCTGAGAGCTGGAAAGGTGATTGGCAAAAGTGATACAGAGCTGGAGAAGTGAAAGGATCATGGGTCGGGAGGCTTCGGGAGAAAGAAAGGGGGATGGGGGGAGCACCAGAGGGAGATGGAGAACAGGCAGAGTGATGGGCAGAGAGAGAGAAAAATAACAACTAAATATGTCAGGGATGGGGTAAGAAGGGGAGGAGGGGCATTAACGAAAGTTAGAGAAGTCAATGTTCATGCCATCAGGTTGGAGGCTACCCAGCTGGTATATAAGGTTATGTTCCTCCAGCCTGAGTGTGGCTTCATCTTAACAGTAGAGGAGGCCATGGATAGACATATCAGAATTGGAATGGGACGTGGAATTAAAATCTGTTAATAATTCCAGTAGTCTAATAGGCATGGTTTTCCTTGTCATCTCTGCTTCCCTCTGGTGGCCAGTTGCAGGTTTGACAGGAGCATCATGGTGTGGAGGAACATTTTTTTTGGTTGTATATATTTTATTTTTATTGAAATACAGTGTGAAATAGGGCCTTCTGGCCCTTTCAGCCTCACCACCCAGTAACCCCCTGATTTTAATCCTAGCCTAATCACGGGACAATTTACAATGACCAATTAACCTGCTTACCTCCTGTCGGCCCACTTCTCTGGACCCCCATCAATTTGCCTATCGCACCAACCGGTCAACAGAGGATGCCATCTCCACAGCACTTCACTCTGCCCTGACCCACCTGGACAGCCCCAACTCTTACATCAGAATGCTGTTCATTGTCTTTAGTTCAGCATTCAATACTGTTACCCCCTCCAACCCGATTGCCAAACTTCGCCAGCTGGGTATCAGCTCGTCCCTCTGCAACTGGACCTTGGACTTTCTGACTAACAGACCCCAATCTGTTAAGTTAGACAACCTCTGCTCCTTCACTCTCACCCTGAACACCGGCGTGCCTCAAGGCTGTGTGCTGAGCCCTCTTCTGTACTCCCTTTTCAGCGTTCCTGTACATGCCTCTAACTCCATAATCAAGTTCGCATACAACACCACGGAGGTTGGCCTGATCAGAGGGGATGACGAGACGGCCTACAGGGACGAGGTCCAGCACCTGGCCGCGTGGTGTGCCGACAACAACCTGGCCCTTAACACCCACAAGACCAAGGAGATCATTGTGGACTTCAGGCATGCTAGGAGCCACACTCACATCCCCATCTACATCAACGGAGCTGTAGTGGAGCGTGTATCAAGCTTCAAATTCCTTGGTGTCCACATTTCCGAGGATCTCACCTGGTCCCTGAACTCCTTCATCCTGATCAAAAGGACACATCAGCACCTTTATTTCCTGCGGAGCATCAAGAAAGCTCACCTCTGTCCCAGGATACTGACGGACTTTTACCGCTGTACCATTGAGAGCAGACTCACCATCTGCATCTCAGTGTGGTATGGCAATTGTCCCGTATCGGACTGCAAAGCACTCCTGTATCTGGTGAAAACTGCCCATCGGATTATCGGCACCAATTGCCCACCATTGAGAACATTTACCATAAGTGCTGCCCGGGCAGGGCAAAAAGCGTTATCTAGGATGCATCTCACCCTAACCATGGACTTTTCACTTTCCTCCCATCCGGTAGTTGCTACAGGAGCCTCTGCTCCCGCACCAGCAGGCTCAGGAAGAGCTTCTTCCCTGAGGCTGTGACCCTGCTGAACCTCATATCACAGCGCTAAGCATATTGTACTGTCTCAGTACTTTTATATTCGTATGCTGTAGCACTTACTTTTTATTCACAGTTATTTTGTAAATGTTTAACAAACCTATTAGAGTTTTTCAAGGAGTTTACAAGGAAAGTGGATGAAGAGAAGGCAGTGGATGTTGTCTACATGGACTTCAGTAAGGCCTTTGACAAGGTCCCGCATGGGAGGTTAGTTAGGAAGATTCAGTCACTAGGTATACATGGTGAGGTAGTAAATTGGATTAGACATTGGCCCAATGGGAGAAGCCAGAGAGTGGTAGTGGAGGATTGCTTCTCTGAGTGGAGGCCTGTGACTAGTGGTGTGTCACAGGGATCAGTGCTGGGTCCATTGTTATTTGTCATCCATATCAATGATCTGGATGATAATGTGGTAAATTGGATCAACAAATTTGCTGATGATACAAAGGTTGGAGGTGTAGTGGACAGTGAGGAAGGTTTTCAAAGCTTGCAGAGGGATCTGGACCAGCTGGAAAAATGGCAGATGGAGTTTAATACAGACAAGTGTGAGGTATTGCACCTTGGAAGGAAAAACCAAGGTAGAACATACAAGGTAAATGGTAGGGCACTGAAGAGTGCAGTAGGACAGAGGGATCTAGGAATACAGATATAAAATTCCCTAAAAGTGGCGTCACAGGTAGATAGGGTAGTAAAGAGAGCTTTTGGTACATTGGCCTTTCTAAATCAAAGTATTGAGTTGGAATGTTATGGTGAGGTTGTATAAGGCATTGGTGAGGCCAGATTTGGAGTATTGTGCACAGTTTTGGTCACCGAATTACAGGAAGGATATTAAAAAGGTTGAAAGAGTGCAGAGAAGGTTTACAAGGATGTTGCAGGGACTTGAGAAACTGAGTTACAGAGAAGGGTTGAATAGGTTAGGATTTTATTCCCTGGAGCGCAGAAGAATGAGGGGAGACTTGACAAAGGTATATGAAATTATGATGGGTATAGATAGAGTGAACGCAGCCAGGCTTTTTCCACTGAGGCTAGCGGAGAAAAAAACCAGAGGACATGGGTTAAGGGTGAAGGGGGAAAAGTTTAAAGGGAACATTGGGGGGGGGGCTTCTTCACACAGAAAGTGGTGGGAGTGTGGAATGAGCTGCCAGATGAAGTTGTAAATGTGGGTTCACTTTGAATAATTAAGAAAAACTTGGACAGGTACATGGAAGAGAGGTGTATGGAGGGATGTGGGCCAGGTGCAGGTCAGTAGGCCTAGGCAGAAAAATGGTTCAGCACAGCCAAGAAGGGCCAAAAGGCCTGTTTCTGTGCTGTAATGTTCTATGGTTCCATGGTTCTAAATAACACTATTCTTTTGCACTTCTGGTTAGATGCTAACTACATTTCATTGGCTTTGTATCTGTACTCGGCACAATGACAATAAAGTTGAATCCAATCTGAAAAAAATATAACTGGTACATCTTTGGACTGTGGGAGGAAACCAGAGCACCCGGAGGAAACCCAAGGGGAGAGAGCATACAAACTCCATACAGGCAGCAGCCGGAATTGAACCCGGGTCCCTGGCACTGTAAAATGTTGTGCTAACCAATACACTTCTGTGCTGTACAGTCAGTTGACAATAAACTTGAATTTGAACTTGGATGGTCGGAAAACAGCCAGTGGAGACCACCCAGCTTTCTGGTTGGCCGGGACCCTGTGGAGTCTAGCGGCCAGCGCGATAGCCGAACGGTCAAAGTGAGCCAGGCCGATATAAACGCGAGCACTCGGCAGAAAAGTCACTCAATTGTGCACTGATGATGTCACCTCGACTGGTGACAAAATATTTGTGACCTAACCTCCAGGTTCAGTGAACAACCCTACAAACAACTAACTGTCTGCCCCCATTGCACTTTCTCTGTAACTGTAACACTTTATTCCCTGTTCTGCTATTGTTTTCCCTTGTTCTACCTCAACACGCTGTTTAACGACCTCATCTGTAGGAATGCTCCATGTTCTATGTTTTAAATCTTTTTGCACCCTCTCCAGATCCTAAAAAGAAGCATCTTTTTTTAATAGACGGGAACATATCTATTCCTACATCAGGAGGATCGGTAAAAGCTGCAGAGAGCTGTAAACTCAGCCAGCTCCATCAGGGCACTGGACTCCCCAGCATCGAGGACACCTTCAAAATGAGATGACTCAAAAAGGCAGCATCTGTCATGGAGGACCCCCATCATGCAGGACATGTCCTCTCTTCGTCAGGGAGCAGGTACAGGAGCCTGAAGCCACACACTCAGCAGTTTTCAGAAAGGATAATGAACCTGTGAACATCACCCCCGGATTTTCACACCACTTACTTTATTTTTTTTTACTTCTGACTGTAATTTATAATTTTTATTATTATGTATTGCAAAGTACTGCTGCCGCAAAACAACAGATTTCACAACATATGCCAGTGATATTAAACATGATTCTGGTTCTCATTCTGAGCGGAGAGCCCATGAATAATGTTTTGAAAACCACATATGTACTAGAGAGCTTTTTATATCACCCATGCCTCATCTCCCTACAATTTAAACCTTATAATCAAAGCTTAGAAGGATTTAATCTCTGATGCTTTAATTAATCCTTCAGCGCTCTGACTTCTAAGTCTGATTCTGACCTCAATACAAATCTTAGTCATCTATTGTGCTTGAATTACAAAGATTTTTTGCAATTAATTTGGAATGGACAGCAGCAAATCTTTCCCACTGCCAGAAGATTACCTCAGAGTTAATAACTCATATTTATAAAGCTTTCATTAATGCAAGGTATGTTCTGAAAACCTTCAAGCGAGCACTTTATCTCACGGATCAAGGGGGCAACATTTTCTCCCAGATGGTGGTCTGCATATCGAATGAGCTGGCAGACAAATTGGTTGAGGCAGGTACATTAACGATATTTAAAAGGTATTTGTATGAAGTCAGAATCAGAATCCGCTTTACTATCACTGACAGATGTTGTGAAATCCCTTGTTTTGTGGCAGCCATCACCATCACCATGTGCCATGTCACATGAAGTGTGCGATTATAGTCCCCTGACCATGACTGTTCTTCAGCAAGATTTTCTTCTACATAAGTGGTTTGCCATTGCCTTCTTCTGGGCAGTGTCTTTACAAGACGGGTGACCCCAGCTATTACCAATACTCTTAAGAGATTGCTTGCCTGGCATTAGTGGTTGCATTACCAGGACCTGTGATCTGTACCAGCTGCTTATATGACCGTCCGTCGCCTGTTTCCATGGCTTCACATGACCCTGATGGGGGGGCTAAGCAGGTGATACACCTTGACCTGCAGGCTAGCGGAGGGAAGGAGTGCCTTACATCTCCTGTGGTAGAGATGTATCTCCACCCTGCCACCCAAAGCAATTAAATAAAGTGGTAGATAAAAACAAGACAGTATTCGAAAAACAGTATTAAATAGATAAGTAGCAGAAAATAAGTTGCCGCAGCACCAGAATGTCACAGTGATGCACAAAGTGCCGTTAGTGCAAGTGTTTGAGTCCTTGTGTGTGCTCACAGTTTCAGTCATTGTCCTGTGGGAGTGGTGTGATGGAGGTCACAGCTCTGGGGTAGAAGCTGTTCCTCACTCGGTTTGTTCTGGCTTTTAGTGTCCTGAACCTTTTGCTGGATGGCAGTGGGTCAAACAGGGAGTGGCCGGGGTGTGTGGTGTCTCTGGCTATGCTGATTGCTTTCCTCCTGAGTCTGCTGGAATAGATGGTGTCCAGTCCTGGGAGCTCCATCCTGACGATTCCCCGGGCCGCCTTCACCACGCGATGCAGGTCTTGTCGCTCAGCGGCTGTGCAGCTGGCATACCACATGGTGGCGCTGTTGGTCAGGATGTTTTGAATTGTGCTTCTGTAGAAGTTAAGCAACAGCTTTTGTGGAAGTTTGGCCTGTTTCAGCTTTCTGAGGAAGAAGACTCTTTGTTGTGCCTTTTTAACAAGCAGCGAGGTGTTGGTGATCCACGTCAGCAAGGTGTTGGTGGTCCATGTCAGCGAGGTGTTGGTGGTCCACGTCAGCGAGGTGTTGGTGGTCCATGTCAGCGAGGTGTTGCTGGTCCATGTCAGCGAGGTGTTGCTGGTCCATGTCAGCGAGGTGTTGCTGGTCCATGTCAGTGAGGTGTTGCTGGTCCATGTCAGGGAGGTGTCGGTGGTCCATGTCAGTGAGGTGTCGGTGGTCCATGTCAGCGAGGTGTTGGTGGTCCATGTCAGCGAGGTGTTGGTGGTCCATGTCAGCGAGGTGTCGGTGGTCCTTGTCAGCGAGGTGTTGGTGGTCCATGGCAGCGAGGTGTCGGTGGTCCACGTCAGCGAGGTGTTGGTGGTCCATGTCAGTGAGGTGTTGGTGGTCCATGTCAGCGAGGTGTTGGTGGTCCATGTCAGCGAGGTGTTGGTGGTCCATGTCAGTGAGTTGTTGGTGGTCCATGTCAGCGAGCTGTCGGTGATCCATGTCAGCGAGGTGTCGGTGATCCATGTCAACGAGGTGTCGGTGATCCATGTCAGCGAGGTGTTGGTGGTCCATGTCAGCGAGGTGTCGGTGGTCCTTGTCAGCGAGGTGTTGGTGGTCCATATCAGCGAGGTGTTGCTGGTCCATGTCAGCGAGGTGTTGCTGGTCCATGTCAGCGAGGTGTTGCTGGTCCATGTCAGTGAGGTGTTGCTGGTCCATGTCAGGGAGGTGTCGGTGGTCCATGTCAGTGAGGTGTCGGTGGTCCATGTCAGCGAGGTGTTGGTGGTCCATGTCAGCGAGGTGTTGGTGGTCCATGTCAGCGAGGTGTCGGTGGTCCTTGTCAGCGAGGTGTTGGTGGTCCATGGCAGCGAGGTGTCGGTGGTCCACGTCAGCGAGGTGTTGGTGGTCCATGTCAGTGAGGTGTTGGTGGTCCATGTCAGCGAGGTGTTGGTGGTCCATGTCAGCGAGGTGTTGGTGGTCCATGTCAGTGAGTTGTTGGTGGTCCATGTCAGCGAGCTGTCGGTGATCCATGTCAGCGAGGTGTCGGTGATCCATGTCAACGAGGTGTCGGTGATCCATGTCAGCGAGGTGTCGGTGGTCCTTGTCAGCGAGGTGTTGGTGGTCCATATCAGCGAGGTGTTGGTGGTCCACGTCAGCGAGGTGTTGGTGGTCCATGTCAGTGAGGTGTTGGTCGTCCATGTCAGCGAGGTGTTGGTGGTCCATGTCAGTGAGGTGATGGTGGTCCATGTCAGCGAGGTGTCGGTGGTCCATGTCAGCGAGGTGTCGGTGGTCCATGTCAGCGAGGTGTTGCTGGTCCATGTCAGCGAGGTGTTGCTGGTCCACGTCAGCGAGGTGTTGCTGGTCCACGTCAGCAAGGTGTTGCTGGTCCATGTCAGCGAGGTGTTGCTGGTCCATGTCAGCAAGGTGTTGCTGGTCCATGTCAGCGAGGTGTGGGTGGTCCATGTCAGCGAGGTGTTGGCGGTCCATGTCAGCGAGGTGTTGGTGGTCCATGTCAGCGAGGTGTTGGTGGTCCATGTCAGCGAGGTGTTGGTGATCCATGTCAGCGAGGTGTTGCTGGTCCATGTCAGCGAGGTGTTGGTGGTCCATGTCAGCGAGGTGTTGGTGGTCCATGTCAGCGAGGTGTTGGTGGTCCATGTCAGCGAGGTGTTGGTGGTCCATGCCAGCGAGGTGTTGGTGGTCCATGCCAGCGAGGTGTTGCTGGTCCATGTCAGCGAGGTGTTGGTGGTCCATGCCAGCGAGGTGTTGGTGGTCCATGTCAGCGAGGTGTTGGTGGTCCATGTCAGCGAGGTGTTGGTGGTCCATGCCAGCGAGGTGTTGGTGGTCCATGTCAGCGAGGTGTTGGTGGTCCATGTCAGCGAGGTGTTGGTGGTCCATGCCAGCGAGGTGTTGGTGGTCCATGCCAGCGAGGTGTTGCTGGTCCATGTCAGCGAGGTGTTGGTGGTCCATGCCAGCGAGGTGTTGGTGGTCCATGTCAGCGAGGTGTTGGTGGTCCATGTCAGCGAGGTGTTGGTGGTCCATGCCAGCGAGGTGTTGGTGGTCCATGTCAGCGAGGTGTTGGTGGTCCATGCCAGCGAGGTGTTGGTGGTCCATGTCAGCGAGGTGTTGGTGATCCACGTCAGCGAGGTGTTGGTGGTCCATGTCAGCGAGGTGTTGGTGGTCCATGTCAGCGAGGTGTTGGGGTCCATGTCAGCGAGGTGTTGGTGGTCCATGTCAGCGAGGTGTTGGTGGTCCATGTCAGTGAGGTGTTGGTGGTCCATGCCAGCTGCTTTGACAACATAACTCCAAGGAACTTCAGGTTTTCCACACTTTACACTATCTCTCCATTTATAAAATACAAAAAGAAACGTGTATATAAATAAATAAGTAGTGCAAAAAGAGAAAAAGTGTTGAGGTCATGTCCATGGGTTTATTGTCTGTTCAGGAATCTGATGGCAAAGGTGTAGAAGCTGTCTCTGGAACAGTGTGTGTCTTCAGGCTCCTGTACCTCCTCCCTGATGGTAGCAATGGGAAGAGGACATGTCCTGGGTAATGGGGGTCCTTACAGAAGGATGTCATCTTCTTGAGGCATCATCTTTGGAAGATGTCCTCGGTACCGGGGAGGCTCGTGCCCGTGATGGAGGTGGTTGAGCTGACAGCTTTCTGCAGCTTTTTCTGATCCTGTGCTGCAGCCCCTCCACAGCAGACAGTCAGAATCTTCTCCGCAGTACTTTTGCTAGAGGTATATGATATGGATAGGAAAGGTTTGGAAGGTTATGGGCCAAATGCAGGCACATGGGACCAGGTGAAATGGGCATTTTGGCTTTCATGAAGCGTATGGGCAGAAGGGCCTGATCTGTTCTGTTTGGCTCTATAACTGTCCCCCTGTGGAGACTTGCAGCACAAACATGGACCAGCTGGGCTACAAGGGCAATGCTCTGTCCTCACGTAGTCTGTGACTTCCCTTTGGATTTGCAGGCAATTCGATGTGGCAGAACTGAGGCCCGGCCAGGCAGTGGGCCCGTCGCCAAGAGCATGGAAGGCCCGAGGTTCAATCGCTTTAAGCACTGGGCGGAATCGGAAAGGTCGTGCACAGACTGAATCGAGGTCCCAGAGCATCACTGAACCTGACGTCTGGACGATGATGGTTTAAGTGCCAGGCCTAATTGGAAAGGTCGGGTACAGGCCAAATTGAGGCAGTGGGATCCAGGCCCTGCAGTAAATCAGAGTGACTGAACCCAATGTTGGGACAATGACCTTGGAGTGGGCCGGATTGAAAAGGTCAGGGTGTCAAGGCCTGAGGTGAGGGGTAGGCCACTTCAGCTCACTGTTCTGCACTGCACTGCTCTGAACTCAGGGTAAACTGGGAAGGAAGATGGAGGGGGCTGCTCAGCGGGTTGGAGAAGCAAGGATTCAAAATCTCAAGGCAACCAGACCAAGGTTCAGGGATCATTCAGAGCTTCTGTTAAAAACCTCTTTAATTATGAGAAGTTGAATTACAACAATGCAGGCTGCTTAATTTCTCTGGCAAGATCCCCAGTGCCATCAGAAACACTCAGCAGCCATTAAAGTGGATGAACAGCTTTTTAACTGCTGCGTTGCTCGCGCACGGTCAGCAGCTTCGACCTCAAAGCGTAGTAATGTTGAGGAATTCACTAAACCGTAGGAGCAGTGGGTGAGCAGGCTGTCTACAGAGGCTGCAGTGGGAGAGAGGGCAGACAGAACCAAGGTCTCTATTTCCTCATAGGGCTGAAGGAATTTGGCATGCCCTCGATGACTCTCACTGATTTCTACTGATGCACCAGGGAAAGCAGGGTCCTGACGGAGGGTTTTGACCCGAAACATCGACTCTTAATTCCTTTCCATTGATGCTGCCTGGTCTGCTGAGCTCCTCCAGCATTTTGCGTGTGTTGCTCTGGATTTCCAACATCTGCAGGATCTCTTGTCTTTATGATTTGCAAAGTAGTGAAGTAGTGGGCCGAAGGGCCTGTATTGTGCTGTAGGTTTTCTATGTTCCTATTGTTCATGGGCTCACGAATAAATCTCACGTCAGTGATAACAAGCCTGGTTCTGATTCACTCCCTTGGTGCCCCAGCAGAGAGTCAGACTTGAGACACAGGAGCAGAATTAGGCCATTCAGCCCATCAAGTCTGCCCTGTCATTCCATCACGGCTGATTTATTATCCCTTTCCACCCCATTCTCCTGCCTTCTCCCCATTACCTTTGACACCCTGACTAATCAGGAGAGGCTGGATAAACTTGAGTTGTTTTCTCTGGACTGCCAGAGGCTGAGGGGAAATCTGATAGAGGCTTACAAGATTATGAGAGGCATCAACAGGGAGTATCTGTTCCCCAGGTTTGAACCGTCTCACACTGGAGGGCATGCATTGGAGGTGTGAGGGGTAAGGTTTCACACGGAGAGTGCTGGGTGGCTGGAATGTGCTGCCTGGGGTGGGGATAGAGGCAGATACATGAGAGAATTTTAAGATACATTTAGAAAGGCACCTGGATATGAGGAAGATGGAGGGATCTGGACCTTGTGTTGGAGGGAGGGATTAGTGTTTGGGTGGTTTTGATTTGCTTTTTAGCTGGTTCAGAACAACATTGTGGGCCGAATGGCCTGTTTCTGTGCTGTACTCTTCTGCGTTTTACATTAATTATCAGCCTTCCCTTTAAATACACCCAATGACTTGGCATGCACCGCCATCTGTGGCAATCAGTTCCACAGATTCACCCACTCTCTGGCTAAAGAAATTCTTCCTCATCTCTGTTTTAAAGGGATATCTTTCTATTCTGGTGTGCCCTCTGGTCCTAGACTCCCCCACTATAGGAAACATCCTCTCCACATCCACTCTATCTGTGCCCTCTGGTCCTAGACTCCCCCACTATAGGAAACATCCTCTCCACATCCATTCTATCTGTGTCCTCTGGTCCTAGACTCCCCCACTATAGGAAACATCCTCTCCACGTCCACTCTATCTGCGTCCTCTGGTCCTAGACTCCCCCACTATAGGAAACATCCTCTCCACATCCACTCTGTCTGTGTCCTCTGGTCCTAGACTCCCCCACCATAGGAAACATCCTCTCCACATCCACTCTATCTGTGTCCTCTGGTCCTAGACTCCCCCACTATAGGAAACATCCTCTCCACATCCACTCTATCTGTGCCCTCTGGTCCTAGACTCCCCCACTATAGGAAACATCCTCTCCACATCCACTCTATCTGTGTCCTCTGGTCCTAGACTCCCCCACTATCGGAAACATCCTCTCCACATCCACTCTATCTGTGTCCTCTGGTCCTAGACTCCCCCACTATAGGAAACATCCTCTCCACATCCACTCTATCTGTGTCCTCTGGTCCTAGACTCCCCCACTATAGGAAACATCCTCTCCACATCCACTCTATCTGTGTGCTCTGGTCCTAGACTCCCCCACTATAGGAAACATCCTCTCCACATCAACTCTATCTGTGTCCTCTGGTCCTAGACTCCCCCACCATAGGAAACATCCTCTCCACATCCACTCTATCTGTGCCCTCTGGTCCTAGACTCCCCCACTATAGGAAACATCCTCTCCACATCCACTCTATCTGTGTCCTCTGGTCCTAGACTCCCCCACTACAGGAAACATCCTCTCCACATCCACTCTATCTGTGTCCTCTGGTCCTAGACTCCCCCACTATAGGAAACATCCTCTCCACATCCACTCTATCTGCGTCCTCTGGTCCTAGACTCCCCCACTATAGGAAACATCCTCTCCACATCCACTCTATCTGCGCCCTCTGGTCCTAGACTCCCCCACTATAGGAAACATCCTCTCCACATCCACTCTGTCTGTGCCCTCTGGTCCTAGACTCCCCCACTATAGGAAACATCCTCTCCACGTCCACTCTATCTGCGTCCTCTGGTCCTAGACTCCCCCACTATAGGAAACATCCTCTCCACATCCACTCTATCTGTGTCCTCTGGTCCTATACTCCCTCACTATAGGAAACATCCTCTCCACATCCACTCTATCTGTGTCCTCGGGTCCTAGACTCCCCCACTATAGGAAACATCCTCTCCACGTCCACTCTATCTGCGTCCTCTGGTCCTAGACTCCCCCACTATAGGAAACATCCTCTCCATGTCCACTCTATCTGCGTCCTCTGGTCCTAGACTCCCCCACTATAGGAAACATCCTCTCCACGTCCACTCTATCTGCGTCCTCTGGTCCTAGACTCCCCCACTATAGGAAACATCCTCTCCACGTCCACTCTATCTGCGTCCTCTGGTCCTAGACTCCCCCACTATAGGAAACATCCTCTCCACGTCCACTCTATCTGTGTCCTCTGGTCCTAGACTCCCCCACTATAGGAAACATCCTCTCCACGTCCACTCTATCTGTGTCCTCTGGTCCTAGACTCCCCCACTATAGGAAACATCCTCTCCTTGTCCACTCTATCTGCGTCCTCTGGTCCTAGACTCCCCCACTATAGGAAACATCCTCTCCACATCCATTCTATCTGTGTCCTCTGGTCCTAGACTCCCCCACTATAGGAAACATCCTCCCCACATCCACTCTATCTGTGTCCTCTGGTCCTAGACTCCCCACTATAGGAAACATCCCCTCCACATCCACTCTATCTGTGCCCTCTGGTCCTAGACTCCCCCACTATAGGAAACATCCTCTCCACATCCACTCTATCTGTGTCCTCTGGTCCTAGACTCCCCCACTATAGGAAACATCCTCTCCACATCCACTCTATCTGTGTCCTCTGGTCCTAGACTCCCCCACTATAGGAAACATCCTCTCCACATCCACTCTATCTGTGTCCTCTGGTCCTAGACTCCCCCACTATAGGAAACATCCTCTCCACATCCACTCTATCTGTGTCCTCTGGTCCTAGACTCCCCACTATAGGAAACATCCCCTCCACATCCACTCTATCTGTGTCCTCTGGTCCTAGACTCCCCCACTATAGGAAACATCCCCTCCACATCCACTCTATCTGTGTCCTCTGGTCCTAGACTCCCCCACTATAGGAAACATCCTCTCCACATCCACTCTATCTGTGTCCTCTGGTCCTAGACTCCCCCACTATAGGAAACATCCTCTCCACATCCACTCTATCTGTGTCCTCTGGTCCTAGACTCCCCCACTATAGGAAACATCCTCTCCACATCCACTCTGTCTAGGGTTTTCAATATTCAATGACAGGTTTCAATGACTCTTATATAAGACCATAAAATACAGCCCTGTGCAAAAGTGTGAAGTATATATAGCTAGAGTGCCTAAGGCCTTTGCACAGTACTGTATTTGTCGATGTAGAGCAGAGAGTGAATTTGTAAATCTGGCGGGAGCGAAAGATGTTGGGAATGGGGGAGGTGGAGTTTCTCAGGAGGGGTGTGGGACAGGGGCAGAGAAGGAGTGCCAGGGGTGGAGCGGGGTGCAGGTGCAGGCACACCCAGTCCTGAAACACCAGATAAGGTCATTTGAATCCAAACAATTTGATTATTCATCATCACAGAATGTCTCTCTGGTGCTTCCCACTCCCTCCCCTCTCCCTTTCCCTTTTCCTGACCATGATTCCCCTCTCCCTGCCCCCTCCCACTCTCAGTCCACAATAGAGACCCAAATCAGAATCACGTTTATCATCACTCACATATGTCATGAAATTTGTTTTTTTGTGGCAGCGATACAGTATGATACATAAAATGACTATATACTGAGCGTGAGGTCTGAGACACCCTAGCTATGTGAATGTGGCTCCGATTTTGCACAGGTGCAAAACTAGACTCACCACCCTCTGGCTCAAGAACACTCAACCTTCAGCCCCAGGACCAGGCCACTCACCTACTGGCCACAGTCTGGTTACCAACTTGAATTACCTAGCAACAGTTTAACAGTTAGGACACGATGTTTATTTTGTGCTTATGCTAGGTTTATTCAATGAAATAAAAGCTGTGGAGACAGAAAGACTGAAAGACAATGCAGGTTTTTCTTTTAGCACAGATGAGCCACAGAGGATTGGAAATCTATTAAACCAACAATTATTTCTGTACAGTAATACTATCAGAGTATAGATCTAATTCTATTTTTAGTACCAGCTCTCTGACCTAATGCTGATTCATTCAAATCTGTTCACATTATCTGATTCATTTGCTTTAGGAAACATCTTTAAATTGTAGGCCCGATGTCTGTGAGTCCACTGGAGGCTGGAGGTGGCCTATCCTGGGGTTGGAGAGCAGCACACACACAAAATGCTGGAGGAGCTCAGCAGGTCAGGCAGCATCCATGGAAACCACTCCCCTCACCTTCTTACTTTGACTTTTCCTGTCCTGAAGAAGTGTTTTGGCCCGAAACATTGACTGTTTACTCTCTTCCATAGATGCTGCCTGGCCTGCTGAGTTCCTTGATGATGGATGAGTGCTACATCTGTGGTACTGTAGCTCCTTGGTCCAGAGGAACACTGTTTCATTTAGCTGTCTACGTGTGTACAGTGGGAAGATAATAAACTTGAACTTGATCTTGACCCACTGAGGGTGGTGGTGGACACAGCCCAGTCCATCTCAGCCAAAGCCCTCCCCACCTCTGAGCACATGTACAAGGAGCATTGCCACAGGAAAACAGCATCCAGTATCAAGGAGCCCTTCATCCTGGCCATCCCATAGCGTTACATTGATCCAGAGAATCTCCGAAAGTCATGAAGCCTGGGGGCTACGAATGTTCTATTGAGTCCGAGGGCCGTGTCGTGGCAGCAGTGCCCAGGCCCGAGGGCCGTGTCGTGGCAGCAGTGCCCAGGCCCGAGGGCCGTGTCGAGGCAGCAGTGCCCAGGCCCGAGGGCGTGTCGAGGCAGCAGTGCCCAGGCCCGAGGGCGTGTCGAGGCAGCAGTGCCCAGATCCGAGGGCGTGTCGAGGCAGCAGTGCCCAGGCCCGAGGGCGTGTCGAGGCAGCAGTGCCCAGGCCCGAGGGCGTGTCGAGGCAGCAGTGCCCAGGCCCGAGGGCCGTGTCGAGGCAGCAGTGCCCAGGCCCGAGGGCGTCGAGGCAGCAGTGCCCAGGCCCGAGGCCGTGTCGAGGCAGCAATGCCCAGGCCCGAGGGCGTGTCGAGGCAGCAGTGCCCAGGCCCGAGGCCGTGTCGAGGCAGTAGTGCCCAGGTCCGAGGGCAGGAACGACCTGACGTTTGGATGATTTAAGCACCAGGGCCACATTGAAAAGGTCAGGGGGTTGGAAGCGAGGGGCTTGGCCAGCCAGTGCTCCGCTCACAGCTCCAGGAGGTTTACTAGTCCCTGAGATGAGCTGAGGCTGTGGAATGAAATTATGGGTCCCTGGGTCGGCTGCAGTGACGACAGGCATCTTGGCTCTGGACTCACTTTTGTGAACCAGTCTGGAATGTTATTTGCTTACTTTTATTGTTTGTACAATTTGGGTTTTTTCTGCACTTTGGGTGTTTGCTGGCCTTCTTGCTTTAACGGGTTCCATTGGGCCTCTTCGTTTTGTGGCTGCCTGTAAGGAGGCGCATCTCAAGCTTGTATATGATACACATATTCTGAGAATAAATGAACTTTGAACTTTGTGTTACAAGACCAAACAATGGACAGAGAGGAACAGACAGTGAAAGCAGTCGTGGTCGCCTCATACTCGCGTAATTCCAGTGATAACAATTCACCTACGAAATAGATGGATTTAAATGACAAGACGCCTTCCACACAAAAACTGAGAAGCTTCTAAAGGGTATGGAATCAGCTGCCCGATAATTACTTAAGAATACACTGAACAATTATGTGTATACATAATATAAAAATTAAAAGCAAGCATAGGAAAGGTAAACTACAAGAAAAATACAATAAATATAACAATTCTGCACTCTAATCCAACACGCTCTTCTCACTACTACCATCAGTCTCAGGCCCCACACCACCAGGTTCAGAAACAGTGATTTATTTATTGAAGTAGAGTATGGAGTGGGTTCTTTGGGCTCTTTGAGTCGCACCATCCAGCAACCCTACAATTTAATTCCAGCCTACTCATGGGATAATTCACAATGACCAAACGGTACATCTTTGGAATATGGGAGGAAACCAGAACACCCGGAGCAAACCCACAGGCAGCGGCGGGAATTGAACCTGGGTCACCTGTATTGTAAAGATTGTGCTAACCACTACGCTACCATGCCACCCTCAACCATCAGGCTCCTGAACCAGTGTGGATGACTTCAATCACTGCTACTCTGAACTGGTTCTATTGTGCCTACAGACTCGCTCTTTACAATTCCCATTATTTATTTTTTATTTACACAGTTTGGCTTTTTTTGCACATTGGTTGTTTGTCAGTCTTTGTTTATGTATAGTTTTTCATAAATTCTACTTTATTTCCTTATTTTCCTGTAAATGCCTGAAATAAAATGAACCTCAAGATAGTATGTGATAACAGAATATTACAGGCTATTTGTCCCATGATATTGTGCTGACCTTCTAATTCAGCATTCAACACAATCATCCCTCAGAAACTGATTGGAAAGCTGAGCCTACTGGGCCTGAACACCTCCCTCTGCAACTGGATCCTAGACTTCCTGACTGGGAGATCCCAGTCAGTTCGGATCGGGAGCAGCATCTCCAACACCATCACACTGAGCACGGGGGCTCCCCAGGGCTGCGTGCTCAGTCCACTGCTGTTCACTCTGCTGACCCACGACTGTGCTGCAACACACAGCTCGAACCACATCATCAAGTTCGCCGATGACACGACCGTGGTGGGTCTCATCAGCAAGAACGACGAGTCAGCTTACAGAGAGGAGGTGCAGCGGCTAATGGACTGGTGCAGAGCCAACAACCTGTCTCTTAATGTGAACAAAACAAAAGAGATGGTTGTTGACTTCAGGAGGGCACGGAGCGACCACTCCCGGTTGAACATCGACGGCTCCTCCATAGAGATCATTAAGAGCACCAAATTTCTTGGTGTTCATCTGGCGGAGAATCTCACCTGGTCCCTCAACACCAGCTCCATAGCAAAGAAAGCCCAGCAGCGTCTCTACTTTTTGCGAAGGCTGAGGAAAGTCCATCTCCCACCCCCCCATCCTCATCACATTCTACAGGGGTTGTATTGAGAGCATCCTGAGCAGCTGCATCACTGCCTGGTTCGGAAATTGCACCATCTCGAATCGCAAGACTCTGCAGCGGATAGTGATCTTCTCAGCTGAGAAGATCATTGGGGTCTCTCTTCCAGCTATCATGGACATTTACACTACACGCTGCATCTGCAAAGCAAACAGCATTATGAAGGACCCCATGCACCACTCATACAAACTCTTCTCCCTCCTGTCGTCTGGGAAAAGGCTCCAAAGCATTCGGGCTCTCACGGCCAGACTATATAACAGTTTCTTCCCCCAAGCTATCAGACTCCTCAATACCCGAAGCCTGGACTGACACCTTGCCCTATTGTCCTGTTTATTATTTATTGTAATGCCGGTACTGTTTTTGTGCACTTTATGCAGTCCAGTGTAGGTCTGTAGTCTAGTGTAGCTTTCTCTGTGTTTTTTTTATTACGTAGTTCAGTCTAGTTTTTGTACTGTGTCATGTAACACCGTGGTCCTGAAAAACATTGTCTCATTTTTACTATGCACTGTACTAGCAGTTATGGTCGAAATGACAAAGTTGACTTGACTTGAATTAACTCCAAAATCAATCTAACCCTTCCCTCCCACATAACACCCTATTTTTCTAACATCCATGTGCCTATCTAAGAGTTTCTTAAATGCCCCTAATGTATCTGTCTCTACCACCACCCCAACAGCAAGTTCCATACACACACACCTCTCTGTGTAAAAACCCTGCCTCTGACATTCCCCCTATATGTATTTTCCCTCAATCACCTTAAAATTATGCCCCGTCATATTAGCCACTTCTGCCCTGGGTAAAAGTCTCTGACTGTCCACTCGATCAATGCCTCTTGTACACCTCTATCAAGTCATCTCTCATCTTTCTTCACTCCAAAGAGAAAACATATGCATACTTTGATAATCAGTTTACTTGATTCACAAAGCCATTGTCTTTATGCAAAATATTTCCGATCACAATTTTAGTTCAGATATGTGCAAGGTGTTGTATTTTTGGTAAAACAATTTTGGGTGGACTTTTGCAGTGAGGAGTAGGGTCTGGGGAGTGTTGTAGGATGTTCACAGTGAGGAGTAGGGTCCGGGGGAGTGTTGTAGGATGTTCACAGTGAGGAGTAGGGTCTGGGGCGGTGTTATAGGATTTTACAGTGAAGTGTAGGGCCTGGGGAGTGTTGTAGAACAGAGGGACGTTGGAGTACAACGACATGGTTCACTGAAAGTAGTCTCAATGGAAGACATGGTGCTGAAGAAGTCTTTTGATACACTGGTCTTCATCAGTCACAGTATCGAGTACAGAAGCTGCTACGCAGGTTGACTCTGTGGTTAAGAAAGCATATGGTGGATTGGCCTTCATCAATCGTGGGATTGAGTTTAAGGGCCAAGAGGTAATGTTGCAGCTATATAGGATCCTGGTCAGACCCCACTTGGAGTACTGTGCTCAGTTCTGGACGCCTCACTACAGGAAGGATGTGGAAGCCTTAGAAAGGGTGCAGAGGAGATTTACAAGGATGTTGCCTGGATTGGGGAGCATGCCTTATGAGAATAGGTTGAGTGAACTTGGCCTTTTTTCTCCCTGGAGTGACGGAGGATGAGAGGTGACCTGATAGAGGTCTACAGTATGATGAGAGGCATTGATCGTGTGGATAGTCAGAGGCTTTTTCCCAGGGCTGAAATGGCTAGCACGAGAGGGCACAGTTTTAAGGTGTTTGGAAGTAGGTACAGAGATGTCAGAGGTAAGTTTTTTATGCAGAGAGTGGTGAGTGTGTGGAATGGGCTGCCTGTGATGGTGGTGGAGGCAGATATGATAGGGTCTTTTAAAAGACTCCTGGATAGGTACATGGAGCTTAGAAAAATAGAGGGTTATGGGTAAGCCTAGGTAATTCTAAGGTAGGGAGATGTTCGGCACAGCTTTGTGGCCCAAGGGCCTGTATTGTGCTGTAGGTTTTCTATGTTTCTAATAAATCAGCCATGATGGAATGGCAGAGTAGACTCAATGGGCTGAATGGCCTCATTCTACTCCTATGTTCTATGTTTATTAAAAAACTTACCTGAAAGAGCATCTCGGGCACAGAGCATCAGATAAACAGTAGTCACAGGGTAAATACGAATTAAAAACCATTTTTAAGAGAAAAAAAACATTATTAGAACAAAAAGCATAGTCATTCAGAGTGGTTAAGAAGGCATCATGGTGTTATTAAACTGCGGTGACTTGGGTGGTGCTGGTCGGTTCAAGAACCGAATGGTTGAAGGAAAGCAGCTATTTTACTTATTTATTTAGAGATGCAGTGTGGCACAGGCTCTTCTGACCCACTCAGCAACTCAAAAGGCCCTTCAGAATGACAAATTAACCTACTAACCAGTACTCCTTTGGACTGTGGGAGGAAATTGAAGCATCTGCAGTTACGGGAGGACATACAAACTTTTAGAGTGGACAGCAGCACTCTCCGAACTCTGATGCCCCCCAGCTGCAATAGAGTCATATTAACCACTACGCTACCGTAGTGCCCCTTGAACCTGGAGGCGTGGGACTTCAGACTTATGTACATCCTGCCACTAAGAGGGAAGTACACAGTAAAATACAGGAACCTGGAAAGAGTGACATGCAGAGGGATCTTGATGTGCAAATCCATGGCTTCCTGAAGGTGGCAACGTAAGTGGATGTTCATCGGTTGATACACTGCCTAAAAAGATTGGCAGGTCATGTTACAGCTAAAGGTTCAAACATTCATTTTATTATTAAACTACATACGCAGAATACAACTCTGAGATTTGTCTTCTCCAGATAGCCACAGAAATTAGGAAAACCATTGAAGTGGCCGAAAGAAAGATATCAACCTCCCCCTACACGAAAAGAAATAAATCTCGCAAATCCCAAACAGCCCCCCAACCCTTCCCACCTCCGTCGCACAAAAGCTAACAGTTCACCCACGTGGAGGAGCAATAAGAACGTTAGACAAGAACCCCTCAGTCGGCAACGAGAAAGAATGGGTGAGAACATGAAATAAAAACGGAAAGAGGCCAATATGAGCTACAGTCCAATCCATAAATTTCAGAATTTCGATAACACCTCCAAGAGCATTGGGACCCAGCAGTCCCTCTGAGGGCAACGATTCAAAGCTGGGGGGCATCAGACTTAACCAGCAGCCCCTCTGAGGGCAGAGACTCGAGCCAATGGCCCCTCTAGGGGCAGTGACTCAGACCAGCAGCCCCTCCGAGGGAAGCAACTCGAACCAGCGCCTCTCCGAGAATCCCTCACTCTCCTCTGCATTTGCCTCAATGTTTCCATCTTCCTCCAAACTTTAATGGGTGAAAATGTCGCTGTATAAAACTCTAGTTAATCCACATTGGGAGTATTGGGTGTAGTTCTGGTCACCGCATAACGGGAAGGACGTGGAGGTGTTGGAGAGAGCGCAGAAGAGATTCGCCAGCATGCTGCCTGCATTTGAAAATAATAGCTATAAGAAGAGGTTTGACAAGTTAGAAACGCAAGAACATCCAATCTAGGAGCAGGAGTCGGCCATTTGAGTAAATATCACCTTCCCATCAGCTTTGACCCATCTGGCCATTCTCCTCTGACCTCTCTCATTAACCTCTCTCACCCTTCGAGCAGCGCCACAGCAGCCCCCAGATTTAACCCTTGCCTAAATCACAGGATAGTTTACAATGACCAATCAATTTAACTGGTACATCTTTGGACCGTGGGAGTAAACCAGAGCATGCAGTGAAAACCCCTGCATACACGGGGAGAATGTACAGACACCCTACAGAGGACACAGGATTGAACTCTGAACTCCGACGCCCCGGGCTGAAGCCGGAAGGAAAAAGTGGGTGGAGGAAAAGGAGGATAAGCAAGAAGATGATAGGTGAAGTCGGGCACATGGGAAAGATAAAGGGCTGGAGTGGAAGGAATTAAATAGGAGTAAAGAGTGGACGATGGGAGAAAGGGGAGGAGGAGGGGCAGCAGGGGCAGGTGATAGACCGGTGAGGAGATGAGGTAAGAGGCCAGATTGGGGAATAAAAGAGGATGGAAGGGTGAGGGGGAAAAGAAGAGAGAGGTCACCAGAAGGGGGAACGGATGTTGATACCATCAGGTTGGAGGCTACCTAGACGGAATATGAAGTGGTGCTCCTCCACACTGAGAGTGGCCCTATTGTGGCCCATGACAAGGCCATCGACCAACATGACAGAACGGGATTGGGGATAGGAATTGGCCACCGGGAAATTCTGTATTTGGTAGATGGAATGGAGTTACTTGATCAAGTGTCTCCCCCCACCAGTTTACGCTGGGTCTTACCAACGTAGGCAAGGCTGCCTTGGGAATATTCAGGCAGACTGATAAACGGTCGGAGAATGGAGGGTATAGACCAGGCATGGGCAAACTACGGCCCGGGGGCCATATGCGGCCCATTAAGCTTTTTAATCTGGCCCGCAGAACTTGATGAAATTATATTAATAAAGTTTGCCCACCCCTGATATAGACCATGTGTGGCAGATGGAATTAGGTTAAACTGGCACCATGGTTCAGAATCAGATCTGATTTAATATCACGGGCATACTTCGTGAAACTTCTTGTTTTGCAGCGACACTACATTGCAATACATAATATTAATTACTACCAATTACTATAAGGAATATATATTTGCAAAAAGAAACAGAAGTAGCGATGTCCTGTTCATGAGTTCATTGTCCATTCAGAAATCTGATGGTGGAGGGGAAGAAACTGTTCCTAAAATGTTGAGTGTGAGTCTTCAGGCTCCTGTACCTCTTCCCTGATAGTAGCAATGAGAAGAGGCCATTTCCTGGGTGGTGGGATCCTTAATGATGGATCCCCCTTTTTGAGGCATTCCCTTTTCATCATATCTTTGAAGCTGGAGAGGTCAGTGGAGTTGGCTAAATCTGCAATTTTCTGAAGCTTTTTCCGATCCTATGCAGTGGCCCCTCCATAACAGACACTGATGAAATTAGTTAGAATATTCTCCACGTTATATCTATAGAAATCTGCAATAGTCTTTGGTGACATACCAATTCTCCACAAACTCCGAATGAAATATAGCCGCTGTTGTACTTTATTTGTAATTGCGTCAATACAGACCCTCAGAGACGGTGACACCCAAGAACGTGAAACTTTCCACTCCTGATCCCGCGATCGCACAGGGATTGTGAGCCAAAGGGCCTGGTCCTTGGCTGTATTGCTCTATGCTCTAACTTTATAATTACCATTAAAAAATTATAATTTCATAAGCATATGAATTATACATGATTGTAATTTATTGTAATAGGTTATAATAATGGTGTCGTATTATGAATGGGTTCTAGGGTTGTCAAGCCGAGGAGTGGTAGTGGGGACAAGCTCCCACTACCTAAAGTGCTCCTCCACGGCATGGACCTCAACTAGCCTCTGACAACCAAGTCCAACTCCTGGCCTTCTCGTGTGGCTTAGCCTCTAAGCCCGGCGGAACTGTTTCTACTGACAGGAGAAGGGGTGAAGGCGGGTCCTGGTGCCTTAAAACCAGTGCTTCGGGTAGATGGAGCTCATCAGCCTGGGAAGGCAGTCCATCTAAGAGAGGGAAAACGCTGATTTCAACCCTCCGCTGCCTTGCGGCCATGCCCACTCTTGGGAAAGGCTTCGGGAGTAAACCCTGAGGACAAATCCGGAGCTGGAGTCCCTGAGGTAGTCCAAATGTTGCCTTCAACCTCGTTCTGGCAACTCCTGCGACAACACTGGTGCCAAGCTGTATCGGCCCTTGCCCTTCCCTTGGACAACATCAATGGCATGGAGAGGGGAGACTCGTTGCCTGGGCAACTGCAAACAACCTTGCCCAGGCCTGTGCCCTGAAGAGGACACTCCAGCGTCGCCTCACCGCGACAGACTGAAGCAAGACTTTCCAGGCGCAGATCCACGGTCTCGCAAAACTATCAGATGCCTCAACTCAACCCAAGTATGAATGGGTGTACATTTCAATGACTTGGGCAGCAATGGAAAGGAAGAGCGTTTTTATGAATGGTTGGGGAGAGGAATGGGGTAGAAGTGCAAAAGAAAGCTGTTTTTATGACTAAGCAGGAAGTTGGGAGGGGGTGTTTATCTAAATCGGTGCTGTGTTGATATAGATGACATGAAGGTTGGTGTTGTGAATAGTGTAGAAGGTTGTCATAGGTCACAATGGGTCATAGATAGGATGCAAAGCAGGGCCGTGTAGTGGCTGATGGAGTTCAACTCAGAAAAGTGTGAAGTGATTCACTTTGGAAGATCGAACTAGAGGGCAGAGTTCAGGGTTCTCAGCAGTGATGAAGAACTAAGGGATTTAGGGGTTCACGTCCAAAGATCCTTCCTAGATGCCGCACAGGTTGATAGGGTGGTTAGAAAGGTGTATATTCTGTTGGTCGTCATTAGCCACAAGGTCATGTTGCAGCCCTTTGAAGCCCTGGTTAGACCACACTCACGAGTATTGTGTTCAGTTCTAGTTGCCTCATTACAGAGAGGATGCGGAAGCTTTAAAGAGGCTGCAGAGGAGATTTACCAGGATGCTGCCTGGATTAGAGAAGGTGCAGAGGAGATTTACCAGGATGCTGCCTGGATTAGAGAGGGTGCAGAGGAGATTTACCAGGATGCTGCCTGGATTAGAGAAGGTACAGAGGAGATTCACCAGGATGCTGCCTGGATTAGAGAGGGTGCAGAGGAGATTTACCAGGATGCTGCCTGGATTAGAGAGGGTGCAGAGGAGATTGACCAGGATGCTGGCTGGATTAGAGAGGGCGCAGAGGAGATTGACCAGGATGCTGGCTGGATTAGAGAGGGTGCAGAGGAGATTCAGCAGGATGCTGCCTGGATTAGAGAGGGTGCAGAGGAGATTCACCAGGATGCTGGCTGGATTAGAGAGGGTACAGAGGAGATTCACCAGGATGCTGGCTGAATTAGAGAGGGTGCAGAGGAGATTCACCAGGATGCTGCCTGGATTAGAGAGGGTGCAGAGGAGATTCACCAGGATGCTGCCTGGATTAGAGAGGGTGCAGAGGAGATTCACCAGGATGCTGCTGGATTAGAGAGGGTGCAGAGGAGATTCACCAGGATGCTGGCTGGATTAGAGAGGGTGCAGAGGAGATTCACCAGGATGCTGGCTGGATTAGAGAGGGTGCAGAGGAGATTCAACAGGATGCTTGCTGGATTAGAGAGGGTGCAGAGGAGATTTACCAGGATGCTGCCTGGATTAGAGAGGGTGCAGAGGAGATTGACCAGGATGCTGGCTGGATTAGAGAGGGCGCAGAGGAGATTGACCAGGATGCTGGCTGGATTAGAGAGGGCGCAGAGGAGATTCACCAGGATGCTGGCTGAATTAGAGAGGGTGCAGAGGATGTTCACCAGGATGCTGCCTGGATTAGAGAGGGTGCAGAGGAGATTCACCAGGATGCTGCCTGGATTAGAGAGGGTGCAGAGGAGATTTACCAGGATGCTGCCTGGATTAGAGAGGGTGCAGAGGAGATTGACCAGGATGCTGGCTGGATTAGAGAGGGCGCAGAGGAGATTGACCAGGATGCTGGCTGGATTAGAGAGGGCGCAGAGGAGATTCACCAGGATGCTGCCTGGATTAGAGAGGGTGCAGAGGAGATTCAGCAGGATGCTGCCTGGATTAGAGAGGGTGCAGAGGAGATTCACCAGGATGCTGCCTGGATTAGAGTGGGTGCAGAGGAGATTCACCAGGATGCTGCCTGGATTAGAGAGGGTGCAGAGGAGATTCACCAGGATGCTGGCTGGATTAGGGAGGGTGCAGAGGAGATTCACCAGGATGCTGCCTGGATTAGGGAGGGTGCAGAGGAGATTCACCAGGATGCTGCCTGAAAGAAAAACAGTTAGTCCTGATGAAGGGTCTCAGCCCGTCGACAGCACTTCTCCCTATAGATACTGCCTGACCTGCTGCGTTCCACCAGCATTTTGTGTGTGTTACTCCTAGATAGGGGCAGGGATCATAGAAAATGGAGGGCTATGTGGGAGGGAAGGATGGGTAGGTTTAATTAGTACAATATCGTGGGCCAAAGGGCCTGTAATGTGCTTTTAGTGTACTATGTTCTATGGCCATCCAGGGGAAAATGGACTATGCTTCTCCTAACTTATACTGTTCTATCCTCTGTATCATCATCAAAGACCACCACCATCCAGGCCATGCTCTCTTTTCTCTACTTCAATCTGCCAGGACATACAGGAGCCATAGATCCCACACCACCAAGTTCAGGAACAGTTATTACGCTACAACCATCAGGCTCCTGAACCAGCATTGGTAACTTCACTCACCCCGACACTGAGCTGATTCCACAACCACAGACTCACTTTCAAGGCCTCTATAACCCATGTTCTCAGTATTATGTATTTTTTATTTGTACAATTTGACTTCTTTTTGTAAATTAGTTGTACATCATCTTTATTTATAGTTTTTCAAAAATTATGATGTATTTCTTTAATTTCCTATAAGTGCCTGCAAGAAAATTGATCCCATTGGTACAGTATATGGTAACGTAGATAAATTGACTTTTGCAATAATTTGACTTGCAGAAGATTATGAAGTACAGTACATAGATAGAATGGATGTTTTTGCTGTACGTTTTTTATAATTTGGTGATTTTACACCATGCACACACCCTCATCCAAGGTGACGGACTTGGAATCGATTAATTAGCCCTGGAAGATCGAGCTGACCTTGCATTGTTTCAGTGGTGTGCGCTTTGCCAGGCTTCGCCTGCTCCTCACAGATTTATTGCTTACTCAGCAAGAGGATTTCCAGGAATGGAGTAACTTGAAGACGGATTCAGGGGCTGCTGGGCCAGAGGATGTTTGGAACATTACCCTGGCGGAATCCAGGTCACTGGTCACAGGACAGCACCAGCAAAGTTCAAGTTCATTTTCATTGTCGGGGGCAAAAAAAAATGCCATGAAAATTAGCTTTTTGTTGCAGCCACAGAGAACATTATATGAAATATGAATTAACTTAAATTATACCTAAACACTTGAGATTCTGCAGATGCTGGAAATCCAGAGTAACACACACACAAAATGCTGGAGGAAATCAGCAGGTCAGGTAGCATCTATGGAAATGAATGAACAGTTGAACTCTCAGATCAAAACCTTTCATCGGAACTAGAAAGGAAAGGGGAAGACGACAGAATAAAGAGGTGGGGGAACAAGCTGGAAGGCAATAGGTGAGAGGGAAGGTGGGTGGATGGGGGGAGGGGAATGAAGTGAGGATAGCTACAAGGTGATAGGTAAGGCCAGGCAGGTGGGAAGGGTAAAGAGCTGGAGAAGAAGGAATCTGATAAGAGAGGGGAATGGACCATGGGAGAAAGGGAAGAAGGAAGGGACAAGGGCGAGGATGCCTAACTTACAGGACAAAATGATTCAATTCCTCAAGACCGTGTATCAAAATTGGTTCAATCAATATTTGCCATTTCAGGTGAAGGGCCTCAACCCAAACGTGGACTGACAATTTCCCTTCACAGATGCTGCCTGACCCGCAGAGTTCCTTCAGCACTTTGGAGCATTTTCCAGCATCTCCAGTGCTCCGTGTCTCTTAAAATTTCACTGAACCACTTGCTGGTTTCATTTGTGTTGACTTTACTTTTGTGAACTGATTATTTATTTTAAAATGTCTTCAAAAATACTTGGTAGTTCTTGTTCCCCTTAACAGCTCGGTACAAATTTCTACAGATGTCCCGTGGAGAGCTTTCGAACTGGCTGCATCGTGGGTGGGGAGTGCGCGGCTGACTCCTCACTGGATCGGAGAAGGCTGCAGAAACTTGTAAACTCAGCCAGCTCCATCGTGGACACGAGCCTCCCCACCAGCAAGGGCATCTTCAAAAGGCGATGCCTCAAAAGGGGGCATCCATCATTAAGGACCCCCATCACCCGGGACATGCTCTCTTCTCATTGTTGCCATCAGCGAGGGGGTACGGGAGCCTGAAGATACACGCTCAAGATTTTAGGAACAGCTTCTTCCCCTCTGCCATCAGATTTCTGCACAGTCCATTAACATTACCTTGCTCTCTTTTGCACTGCTTATTTAATTTATTTTAATATATATTTATAATAATTTACAGTTTTTATGTATTACACTGTATTGCTGCCACGAAGCAACACATTTCACATTTGTCAGTGCTAATGAACCTTCTCTCTCTCTCTCTCTCTTTCTCTCTCTCTTTTTTCAGGCAAAGAGCCTCAGACAAAAAAAAACACATCTATCCATCCCTCTTCCTCCTCCCTTCACTCTCTCTTTCCCCCCTTCCTCTCCCTCCGTCTCCCCCCGCCCCAAGACGCTGCACGACCTTCATCTTCAGCGTCCTCACCTCCACCGAGTGCAGATTCTGTTGTTTTAAAAGATTTTTCTCAAGGAGGGGTAGAGTCGTGTCCTGCAGGAATAAGGGTGGGGAGAGGTCCAGACCGCCCCTCTCTCACACGCCGGGGCTGTGAAAGGGTTAACAGATCGGCGCCTCTGTCCGATCAGTGAGCCGAAGGGGTTAATGGTCTCCAAAGCTGGCGTGTGGTTGCCATCTCTGGGTCGGTAACGCGTTCCTCCAGGTTCCAGTGCGGTGGGATCCGGAGCGAGGAAGCCATCAGCGGAAAGGGCGCAGACCGGCGGTGCGAGCGATTAACCGGGACCCTCGTTTATGGAAGAGGCGGCGAGCCCCCCTCTCGCCGGGAGCCATGCTGGGGAAGGACTACATGCTCGCCATCATCATTGTCAACTGCGAGGGTGCGTCGAGATCCCTGGTGACAGGGAAGCGGCACGGTTTGTGTCGGGTACCTCACCGTCGGTCTCCTCCAAACCCGGCGCCGTTTGCAATCAATCCGTCCCCAGAGGGGGAGGTGTGTCCAGGTAGGAGCCGAACCCCCGAGCGACGGCAGCGGGTTAACCCTGCAAACCCCGGCCTGCTTCACAAGCCCGCTGCCCCGAGCCCGGCGCCGAAACGGTTAAGGTTAAGCGGTCTTTCTGGGGCCTTGGAAGGGGAGGGGCTGGACGATGCGGGGGTGGGCGAAGTTGTTTACCCCTGGTCTAAATCAGAGGCTGCCTAGTAAAGTTAGGGGCGAGCTGTTGCAGGGTTGGACTGACCTACTGAGGACCGGAGTCTGAGCATAGATCAGTATAGCAGCGGTCCGGCCGTTCGGCCCACGATGCTGTGCTGATTTTAGCCAGTTCATGCTGAATGTCCTCCTCCAGCCTATCATCCATACCCCGCCCCCCATTCCCTTCAATAAAACGTGCCTGTCTAAACGCCTCAAACTGCCTTTTTCCAGCACCACCCCTAGTAGTCCATTCTGGGTCCGTTACCTCTCATGTGAAATAACCTGCTTCTCACATCCTCTTTAAGCTTCCTGTAATGCACACAAGAAAATGGATTTCGGGATTGTGTCTGGTGATATATAGTGTGGCAACACAAAATGCTGGAGGAACTCAGCAGGTTGGGCAGCATCTATGGAAAAGAGTAAACAGTCGATGTTTCTAGTCCTGAAGAAGGGTCTCGGCCCGAAATGTCGACTGTTTATTAATTTCCATAGATGCTGCCTGACCTGCTGAGTTCCTCCAGCTTTTAGTGTGTGTTGCTCTGGATTTCCAGCATCTGCAGATTTTTTCATGTTTGACATACACTGTATGTACTTTAATAATAAATTTACTTTGAACTCCCTCTAACCTTAGAAGCATGTCCTCTGAGATTTGACATTTTTGATCCTGGGGGAAAATAATTCTGACTGTCTACCTTCTAGGTGTGGGTGGTGGTGTGGAGTTGCGTCTCTACAAAAGGAGGTGTGAGGTGCTCCTTCCCTCCGCTAGCCTGCAGGTCACCCTTGGGCAAGATGTAGCACCTGCTTAGCCCCCGATCAGGGTTATGTGAAGCCACGGGAACAGGTGGTGGATGGTCGTATGAGCAGCTAGTTCAGATCTCAAGTCCTGGTTATGTGACCACTGTCACCAGGCAGATAATGTCTGAAGAGTATTGATAATGTCTGGGGTCACCCATCTTGTAAAGACACTGCCCAGAAGAAGGCAATGGCAAACCTAGGAGCTAGATAGGTATCTTATGGATAGGGGAATCAAGGGATATGGGGACAAGGCAGGAACCGGGTATTGATAGTAGACGATCAGCCAGGATCTCAAAATGGCGGTGCAGGCTCGAAGGGCCGAATGGTCTACTTCTGCACCTATTGTCTATTGTCAAACCACTTCTGCAGAAAAATTTGCCAAGAACAATCGTGGTCATGAGACCATGATTGCCCATGTCATGTGACATAGCCCATAATGATGATGTCATACAGCACGGCACATAATGATGATGATGATGTGCCTCTCAGGGGTCACCTCAACCTCTGACACCTTAGTGAGAACAAGGTAAGCTTTTTGAACCTCTTCTTTTAGCTCACGGCTTCTAATCCAGGCAGCATCCTGGTGAACTTCTCCACAGTCTATAGGACCAGAGTGAGGCCATTCAGCCCATCGAGTCTGCTTCGCCATTCCATCATTGCTGATTTATTCTCCCTCTCAACTCCATTCTCCGACCTTCTCCACATCCTTCCTATAACGTTGATGACCAGAATGGCACAAGTAGTCCACGTGGCCTAACTAAAGTTTTATGACCTGCAACATGACTTCCTCACTCTTATACAGTAGTTAACACGCTTACCAATGAAGACCAGCATGGCATACACGGCATTTACCACTATCAACGAACTGTGGCCCTGGATTGCACGATCCCTCTGTACCTCAGTGCTGGTAGGCGGTCAACCATTAAATGCAACCTCCCTCCTTTCATTTGAACTCCCAAAGTGCACACCTCACACCTGCATGGATGAGGGTGAGAGGAGAAAGATTTGCAAAGTGACTTGAGGGGAATCTTCTTCACCCAGAGGGTGTTGGCTGGGTCGAACGAGCTGCCAGAGGAGTTGGTTAAGGCAGGTACGGTAATGACAAATGAAATATACTGGGAGAGGTAGAAAAGGTTTGGCGGGAAGCGGGCAAAATGCACGCAAATGGGACTGGCTTCGTTGAGCCTCGGTCAGGATGGAATAGTGGGGCTGAAAGCTGTGTTTCCGTAATTTATTTACTGACGCACAGTGAGGAACAGACCCTACCAGCCCTCTGAGCCATGCTGCCCAGCTATCCCTCTGATTTAATACTAGCCTATTCCTGGGACAATTTACACCGTCCAATTAACCTACCAACTGGTAGGTCTTTGGACTGTGAGAGGAAACCGGAGCACCTGGTCACGGGAATAATGTACAAACTCCTTACAGGCAGCTGCGGGAATTGAACACGAGTCGCTGGAACTGTAATGCGTTGTGCTAACCACTACACTACTGTGCTGCCCAATTGAGAACGTAGAACTCCATTTAAGGTGTTGGAGTGATGTGATTGTTTGTGGGGCAGTGGTTTAAGCTGTGACTGGGACCTTAAGAGGGCTCCAAAAACTCCTGAGAGGTACATTGTTTAAAAATAAGTGTTCACAGTGACTCCAAGCTCAATGTTCTCTCACAAGGGAGGAAACATCCTCTCCACACCTGCCCCTCAGAACTTTGCATTTCAATCAAATCCCCTCTCCCTCTTCTAAACTGAGTTGCTGCAAACCCAAGTTACCCAGTCCCTTCTTAAGACAACTTGTGCATTTGGGTATAAGTTTTCTTTGTTCCATGGACATTTGGAGAAGGTGAATCTCAGAGCTGTATACTGCTTACATACTTTGATCAATGAACTTTTGAGGTAAAGGTTGCCCTCTTTGAATTGATTTCAATACCTTAGCAACCATCCTGAAATAACTCGAACAGTACTGTCCACAGCAGTCTAAATGTGGTCTCATTAGTGTTCTGTGATTTTCTGAAGATGACTTCTCCCTGTTTACATTCAATTCACCTCCCACTTAGCAATAACAATCTGTTGGCTTGCCTAATTACCAACATACTTGTGCAAATTGTGCCCGAGGACACCCAGCTTCTTTTGATAATCTCTCACCAAATCAAGCTTTCATAGCCTTCACCACTGTCCCCTACGCCCCCAAACTTGGTGTCAAATTGTTAGAAATTGCTATTATCTGCAACTTGATATTAACCCTTTCACAGCCTGGAGTGAGAGGGAAGGTTTGGGTTTCTGTACCCCCTTCAATTCCAAAAGGACATGACTTCACTGCTCATGAGAAGAACTAAAAACAGGATCTGAACTTGGTGGAGATGTGAATGTTGGAGATGCACATGTAGCGTCTGAGGGGAGAGAGTCTGAGAGAGAGAGAGAGTTACACTTCATGTCTGAGGTTCTTTGTCAGACAGAGAAAAAGAGAAAATAGTATCAGAATTGGAATCGGAATCAGGTTAATTATCACTGACATACAGTACTGTGCAACAGTCTTAAGCACATACTATATGTATAGCTAAGACTTCTGCACGGTACTATATTTGTGGGGTGGGGGGAGAGTTTGTAAGTCTGGTAGGAGCAACGGATGTTGGGAATGGTGAGGGTGGAGTGCTGCAGGAGGGATGTGGGACAGATGGCAGAGAATGAGTGCCAGAAGTGGGGATTCATGTAGGTGCAGACATACCCAGCCCTGAGATACCAGGCAAGGTCATTGATTCCAAACAATTAGATTATTACAGAATGTCTCTCTGGTGCTTCCTGCTCCCTCCCATGTCCCTTCCCCTTTTCTCATCCATGATTCCCCTCTCTCACTCTCAGTCCACAATAGAGACCATTATCACAAATCAGGTTTATCATCACTCACATGTCACAATTTTTTTTTTGCGGCGGCAGTACAGAGCAATACATAAAATTACCACAGTACTGTGTAAAAGTCTTAGACACAACAGCTATACATCTGTGCCTAAGGCTTTTGCACAGTACTGTATGTAATAAAATTTGTTGTTTTGTGGCAGCAGTACAGTGCGAGACGTAAAAACTGTCTGACGTTACAAAAATAAAATAGTGCTCACGGGCTCATGGACCATTCAGAAATATAATGGCAGATGGGAAGAAACTGTTCCTGAATCATTGAGTGTGGGTCTTCAGGCTCCTGTACCTCCTCCCTGATGGTAGCAATGGGAAGGGGGGTCTTCAGGCTCCTGTACCCCCTCCCTGATGGTAGCAATGAGGAGAGGGGTCTTCAGGCTCCTGTACCCCCTCCCTGATGGTAGCAATGAGAAGAGGGGTCTTCAGGCTCCTGTACCCCCTTCCTGATGGTAGCAATGAGAAGAGGGGTCTTCAGGCTCCTGTACCTCCTCCCTGATGGTAGGAATGGGAAGAGGGGTCTTCAGGCTCCTGTACCCCCTCCCTGATGGTAGCAATGGGAAGAGGGGTCTTCAGGCTCCTGTACCTCCTCCCTGATGGTAGCAATGGGAAGGGGGGTCTTCAGGCTCCTGTACCCCCTCCCTGATGGTAGTAATGGGAAGAGGGAACTTCAGGCTCCTGTACCCCCTCCCTGATGGTAGCAATGGGAAGAGGGGAATTCAGGCTCCTGTACCTCCTCCCTGATGGTAGCAATGGGAAGAGGAGTCTTCAGGCTCCTGTACCCCCTCCCTGATGGTAGCAATGGGAAGAGGGGTCTTCAGGCTCCTGTACCTCCTCCCTGATGGTAGCAATGGGAAGAGGGGTCTTCAGGCTCCTGTACCCCCTCCCTGATGGTAGCAATGATTAGAGGAAAGTCCTGGACCATGAGGATTCTTAATGATGGATATCGCCTTGTTGCAGCACTGCCTTTCGAAGATGTCCTCGATGAGTCTACAATCTTCTGAAGCATCTCGTGATCCTGATTTGGAGCCTCCAGACCAGGCATGATTCAACCAGTAGGAATGATCTCCATCGTACACTATGGAGATTAGAATTGGAGTAATTGGAGATTACCCAATTATGCAGAAACTGCAGGGCAGTTGGAGATTATTTCGACACATTGTACGCCCTTTGCCCAGGTACAGCCACCCATTCTCTTAAGGAGGCAGCATAAAGTCATGGAGTGCTACAACACAGAAACAGGCCCTTCAGCCCATCTAGTCCATGCTGAGCTCTTATGTTGCCTATAGGGTAGACGGTCAGAATCTTTTCCCCAGGGTCACAAATGTCAAACCTCAGAGAATACGCTTCTCAGGTTAGAGGGAGTTCAAAATTCCAAGTTCAAAGTACATTTATTATTAACGTACATACTCACACCTGGGACATAACTCTGCATACCCCTCCGTTCATGTACTTATCCAAACTCCCCTTTAAGTGGGAGCACTTCCCGTGGCAGCTCGTTCAACACTCTCACCACTCTCTGAGCGAAGAAGATCACGCTCAGGTTCCCTTTAAACATTTCATCTTTCACCCTTAACCCATGACCTCTGGTTTTAGTCCCACCCAACCTCAGTGGAAAAAGCCTGCTTGCATTTTACTCTATCAATACCCCTCATAATTTTGTATACCTCTATCAAATCTCCCCTCATTCTCCGACACACCAGGGGATAAAATCTGAACATTCACCTTTTCTCTATAATATGGACATTGTGTAGGCAGAAGAGAATTTTTTTAAGAGATTAGCTATCATATATGTATTGAAAGTACAGTATTTTGCTGAAATCTTGGCTATGGTGCAATAGACTTTTGCACAGTATTCTACATGTCAACATGGACCAGAGAGTGAGTTTGGAAATCTGGTGGGAACAAAGGATGTTGGGAATGGTGAGGGTGGGGCACTGCAGGAGGGGTGTGGCAGAGGTGTGCCGGGGGCAGGGGTGGTGTCGCTGCAGACACACCCAGCCCTGAGACACCAGGCAAGGTCATTTGATTCTAAGCAATTGCTCTATTGAACATTACAGAATGTCTCTCTGGTGCTTCCAGCTCCCTCCCCTCTCCCTTCCTCTTTTCCCAACCATGATTCCCCTCTCCCTGCCCCCTTCCACTCACATAAAATTACTACAATACTGTGCTAAAGTCTTAGGCACCCTAGTTATATATATTCATAGCTCAGACTTTGCATAGTGAAATGTATTGTTTGGGCAGTGACCATCGCAGTCCAAGGCCGCTGGCAAGAGTCACCATTGCTTCTGGTGCCAACATAGCATGCCCACGATTTACTAACCCTCATTTAGTTAGGCTTTTAATTATTAGTTTAATTTGTTCAGCACCACATTTTTCTTTTATTGATCTGCCTATGTAAGAGTCTCTAAATATCTCTAATGTATCTGCTTCTACCACCCCTGGCAATGTGTTCCACGTACGCACCACTCTGTGTGTAAAATAAAAACGTCTGACATCACCCAAGTGTTTCCCTCCGATCACCTTAAAGTTATGCCCCCTCATATTAGCCATTTCCATCCTGGGAGAAAGTCTCTGGCTGTCCACTCAATCGATGCCTCTTACCAGATTGTACACCTGTATCAAGACTCCTCTCATCCTCCTTTGTTCTGAAGAGAAAATCCCCAACTCATTCCACCTATCCTCATAAGACATGCTCTCTAATCCAGGCAGCATCCTGGTGAATCTCCTCTGCACCCTCTCTAATCCAGGCAGCATCCTGGTAAATCTCCTCTGCACCCTCTCTGATCCAGGCAGCATCCTGGTGAATCTCCTCTGCACCCTCTCTAATCCAGGCAGCATCCTGGTAAATCTCCTCTCCACCCTCTCTAATCCAGGCAGCATCCTGGTAAATCTCCTCTGCACCCTCTCTAATCCAGGCAGCATCCTGGTGAATCTCCTCTGCACCCTCTCTAATCCAGGCAGCATCCTGGTAAATCTCCTCTGCACCCTCTCTGATCCAGGCAGCATCCTGGTGAATCACCTCTGCCCCCTCTCTAATCCAGGCAGCATCCTGGTGAATCTCCTCTGCACCCTCTCTAATCCATGCAGCATCCTGGTAAATCTCCTCTGCACCCTGTCTAATCCAGCCAACATCCTGGTAAATCTCCTCTGCACCCTCTCTGATCCAGGCAGCATCCTGGTGAATCTCCTCTGCACCCTCTCTAATCCAGGCAGCATCCTGGTAAATCTCCTCTCCACCCTCTCTAATCCAGGCAGCATCCTGGTAAATCTCCTCTGCACCCTCTCTAATCCAGGCAGCATCCTGGTGAATCTCCTCTGCACCCTCTCTAATCCAGGCAGCATCCTGGTAAATCTCCTCTGCACCCTCTCTGATCCAGGCAGCATCCTGGTGAATCACCTCTGCCCCCTCTCTAATCCAGGCAGCATCCTGGTGAATCTCCTCTGAACCCTCTCTAATCCATGCAGCATCCTGGTAAATCTCCTCTGCACCCTGTCTAATCCAGCCAACATCCTGGTAAATCTCCTCTGCACCCTCTCTGATCCAGGCAGCATCCTGGTGAATCTCCTCTGCACCCTCTCTAATCCAGGCAGCATCCTGGTAAATCTCCTCTGCACCCTATCTAATCCAGCCAACATCCTGGTAAATCTCCTCTGCACCCTCTCTGATCCAGGCAGCATCCTGGTGAATCTCCTCTGAACCCTCTCTAATCCAGGCAGCATCCTGGTGAATCTCCTCTGCGCCCTCTCTAATCCAGGCAGCATCCTGGTAAATCTCCTCTGCACCCTCTCTAATCCAGGCAGCACCCTGGTAAATCTCCTCTGCACCCTCTCTAATCCAGGCAGCATCCTGGTAAATCTCCTCTGCACCCTCTCAAAAGCTTCCACATCCTTCCCATAATGAGGCGACCAGAACTGAACACAATACTCCGTGTAGTCAAACCAGGGTTTTATAGAGTCGTAACATTACCTCATAGCTCTTGAACTCAATCCCCCAACTAAAGCTGAGGTCTTATAAGGCATTGGTTAGACTTGGAGTATTGTGAGCAGTTTTGGGCCCCTTATCTGAGAACGGATGTGCTGGCATTGGTGAGGTCCAGGGAGCTTAACAAGAATGATCCTGTGAATTAAAGGGTTAATGTATGAGGAGTGTTTGATGGCTCTGGGCCTGCACTCACTGGAGTTCGGAAAAGTGAGGGGGGATCTCATTCAAACCTATTGAATTTTGAAAGGCCTAGTTAGAGTGGATGTGGAGAGGATGTTTCCTATGGTGGTGGTGGGGGGGGGGGGGGCATCCTTTTAGAACAGAGATGAGGAGGAATTTCTTTTGCCAGAGAGTGGTGAACCTGTGGAATTTATTGCCATAGACAGCTGTGGCCAAGTTCTTGAGTATATTTAAAGTAGAGGTTGATAGGTTCTTGATTAGTAAGGGTGTCAAATGTTATGGGGAGAACGGGGTTAAGAGAGATATAGCCAATCAGTCATGATGAAATTGTGGAGAAGACTTGATGTGAATCTGCTCCCGTGTCGTATGGACCTACGATCTTAATGAAGGCCAACATATCGAATACAAGAGTTTCTGCAGGTGATTGAAACCCAGAATAACACACAAAATGCAGGAGGAACTCGGCAGGCCAGGCAGGTACTATGGAAATAAATAAACAGTCGATGTTTCGGGCCGAGACTGTATTCATTTCCATAGATGCTGCAAGACCTGCTGAGTTCCTCCAGCGTTTTGTGTGTGTTACCCAACAGGTCAAATTCTCTGTTTAAATCTCATCCAATTTCTTTGTACAGTACATTCAGATCTCCACGCAAGGCTGCTGAGGTGGAGAGTTCAGAGCGAGAGCCATGGCAGTTAATTTTCCTTCCTGTGGTCCCTCCTGCCGCCCACAGCCATTTAATTGTTTGAGTGGTTATCTGGCTGTCGCTCAGTGTGGCTGGAGTTAATTATAGACATGACATTGTCTGTGTGAGAAGGAGAGGGAGGAGAGAGAGAGAGTGGGAGAAGGAGAAAGAGGGAAAGGGAGAGAGAGAGGGGGGAGAAGTGGCATCAAGTTAGATTACTGCCGTGCTTGCAGTTGGAATGAAGAGTAATTTTTTCACTGGGGGCATACACACAGGCTGAACAAGCTAAAGGGACAGATTGGCCTCTTGAAGATTTATGGATTAGAAAAGAGTTTAGACAGGCAAGAGTTACAGCAACAGAAAGCGGGGTTTAAAGTGCAGTGCTGTTTAGAAACATTAATTTAGCAAAAACATTATAACAGTGACTGTAGTGTACAAAATACACTGGAGAGTTGTAAAGATAAAAATAATACTGAGAACATGAGCTGTAGAGTCATTCGAAGTGAGTCTGTAGGTTGTGGAATCTGTTCCGTGTTGAGGTGAGTGAAGTTATCCACGCTGGTTCAGGAGCCTGATGGTTGAAGGTTCATTTGTTTGTTATGTGCCATATCGTATGACGTAGGTGATCATGGTCTTTCCCTGACCATGGTTGTCCTTGGCAATTTTTTCTACAGAAGTGGTTTGTCATTGCCACTGGGCAGTGTCTTTACAAGACGGGTGACCCCAGCCATTATCAATACACCTCAGAGACTGTCTGCCTGGCGCCAGTAGTTGCACAACCAGGATTTGTGATCTGCACCACCTGGTCCCATGACTTCCCATGACCATGATTGGGTAGAGGTGGGGGGCTAAGCAGGTGCTACACCTTGCCCGAGGGTGACCTGCAGGCTAGCGGAGGGACGGAGCACCTCACACCTCCTTCGGTAGAGACGTATCTCCACTCCACAACCCTTGAAAGGTAATAACTATCCCTGAACCTGGTGGTGTAGGATCAAAGACCCCTGTACCTCCTTCACGATATTACTAGTGAGAAGTGGGCATGGCTCGATTGTGGGGGGTCTTTTCATGCTTTGCCTGTAATGGACTGGGCTGTGTCTACAACTTTCTGTAGGGGAATTGAGCCTGGGCTGACATAGTTGAGATGTCATTTGGAAAAACTTCCTAGTGATAGATAAAGATCAAGATTAGCTTTATTTGTTAGATGTAAATCAAAACCTACAGTGGAACATTTTGTTTATGTAAATGGCCAACACTGCAAAGGGGCAGCCCACAAGCGTCACCACGCTTCCATAGCATGCCCACAACTCACGGACAGTTGGAGGAAACTGGAGCACCCAGAGGTCACAGGGAGAACATACAAACTCCTTACAGACAGCGGTAGGAATTGAACCTGGGTCACTGACGCTGTAAAGCATTAAGTTTGCCATTCGGTACTGAACTGCCCCTGGGTTGAGAAACCTGTCCTCCAAGTCCCCTTTAAATCTTGTCCTTCTCACCGTAACTTCTGCTTTCTAGTTTAAACTCTTGTACCCTGGGAGAAAGACTCTGGTCACCCTCCTTATCTCTGTCCCTTATTAAAATATAAACCTCAATGACGTCACCCACCCTCACCCCAATCTTCCATTCCAGGTTAAACAGGCCCAGTCTATCCAATCTCTCTTTAGACACAAGTGATTCTGCAGATACTGGAAATCCAGCCTAACACACACAAAATGCTGGAGAAACTCAACAGGACAGGTAGCATCAGTGAAGAGGAATAAACAGCCTGAAACATCTACTGTTCATTCCTCTCCACAGTTGCAGCCTGACCAGCTGAGTCCCTCTGTGTGCTGCTCCAGATTTCTAGCATCTACAGAATCTCCTGTGCTTCCTCTAACACCATGTTCCAATCCCAAATCCTCACCTGCAGCAGGGGCAAGATTGCAGGTTGCCCTGCAAGTCTCAGGCCCCCATGACCCCGGTACTTGTCATTGCCCCTTCCTTCATTGTTGCTGGGTCTAAGTGGGGGAACTCTCACCCAGCACTGGGAGCACCACTCTCCAGAAAGGCTGCAGAAGACCAAGGTGAAATTTAAGAGACTACTAGACAGGTATATGGAGGAATTTACGGTGGGGGGGGGGGGTTGTATGGGAGGCAAGGTTTAAGGGTCGGCACAACATTGTGGGCCGAAGGGCCTGTACTGTGCTGTACTATTCTATGTTCTATGTAAATGCTGTTCACCCCCTTCAGGGATACTTGTGACTGGTCAGTAAATGCCAACCATATCAGTGTCCCCTCTCCCATACAGATGCCTGAAAACATGTCCCACCAGGCTCAAGGATATCTTCCGTCCACAGTTATATGACAGAGCATGGCACTGGCACCGTGGCAATGTCGCTTTAGCGCAACCCTATTACAGCTCAGGGCATCGGAGTTCAGAGTTCCATTCTGGTATCATCTGTAAGGAGTTTGCACGTTCTTCCCATGAACATGTGGGTTTCCTCTGGGTGCTCTGGTTTCCTCCGACAGTCCAAAGATATAATGGTTAGTAGGTTAATAGGTCATTGTGAATTGTCCTGTGATTAGGCTGGAGTTAAATTGGTGGGTTGCTGGGCGGTGGGGCTCATTGGGCCAGAAAAGCCTGTTCCATTCTGTATTGCTAAAAAAAGTAAAATAAATGTCGAATAGCCCACTAGTACAAGACCATTTCCTTGACCAGACAATCTACTTCATTGTCTTCCTGCACTTTCTCTGTAACTGTGACACTTTATTCTGCATTCTGTTATTGTTTTCCCTTGTTCTACCTCAACGCACTGTGTAACGATCAGATCTGTTTGAACAGTGTGCAAGACAGGTTTCTCACTGCAGCTCAGTACGTGTGACAATAATAAGCCAATTTACCATTTTTGCAGTTCACAAAACCTTCGTTCTACCAGCAGGCTGAGGAACTGGGGCTTGCACCCAACACCAGGTCATCACCGATAGATCAAGAAAAAAGCCAGGGTCCTAACACTGATCCCCAGGATATCCCTCCCACCAACCTGAGAAACCCATTTACCACCACACTGTGACTTGGCTAATGTAATCAATTAGTTAATCTATTTAGAGATCAGAATCTTCTGGCTCACCGAGCAGCACCACTCAACAACACATCTATGGAAATGAATATTTTGGGCCAAAAAGTTGCAAACCAATTAAGTTAGTAATCAAATGGCCAACTAAACTAGTCCCTTCTGCCTACACAATGTCCATATCCCTCCATTTCCCTCACATTAATGTGCTTATCTGAAAGTCCCTAATATATCTGCCTCTACCCCCACCCCAGGTAGCACCTTCTAGGCATCCACCACTCCCTGAGTAAAAAAACTTGCCTCTCACACCTCCTTTGAAATTACTCCTCTCACATTAAATGCATGCCCTCTGGTATTAGACATTTTAACCCTGGGTAAAAGATACTGACTGTCTACTCTATACCAGTCATACTCTTAAACACCTCCATCAGATCTCCCCTCAGCCTCCGCTGCTCCAGAGAAAACTGCCCGATTTTGTCCACCCTCTCGTAATAGCACATGGCCTCTAATCCAGGTAGCTTCCTAGTAAACTGCCTCTGCACCCTCTCATGCGATTATATTGAAATGTACAGCAGGCTTGAAGGGCTGAATGGCCTACTCATACAGTCTTCTAACAATTGCAGAGTGCAGGTGTAACCAGTGTCATCAGGATACAGCGAGAAAGTCTGTCAGTAAAAGGCAGTGAGAAGCTGCAGGGTGTGAGATGATTCATTTGGCAGGGATAATAAAGAAATTGCCTAGCTCTTGGAAGAAGTGTCCATTATTTTTACCTGTCATTGAAAGTACTTGAATTTATTCCATTCCAAACCCAAAGACTGAGCTGTCGCAGGGGAACAAGGTAAACTGGAAGCAGACACACAAATCACTCCGCTGTAACAGAAGGTGGGAAGCTGTGCTAATGAAATGCCTTGGCTCGTGAGAAAGATCCCTTTTCCAAAAGCACACTCAGCAGTTCCCTGTACTGCAAGATTTCACTTAATCACTCGCAATGTACAGCGAAGAAATCAGAGAATTCAGATTTCCACAACTTGTTTTATGGAGTCTGGGAACATTTGATCTTTCCACAAGCCCATGTCATCCACAGGCTCAAGTTACCCCTTGATTTTCCAAATTAAAAATCAGAATCAGGTTTAATATCACTTTACTGGCATATGTTGTGAAATAGGTTGCTTTGCAGCTGCAGCAGACTATAAATGTGTATATATAAAATTAAATTAAGCAGTGCAAAAAAATAGGTAGTGTTCATGGGTTCATTCAGAAATCTGATGGCAGAGGGGAAGGAGCTGTTCCTGAAACATTGAGTCTATGTCTTCAGGCTCCTGTTCCTCCTCCTTGATGGCAGCAATGAGAAGGGGGCATGTCCTGGGTGATGGGGGTCCTCAGTGATGGATGCTTCCTTTTTGAGGCATCACCTTTTGAAGGCATCCAGGATACTGGGGAGGCTAGTGCCCGTGATGGAGCCGAGTGAGTTGACAACCTTCTGGAGCTTTCTCTGATACTGTGTGGTGGCCCCTCCATACCAGACAGTGATGCAACCTGTTAGTCAATTAAACCACTGTCAATTAAATCATTTACTAGGTCGGAGTTGGTTTCTTATTGTCACATGTACTTAGATACAGTGAAAAGCTGGTCTTGCATACAGTTCATACAGATCAGATCATTACACCGTGCATTGAGGCAGAACCAGGGAAAACAATAACAGGATGTGGAATAAAGTTTCACAGTTATAGAGAAAGTGCAGCACAGGTAGACAATAAGGTGCAAGATCAAAATGAGGTAGATTATGAGGTCAAGGGTCCATCTTAGCATACCCAGGAACCATTCAAAAGTCTTATAACCGTGGGATAGAATCTATTCATGACCCCGTAGAATGTTCTTTCTTTCTGGCTTTTGTATCTTCTGCCCGATGGAAAATTGGAGACTGCGGTCCTCTCTCTGTGGACACTGCTTGATTGATCATTGATAATGAGGTAGATTGTGAGGTCATCTTTTCATAATAGGGAACCAATCAATAGGCTTATAACAACTGGGTAGAAGCTGTCCTTGAAATTGGTGGTATGCGTTTTCAGACTTTCGTATGGGAGAGGGGACGCTGATAATTAGCATTTACTGACCATTCCAAAGTAGCCTTCAAGATGTTGGTGAGCAGTTACTTCAATCTTCTATAATCATTCTGGTGCGAGGTACTCCCACGGTACTGGGAATCCCAGCAACAATGAAGGAAGGGATGGTAATGTGTGCCACTCTCTACGTATTAGGCATCGCTGCCCTGGGAATGAGTCTCTGGTTGTCTTCTCCATCAATGCCTCTTATCATTGCCCATACCTCTATCAAGTCACCTCTCATTCTCCTTCTCTCTAAAGAGCAAAACCTTCCCTCATAAGACATGCTCTCTAATCCAGACAGCGTCCTTGCGAGTCTCCTCTGCACCCTCTCTAAAGTTTCCACATCCTTCCCATAATGAGGCAACCAAATTAACACAATACACCAAGTGTGGTCAACCCAGGGTTTTGTGGAGCTGCAACATTATCTCATGGCTCTTGAGCTCAGTTGCTGACTAATGAAAGCCAACAAACCATAGACCTTCTTAACCATCCAATCAATTTGTGCAGTTACTTTGAGTGGCCTGACGTACCTATCCTGGGACAAGACACTGGCTGCCTCCCCTATCTATGTCTCATGAGGTAAAGCCCTCCCCACCGTTGAGCACATCTACTCAGAGCACTGTCACACAGAAGCAGCATCCATCATCCAGGACCCCTACCACCCAGGACATGTTCTCTTCCCGCACCTACCATCAGGAAGGAGGTACAGGAGCCTCAGCACTCACATCACCAAGTTCAGGGACAACCGTTACCCCTCACCCATCAGGTTCCTGATCGAGAGAGGGTAACTTCACTCACCCCAACACTGCACTGATAACACAACCTATGGAATCACTTTTAACAACTTGTATATTTCTTTTTTATTTATTTTTCTTTTCTTTCTGTATTTGCACAGTTTGTTGTCTTTTGCACTTTAGTTGTTTGTCCATCTTACTGAGCGTGGTCTTTCATTGATTCTATCCTGTTTCTTGTTTTCATTGTGAACGTCTGCAAGAAAATGACTCTCAAGATTGTGTATGGTGACATACATCCACTTTGATAATAAATTTACTTTGAACTTTATAAACTTGTACCAGGTCTTATAGATATCCAATAACTCGTACCCTGATGTTGTGTTTCTAGACAACTTGTGGAATGACCAGTCCCTGGAGATGGACCATGACCTGCCTCCGGGCTGGAGAACCATCCGAGACTCCAGTGGGACCTACTATTGGCATGTGCCAACGGGCACTACCCAGTGGCAGCACCCAGCCTGTGGTCCGGATGTTGGCCTGGCCTCTGGCAAACTTCCGCCCGTGGTGCTGCCTGCCCTGGGGAATGAGGTGAGAGGGCAGTGAGAGACAGTGCCGACAGCCATGCGTGTTTGGAGTGAAGTATGTGAGGGCTTTGTTCATGAGTAGGTGAATGGTAGAAATCTAAGGCCATTTTCAGGTTGGAGGAGCAACACCTTATGTTTCATCTCAGTACCCTCCAATCTGATGGCATGAACATTGATTTCTCCATCTTTTGTTTCTCCCTCCCCCTTCCTTCTTCTTCATTCCCCCACTCTGTTCCCCTCCCCATACCTCTTCTCCCCATCTGCCCATCACCTCCCCCTGGTGCCCCTCCTTCCCTTTTTTCCTATGGTCCACCCTGCTCTCCTATCAGATTCCTTCTTCTTCAGCTCCTTACCTCTTCCACCTATCACCTCACTTCCCATTCCCCCCCCCCCCACTCACCTGGTTTCACCTATCACTTGTCAGCTTGAACATATCCCACTACCCCTCCCCCCACCTTCTTATTCTGGCATCTCCCTTCCTTTCCATTCCTGATGAAGGGTCTTGGTCTGAAATGTGGACTGTTTATTCATTTCTATAGATGCTGCCTGACTTGCTGAGTTCCTCCAGCGCTTTGTGTGTGTTGATCTGATAAATTGGTTTATTATTTTCAAAAGTACCAAAATACAGTGAAAAACTGTGTTTTGCATGTTGTCCATATGGATAATTCTATATGTTTGTATAACTGGATAGTATAAAGAAATAGAATGTAGAATACAATGTTACAGTTACAGAGAAAGTCTCCAAGAGCCTCTGATGACCACGTCTAGCTCCTGGCCCTCACATCTGGATTAGCTACTAAACCGGGCAGAAATGCTTCTACTGACAGGAGAAGGGGCAAAGGGAGGTTACTGGTGTCTTAAAACCAGTCACTTTGGGCAGATGGAGCTCGTCAGCTGTGGTTGGCAGCTCACCTAGGAGAAGGAACTTCGGATGAATTGAGAGGAGATCTTACAGAAACATATAAGATAAGATAGGGGCAGGAAAGTCATTTCCACTGGTAGGTGAGACTGGAACTAGGGGACATAGTCTCAAGATTCAGGAGAGTAGATTTAGAACAGAGATGATGAGAAATTGCTTTTCCCAGAGAGTGGTGAATCTGTGGAATTCTCTGCCCAATGAAGTAGTGGAGGCTACCTCAGAAACATATATTTAAGACAAGGTTGGATAGATTTTTGCACAGTAGGGGAATTGAGGGTTATGGGGAAAAGTCATGTAGGTGGAGATGAGTCCATGGCCAGATCAGCCATGATCTTATTGAATGGTGAGTAGGCTCAACAGGCCGGATGGCCGACTCCTGCTCCTATTTCTTATGCAGGAAAACTGATCTCAAACCTCTGCTGCCTTGTGGCTATACCCACTCATGGGGAAGGCTTTGGGAGTAAAACCCATGTCATACAGCCCTAGCTTGCATACTGGCTTGTGAATGACAGCTAGGATGCAACATCAATGGTCAACTCCGAACAGTGGAGGGCTTTACAGAGAAAGTGCAGTGTAGGCAGACACATAAAGTGCAATAGTCATAGTCAGGCAGATTGGGAGATGAAGGGTTCATCTTTTAGTGTATGGGAGGTCCGTTCACAGGAGCTTGACAGCAGTGAGATAGAAGATGTCCCGGAGCCTGGTAGAGCATGTTCACAAGATCTTGTAGCTTGCTGGGAGGAAGGACAGGAGAGAATGACTGGAGTGGGAGGGATCTCTAGTTACCTTGGCTGCTTTCCTCAGGCAGCAGGAGATAAAAGCGAGTGTGCACAGAGCTCTCATGGAGATCAGTACATTGAGATAGGACAAGGGAAACAGTAGCAGAAGGCAGAATAAAGTGTTACAATTATAGAGAACGTGCAGTGCAAGTTGGCAATAAGGTCCAAGGTCAAAACAAGGTAGATTGTGATGTCAAGAATCCATTTTACTGTACTAAGGGACAACTCTCCACAACTCTCTGCAGTTTCTTTTGGTCAGAATCAGAATCAGGTTTATTATCATCGGCATGTGTTGTGAAATTTGTTAACTGAGCAGCAGCAGATCAATGCGATGCGTGATATAGCAGAAGAAAAATAATAAATAAATAAATAAATCGATTACAGTCTACGTATATTGAATTGATCAACAATAATGCAAAAACAAAAATAATATATAATAAAGAAGTGAGGTAGTGTTCATGGGTTCAATGTCCATTTAGGAATCAGATGGCAGAGGGGAAGAAGCTGTTCCTGAATCACTGAGTGTGTGCCTTCAGGCTTCTGTACCTCCTATCTGATGGTAACAGTGAGAAAAGGGCATGCCCTGGGTGCTGGAGGTCTTTAATAATGGACGCTGCCTTTCAAGAGACACTGCTCCCTGAAGATGCTCTGAGTACTTTGTAGGCTAGTACCCAAGATGGAGCCGACTAGATTTACAACCCTCTGCAGCTTCTTTTGGTCCTGTGCAGCAGCCCCCCCGCCCCCAAAGCAAACGGTGATGCAGCCTGTCAGAAGGCACTTCACAGTACATCTATTGAAGTTTTTGAGTTTCTTTGTTGACATACTAAATCTCTTCAAACTGCTAATAAAGTATAGTCAGTGTCATGCCTTCTTTATAACTGTATCGATGTGTTGGGACCAGGTTAGATCCTCAGAGATCTTGACACCCAGGAACTTGAAGCTGCTCACTCTCTCCACTTCTGATCCCTCTATGAGGATTGGTATGTGTTCATTCGCCTTACCCTTCCTGAAGTCCACAACCAGCTCTTTCGTCTTACTGACGCTGAGTGCCAGGTTGTTGCTGCGACACCATTCCACTAGTTGGCATATCTCACTCCTGTACGCCCTGTCGTCACCATCTGAGATTCTACTAACAATGTTGAATCATCAGCAGATTTATAGATGGTATTTGAGCTATGCCTAGCCACACAGTCATGGGTATATAGAGAGTAGAGCAGTGGGCTAAGCACACACCCCTGAGGTGCGCCAGTGTTGATTGTCAGTGAGGAGGAGATGGTATCACCAATCTGCACAGATTATGGTTTCCGGTTAGGAAGTTGAAGATCCAATTGCAGAGGGGGGTACAGAGGCCCAGGTTCTGTAACTTCTCAATCAGGATTGTGGGAATGATGGTATTAAATACTGAACGATAGTTGATGAACAGCATCCTGACGTAGGTGTTTTGTGTTGTCAAGGTGGTCTAAAGCCGTGTGGAGAGCCATTCATGTTGCCGTACCAATCTGTGATGCATCCAGATAGGATACTGTCAATGGTGGACCATTTAAAGTTGTTGAGGGTCAATTACCCAGAGAGGATACTGTCGATGGTGTATAATTTAAAATTGTTGAGGATCGACTGGAACATCTATATTGGTTTAAAGAACATAACTGGAGTGCTTTCAGAAATCTTTTCCCATTTTGACCTGATCTAACAATGAAGCTGGCTGCTTCCCTGTGTAATCTCCTAACTGGTGACCAACAAATCACACCATGTCTTCCCATAGTTTTATCTTAGTTTATTTTTTATCTGGAGATACGGTGCAGAACAGGCCTAGCGAGACAGGCCACCCAGCACCCAGGTCACAGGACAGTTCACAAAAAAACAAATAAGCTACTATTCAGTACTTCTTTGGACTGTGGGAGAAAACTGGAGCACCTGGGCACAGTACAGGCCCTTCGGCCCACAATGATGTGCCAACCTTTCAACCTACTCTAAGATCAATCTAACCCCTCCCTCCCACTTGGTCCTCCATTTTTCTATCATCCATGTGACTACCTAAGAGTCTCTTTAGTGTCCCTAATGTATCTGCCTCTATCACCATCCCAGGCAGTGCTTTCCACGCACCCACCACCCTCTGTGTGTAAAAAAAAACAACGTATCTCTGACGTCTCCCCAATACTTTCCTCCAGTTACCTCAAGATTATGTCCCCTCCTACAAGCTGCTTCCCCACTGGTGAAAAGTCTCTGGCTGTCCACTCAATCTCTGCCGCTCATCATCTTGTACACCTCTATCAAGTCACCTGTCATCCTCCTTCACTCCAAAGAGAAAAGCCCAACCTCACCCAATCACCCCAGCAGTCTCTGGTAGATGAGAGACCATATCTTACGAGGAAAGGTTACATTTTTATTTTAGATGTCTACGGCCTGACCACAAGATACAGGAACAGAAAGGCCATTCAGACCATTCAGTTAGCTCTGTGATTCAATCATGGTTGATATTTTTTCTCTCAACCCCATTTTCTCAAAATCCTTTACCCCCCCCTTACCAATCACAAACTCATCTCAGTGCCTGCAACAGAAATATACCAGCTTACCTTCTCTCGATAACCTCTCACGTCCTGACTATCAAGCTTCACTTCAGATTCTGACCCGTTCAGTATGTTCACCATCTTCCATTTCTGTTTTGGATTTCCAGTAACAAAGTTTGTTTTGTTGATTTTGCCACTTAACTCCCAATCTCTGCTGTAACTTACAGTCTGTAATCTGTCCCCGCTCCACTGTGACACCCCAGGCTGCTTACTGATGCTGGAGGGCTTGGCTTGCAGAGAGAGACTGGACAGCAGGGTGGTTTACCCTGCAGTGAGGTTGGCTGAGGAATGACCTTATAGAAGTTCATAAAATTGTTAGGAGCATGGATAAGGCGAATGACCACAGTCTATCTCCCCACCGTAGAGGAGTCTAGAGATTGGCTTTATTTGTCACGTGTACCTCCAAACAAACAGTGAAATGTGTCATTTGCGTCAACGACCAACAGGGTGTCACCATCCTTCCATGGCCAACACAGCATGTCCTCAGTTTACTAACCCTCACCGGTACGTCTTCTGACTGTGGGAGGAAACCGGAGCACCCAGAGGAAATCCACGCGGTCACGGGGAGAGTGTACAAACTCCTTACAGACAGCGGCAGGAATTGAACCCGGCAGCTGGTACTGTGAAGCATTACGCTTGCCATTACGGTACTGAACTGCTTCTGGGTTGAGAAAACTATCCTCCAGGTCCCCTTTAAATCTTGTCCTCCTCACTGTAACTTCTGCTTTCTAGTCTAGTTTCTGGTCACCCTCTGTACCTTATTAATATATAAACCTCAATAAAGTCATCCCTCATCCTCCTCCATTCCAGGTTAAACAGTCCCAGTCTATCTTAGATAGTTCCCTCTCAGATAGGTACGTTATGCTAACTGCTACGCTAATGTGCTGTGAATTTATTTATTTAAAAGAGAAATAAATAATTCAAAAGATGAATAATGAGGTAGTGATCATGGACGTTTAAGAAATATGATGTCAGAGGGGAAGAAGCTGTTCCTAAAATATTTAGTGTTTGTCCTTCAGGCTCCTGTACAAACACCCAAATACCAGAAACAGAGGGGAAAGATTCAAAGGGATTCTTTTCACACAGCGGGTGGTGGGTAGATGGAATAATTTGCCAGAGGAAATGATAGAGGTGGGTACAATTACAGCATTAGAGACATTTGGACAGCTTCTTGAGTAGTCAGGGTGTCAAAGGTCACTAGGAGAAGTGGGGTTGGGAGGGATAAGGAAGCAGCCATGATGGAATGGTGGACTGAACGATCTAGTTCTGCTCCTGTGTCTCAGAGTCTGATAGGTACAGTACTGTGCAAATGTCCAGGCACGTATGCACAGCTGGGAGGCACAGTACTGTATTTGTCAACATGGAGTTAAGAGTGAGTTTGTAAATCTGGCAGAAGTAAAGGATGTTGGGAATGGTGAGGGTGGAGCACCTCAGGAGGGGTGTGGGACAGGTGGCAGAGAAGGAGTGCCAGGGGTGGGAGTGGTGTGGGTGCAGACACACTCAGCCCTGAGACACCAGGCAAGGCCATTTGATTATTGATCATTGCAGAATGTTTCTTTGGTGCTTCCCACCCCCTCCCTTCCCCTTTTCCCAACCATGATTCCCCTCTCCCTGTTCCCTTCCCACTTTCAGTCCACTGTAGATACCCATATCAGAATCAGGTTTATTATTACTCACATATACCATGAAACTTGCAGCAATTCATTGCAATACATAAAATTACTACAGTACTGTGCAAAAGCCTTGAGCAGTCTAGCTATATATATGTGCCTAAGACTTTTGCACAGTACTGTACAGGAACAGGAAAGCTTTAGAGGGATATGAGACAGGCTGAGATAGGCACATTGGCTGGAATGGTTGAGTTGGGCCAAAGGGCCTGTTTTCCTGCTCTTTGACTCTGATCTCCACCTTGTTCACTGTCACAGGCTGCTGATCTGGGTCCCGTCGCTGTTCATCGCACAACCAGAGGTGGGAAGTTCGAGAGCAACCTGCCAGAATCTTCTTCACTTCATCTCAGGTGAGGCCTCCCTCCTTCTCAGCCGCTGTTTGGGCTCCCAGCTGCATCGGCTGCATGTTGACTCAAAGAGACTGACCGTGTCTCCTGTAATGTAGCTATGCCTCCTGTGAGCCTGTCAGACCTCTGGGAAAGCTGGGCATATGGCTGCATTTAGATAGAGTGGATGTGGAGAGGATGTTTCCTGTAGTGGGGGAATCCAGGACCAGAGGGCACAGATAGAGTGGATGTGGAGAGGATGTTTCCTATAGTGGGGGAGTCTAGGACCACAGATAGAGTGGATGTGGAGAGGATGTTTCCGATAGTGGGGGAGTCTAGGAACAGAGGACACAGATAGAGTGGATGTGAAGAGGATGTTTCCTATAGTGGGGAGTCTAGGACCAGAGGACACAGATAGAGTGGATGTGGAGAGGATGTTTCTTATAGTGGGGGAGTCTAGGACCAGAGGACACAGATAGAGTGGATGTGGAGAGGATGTTTCCTATAGTGGGGAGTCTAGGACCAGAGGACACAGATAGAGTGGATGTGGGGAGGATGTTTCCTATAGTGGGGAGTCTAGGACCAGAGGACACAGATAGAGTGGATGTGGGGAGGATGTTTCCGATAGTGGGGGAATCCAGGACCAGAGGGCACAGATAGAGCAGATGTGGAGAGGATGTTTCCTATAGTGGGGGAATCCAGGACCAGAGGGCACAGATAGAGCAGATGTGGAGAGGATGTTTCCGATAGTGGGGAATCCAGGACCAGAGGACACAGATAGAGTGGATGTGGGGAGGATGTTTCCGATAGTGGGGAATCCAGGACCAGAGGACACAGATAGAGTGGATGTGGGGAGGATGTTTCCAATAGTGGGGGAATCCAGGACCAGAGGGCACAGATAGAGTGGATGTGGGGAGGATGTTTCCGATAGTGGGGGAATCCAGGACCAGAGGGCACAGATAGAGTGGATGTGGGGAGGATGTTTCCTATAGTGGGGGAATCCAGGACCAGAGGGCACAATCTCAGAAAAGAAAGAGGTTCATATGAATGATCCCGGGATTAAGGAGCATTTGATGTCTCTGGAGTTTAGAAGAATGAGGGGATTCTTATTGAATCTTACTGAATATTGAAATGCTTGGGTAGAGTGGATGTGGAGAGGGTATTTCCTATGGTGGGGGAGCCTAGAATCAGAGGGCACAGCCTCAAAATAGAGGGAGGTTCATATGCATGATCCCAGGATTGAGGAGTGTTTGATGTCGGTGGGCTGTACTTGCTGGAGTTTAGAAGAATGAGGGGGAATCTCAATTGAAACCTACTGAATATTGAAAGGCCTGGATACCATGGACGTGGAGAGGTCATTTCCTAAAGTGGGGTAGTCTAGGTCCAGAGGGGGTACCATCTCAGAATACAAGGATGTCCCTTTAGAATGGAGGAGCCAGACTTCCGGTAAGATGGCGATTGTTTAGTCGCTTCAAACTTTTGCTCAGTTACATTTCTTACCTTCGCACTATGTGTCTCCCTTTTTAAACCTTAGTTCGTTATTCTATCTGTTTTTTCTTATCTGCCTGCGAACACATCTATCTTACAATGGCTGCAAAAAATTCTAAATCCGGGAAAAAAGAAACTCCCACGTCTTCGCCGAGATTCTCTCTATCCTGGAACAGAATCGACAATACATTTTAACTGATATCAAGACTGAATTTACAGCCTCTATCAGTCAGCTGGAGTCAAAATTGGATCAGATTAACGCCAGAATGGATGATCAAGCCGAACATTTATCTCACATCGACCTAACCTCTGAAAATTTAAAATACCGCGTTCAGCATTTGGAAACTCTCTGTTCCAAATTAACGGAGCAAAACAGCAAACTTATTTCCAAAATGGCGGATCTCGAAAAACGGAGCAGGCGCTGCAATCTGCGAATTCTCGGTTTGCCAGAGGCCACTGAAACAGGTTCCCCCATTGAATTTTTCTCTTCTTTTCTCTGTGAGATTTTTGGGAAAGAATTTCTCCCAACTCCACCTGAGCTAGAAGGAGTTCACAGAATTTATGTCCCTCGAGCTGTTTTGGGTTCTAGAGCATGACCAGTTATCCTGTGTTTCCATCGTTATCAGGAGAAAAACTGTTTGATTATGGAGGCACGCTGAAGAGGCTCGCTGACTTTCCGAAATAATACCATTCGTATCATGGAAGACTATGCTCCCCAGGTTCTGAAGAGGCGTGCCGAGTTCAAAGGCGTTATGAAAGAGCTCTTTAATCGTGGATTCAAACCTTCCCTTCGCAATCCTGCCAATCTTCAAATTATGCTTACTACTGGAGAATATAAGTGGTTAAAGTCAGTTAGAGAGACTGAGATGTTTGTTGGAAATCTTCCAGCCATCTTGACTTCTTTGGACCCGGTTTGACTTTCGAAAATGGCTGATGAGTATTTCTTGAATTAAAGTCTTTTTTGCAAACTCAGACTCTATTTGAATAATTTAGTCCTTAACTACTGAGAACCTAAGGGTTTTAGTTGGTCTCTCCTTGGACTTGGTGTGATTTTCTTAAATAGATGATTTAAATTAATATTTTCCTGTGGACTTAGATTTCATTTGTGTAATTTAGTTTACTTTTGAATAACTTTAACTGTAGAGAACTACAACTGGTCTTAAGTTATTTGGGAGGCTTAGAGTTTTTTATTGAAGGTCTCCCTGTCAATTTACTGTATAAGACCTGCCTTTTTTTAAAACAGCTGATATGTACTCTCTTTAAATATAGAATTTCCCCCTTTTTTCCCCTTTTACCCTTTCTTTTCCAATTTTTCATAGTTTCTCGTGGGTAGATTAGTTCTTGATTATTATTTTGTAGTAAGTTTTATGTTCTTTCTGATGAAGTTGTTCCTATTTGTAATTTTGATTTGATTTGTAGTGCATAAATTAGTATCTGCTATATTATTTACACAGAGCTTATGTCAATGTTACGGAACTGGAAGCTGGTTTTTGGGGTGTCCTATTTTCTGTAGAGCTCGCTGCTTTTTAGGGCAGCCATCTAGTTTTGGGTTGTGAGGGTGGGGTGGATTCTCCAGTACCAACACTATCTACTGTTTTTTTTGTTTTTCCTTGTTATCCAGGTCATGTCTATGTCCTGATTTTATTGATTTATGTTTATATTTCTGCTTCCAAACTGTTATTGCGATGTTTGATCTTATATATGCCTACTGCCTTTTAGGTCTTAACAATTGATAATGGTTAGTCCATTGAAATTTGTGAGCTGGAATGTAAAGGGATTGAATCATCCTGTTAAAGGAAGAAAAGTCTTCTCCCATATTAAGCAACTTAAAGCTGACATTGCCTTCCTCCAAGAAACTCATATTCGTAGTTTCGATAATTCTCAGCTTATGTCAAAGTGGGTGGGTCAACGTTTTCATTCATCCTTCCCGGCCAAAGCTAGGGGGGGGGGGGGGGTTTCCATTCTTATCAACTCAAATGTTCCTTTTGAACTCCATAGTAAGATATCTGACACAAATGGCCGTTTTATTATTGTTTCTGGCAAATTATATAATACTAAGGTAGTATTAGCTAACCTGTATGCTCCCAATTCTGACGATGTTAATTTTTTTGAACGCTTTTTTTCCTCATTACCAGATCTGAACCTATATTCTCTTATATTGGTGGCAACTTTAACTGCTGGTTAGACCCAACTTTGGATCGATCATCCCCTGTTACTAGATTACCTACTAAATCTGCTTTAGCTATTCTCTCTTTTCTTTCTTACCTTTACTAGAATTGACTATTTCTTAATTGATAATCAACTTAGTCATTTGTTCATTCTTGTGACTATCTGAGTATACTGATCTCTGATCATGCCCCAGTCACTTTGTCTCTAAATTTTCCTGGTCAAAGTTTTATCTCTTGGATCAAATTACTATATCTATGTCCTACCGCCTCTGTTTTGACTAATTCTCAGCAATCCCAGTTAGACATACTCTGCGAATATGGGCCCAGTTGAGGAAATTTTATGGTTTCTATGGTTTTTCTCTTTCTAGTCCTATTTTACATAATCATCTTTTTCTACCTTCTATGCATGATTCAACATTTTATGATTGGTATAGAAAGGGCATTAGGTATTTTGAAGATCTTTTCATTGATAATCGCTTTGCACCTTTTCAACAGTTCTCTGCAAAGTTTAATCTACCTAATGCCCATTTCTTCAGATATCTCCAAATTAGACACTTCATTAATCCTTTATTACCCAACTTCCCTGAGATCCCCGAGAAAAATGCTATGGACTTGTTTCTTTCTATTAATCCATTGTGTAAAGGTTTAATATCTTTTATTCATGATAAATTAGTATCCTTACGGTGCGCCCCTTTGGATAAAATCAGAATGGCTTGGGAACATGACTTAAATATCCCTTTATCTGATTAGGTTTGGGACTCGATTGTCAAGTTGGTTAACTCAACTTCTCTTTGTGCTCGCCACTGTCTTTTACAGTTTAAGATTGTTCATAGGGCTCATAAGTCCAAATCTAAATTATCTCGATTTTATCCTAATATTAGTCCTCTTTGTGATAAATGCAAAAGTGGCGAGGCTTCTCTCATTCATATGTACTGGACCTGTCCTAGTCTAGAGAAATTTTGGAGGGATGTTTTCTTAACTTTATCCTGTATTCTGAATCACCATTTAGAACCTAACCCTTTAATTGCTCTGTTTGGTTTCTTGGCTGAGACAGATATACGTTTGAGTTTGACTAAACGTCGAATATTATCTTTTGCTTCTCTCCTGGCTAGACGTCTAATTCTTCTTAGTTGCCCCATCCACGCACGCTCAATGGCTTAACAATATTATGTCCTGTTTAGATCTTGAAAAAATTCATTACTCAATTCTTAATTTGGACATAAAGTTTCTTAAAGTCTGGGGACCTTTTACAGAGTATTTTCATAACTTTCCTTTTGACTAAGTTTCTTTTTCAGTCCCTTGCTTTCAGCTTTTTTTTTGGTAGTAGGCATTATTATCTTCTGTTCTTAATTGTATTTACAGTTTTGGGGGTTTGAATGTTCTGATTTATATTTCCTACATTTTGCTCTGGTTGGTCTGGAGTTTTTATTTCTTGCGAGGGTGGGGGTGGACACTAACTTTACACGACTTCAATTTGGGTGCTTTTTCAATTATTATATTCGGTATTATATTACCATTGTATGTTTATCTTGCACTGTATTAATTTCCTATTTTGTTCTTGGGTTTTTTTTTTGTAGTGAAAAAAAAGAATGGAGGAGCCAAAAGGAATTCATTTCCGCAGATGGCTGCGGAGGCCAAGACATTGGATATATTTCAAGCAGAGGTTGATAGGCTCTTGATTAGTCAGGGCATCAGATGTTATGGGGAGTGGGGTTCAGAGGGATAATAAATCAGCCATGATGGAATGACAGAGAAGATCTGATGGACTGAATGGCCTTATTCTGCTCCAATGTCTTATGGTTTGTCATCTGTCTTTCTGTGCAGGCCCTGTTACCATGCTGTAACTCTAAATGAAATTTTAAAAAGTTAACAATACGTTTTCATCTGATGTCCTCTTTTACAGGGATGAGGTACCTTGGCAAGACGGCAACTTTGATCTTCAGAGAAGCTCAGAGTCAAAGGTACAGACAACTTCTGCCTTGTTTGTGTGTCTCGGAAACAGTGACAGGGTATCAGTTTGACCAAAGCAGCGTCACTCCAGTACTACTGTCCCCCTCTTGCTCTCCCCAGAAAGACACATAAGCACCATTCTAACCAGTTCTCACAGAGGCACCACCGGGAGAGTCCTGACAGCTGCATCACTGTCTGGTACAGAATTCGTCAGGCATCTGACTGCAAGTCCCTGCAAAGGATGGTGAGGACTGCCATGAGGATCAGTGGAGTCTCTCTTCCGCCCACTGGAGATATTTACCTGGGGAGCAGCGATCGCAGGGCTCTTAGCATATGCCTCCCAACCATCCAACAATCTCTTTCACCCCTTACCATCAGGCAGGAGGCACCACAGCTTTAGGACACGGACTGTTAGGATGGGAAACAGATTCCGCCCCCAGGCCATGAGATCACTGAACTCCCTGCCACCACCCAGGTCTCATCATCTGTGAAGTGCCAGTAGCATTATACTGCTTACCTCTTAACTTGTATGAGACCATAAGATATAGGAGCAGAATTAGGCCAATTGGCCCATCAAGTCTGCTCTGCCATTTCATTATGGCTGATCCAATTTTTCTCTAAGCCCCAATCTCCTGCCTTCTCCCCTGACCAATCAAGAATCTATCAACCTCTGCCTTAAATATACATACTTGGCCTCCATTGCTGCCTGTGACAAAGAATTCCACAGATTCACCACTCTCTGGCTAAAGAAGTTCCTCCTCACTTCCATTCTAAATGGACATCCCTCTATTCTGAGGCTGTGTCCTCTGGTCTTGGACTCTCCCACCATAGGAAACATCCTCCCCACATCCACTCTATTAGGCCTTTCATCATTCGATAGATTTCAATGAGGTCACCCCTCATTCTTCTGAATTCAGACCCAGAGCCATCAAACGCTCGTTAATATGACAAGCTATTCAATCCGGGAATCATTTTCGTGAACCTCCTTTGAACCCTCTCCAGTTTCAGCACATCCTTTCTAAGATAAGGGCCCAAAACTGCTCACAAATGCTTCAAGTGAGACCTCACCAGTACTTTATTAAGTCTTTATATGCACCTTATTATTTGTTAATTTATTTGTGGTAGTAATGCTTAGTGTCTTGTGTGTGTGAGTTATATGGACTCTGTTGTCCATCCTGCTCTAGAGGAACATTGTTTCGTTTGGCAGTGTACATGTGGACGGTTGAATGACAATAAATTTGAACTGAAAAGTGTGAAGTGATTCACTTTGGAAGGTGGAACTCGAAGGCAGAGTACAGGGTTAATGACAGGGTTCTTAGCAGTGGGGAGGGACAGAGGGACCTGGGGTCCACATTTATAGATCCCTCATTGATGCAGTGCAGTTTGATAGGATGGTTAAGGAGGTGTATGGTGTGCTGGCCTTCATTATTGGGGGGATTGAGTTCAGGAGCCATGAGGTAACCTTTTAGCTCCGTAAAACCCTGGTTAGACCACACTTGGAGCATTGTGTTCAGTTCTGATTGACACATTACAGGAAGGAAGTGGAAGCTTTCGAGAGGGTGCAGAGGAGATTTACCAAGATGCTGCCTGGATTAGAGAGGGTGCAGAGGAGATTTACCAAGATGCTGCCTGGTTTAGAGAGGGGGCAGAGGAGATTCACCAGGATGCTGCCTGGATTAGAGAGGGTGCAGAGGAGATTCACCAGGATGCTGCCTGGATTAGAGAGGGGGCAGAGGAGATTTAACAGGATGCTGCCTGGATTAGAGAGGGTGCAGAGGAGATTTACCAAGATGCTGCCTGGTTTAGAGAGGGGGCAGAGGAGATTCACCAGGATGCTGCCTGCATTAGAGAGGGTGCAGAGGAGATTCACCAGGATGCTGTCTGGATTAGAGAGGGGGCAGAGGAGATTTAACAGGATGCTGCCTGGATTAGAGAGGGTGCAGAGGAGATTCACCAGGATGCTGCCTGGATTAGAGAGGGGGCAGAGGAGATTTAACAGGATGCTGCCTGGATTAGAGAGGGTGCAGAGGAGATTTACCAGGATGCTGCCTGGATTAGAGAGGGGGCAGAGGAGATTTAATAGGATGCTGCCTGGATTAGAGAGGGTGCAGAGGAGATTTACCAGGATGCTGCCTGGATTAGAGAGGGTGCAGTGGAGATTCACCAGGATGATGCCTGGATTAGAGAGGGTGCAGAGGAGATTTACCAGGATGCTGCCTGGATTAGAGAGGGTGCAGAGGAGATTCACCAGGATGCTGCCTGGATTAGAGAGGGTGCAGAGGAGATTTACCAGGATGCTGCCTGGATTAGAGAGGGTGCAGAGGAGATTCACCAGGATGCTGCCTGGATTAGAGAGGGTGCAGAGGAGATTTACCAAGATGCTGCCTGGATTAGAGAGGGTGCAGAGGAGATTCACCAGGATGCTGCCTGGATTAGAGAGGGTGCAGAGGAGATTTACCAGGATGCTGCCTGGATTAGAGAGGGTGCAGAGGAGATTTACCAGGATGCTGCCTGGATTAGAGAGGGTGCAGAGGAGATTTACCAGGATGCAGCCTGGATTAGAGAGGGTGCAGTGGAGATTCACCAGGATGATGCCTGGATTAGAGAGGGTGCAGAGGAGATTTACCAGGATGCTGCCTGGATTAGAGAGGGTGCAGTGGAGATTTACCGGGATGCTGCCTGGATTAGAGAGGGTGCAGTGGAGATTCACCAGGATGCTGCCTGGATTAGAGAGGGTGCAGAGGAGACTTACCAAGATGCTGCCTGGATTAGAGAGGGTGCAGAGGAGATTTACCAGGATGCTGCCTGGATTAGAGAGGGTGCAGTGGAGATTCACCAGGATGATGCCTGGATTAGAGAGGGTGCAGAGGAGATTTACCAGGATGTTGCCTGGATTAGAGAGGGTGCAGAGGGGATTTACCAGGATGCTGCCTGGATTAGAGAGGGTGAAGAGGAGATTCACCAGGATGCTGCCTGGATTAGAGAGGGTGCAGAGGAGACTTACCAAGATGCTGCCTGATTAGAGAGGGTGTAGAGGAGATTTACCGGGATGCTGCCTGGATTAGAGAGGGTGCAGAAGAGATTTACTGGGATGCTGCCTGGATTAGAGAGGGTGTAGAGGAATTTACCGGGATGCTGCCTGGATTTGAGAGGGTGCAGAGGAGATTTACCGGGATGCTGCCCGGATTAGAGAGGGTGCAGAGTAGATTTACCAGGATGCTGCCTGGATTAGAGAGGGTGCAGTGGAGATTCACCAGGGTGCTGCCTGGATTAGAGAGAGTGCAGAGGAGATTTACCAGGATGCTGCCTGGATTAGAGAGGGTGCAGAGGAGATTCACCAGGATGCTGCCTGGATTAGAGAGGGTGCAGAGGAGATTTACCAGGATGCTGCCTGGATTAGAGAGGGTGCAGAGGAGATTCACCAGGATGCTGCCTGGATTAGAGAGGGTGCAGTGGACATTTACCGGGATGCTGCCTAGATTACAGAGGGTGTAGAGGAGATTTACCGGGATGCTGCCTGGATTAGAGAGGGTGTAGAGGAGATTTACCGGGATGCTGCCTGGATTAGAGAGGGTGTAGAGGAGATTTACCGGGATGCTGCCTGGATTAGAGAGGGTGCAGAGGAGATTTACCAGGATGCTGCCTGGATTAGAGAGGGTGCAGAGGGGATTTACCAGGATGCTGCCTGGATTAGAGAGGGTGCAGAGGAGATTCACCAGAATGCTACCTGGATTAGAGAGGGTGCAGAGGAGATTCACCAGGATGCTGCCTGGATTAGAGAGGGTGCAGAGGAGATTCACCAGGATGCTGCCTGGATTAGAGAGGGTGCAGAGGAGATTCACCAGGATGCTGCCTGGATTAGAGAGGGTGCAGTGGACATTTACCAGGATGCTGCCTAGATTACAGAGGGTGTAGAGGAGATTTACCGGGATGCTGCCTGGATTAGAGAGGGTGTAGAGGAGATTTACCGGGATGCTGCCTGGATTAGAGAGGGTGTAGAGGAGATTTACCGGGATGCTGCCTGGATTAGAGAGGGTGCAGAGGAGATTTACCAGGATGCTGCCTGGATTAGAGAGGGTGCAGAGGGGATTTACCAGGATGCTGCCTGGATTAGAGAGGGTGCAGAGGAGATTCACCAGGATGCTGCCTGGATTAGAGAGGGTGCAGAGGAGACTTACCAAGATGCTGCCTGATTAGAGAGGGTGTAGAGGAGATTTACCGGGATGCTGCCTGGATTAGAGAGGGTGCAGAAGAGATTTACTGGGATGCTGCCTGGATTAGAGAGGGTGTAGAGGAATTTACCGGGATGCTGCCTGGATTTGAGAGGGTGCAGAGGAGATTTACCGGGATGCTGCCCGGATTAGAGAGAGTGCAGAGGAGATTTACCAGGATGCTGCCTGGATTAGAGTGGGTGCAGAGGAGATTCACCAGGGTGCTGCCTGGATTAGAGAGGGTGCAGAGGAGGTTCACCAGGATGCTGCCTGGATTAGAGAGGGTGCAGAGGAGATTCACCAGGATGCTGCCTGGATTAGAGAGGGTGCAGAGGAGATTCACCAGGATGCTGCCTGGATTAGAGAGGGTGCAGTGGACATTTACCGGGATGCTGCCTAGATTACAGAGGGTGTAGAGGAGATTTACCGGGATGCTGCCTGGATTAGAGAGGGTGTAGAGGAGATTTACCGGGATGCTGCCTGGATTAGAGAGGGTGCAGAGGAGATTTACCGGGATGCTGCCCGGATTAGAGAGGGTGCAGAGGAGATTTACCAGGATGCTGCCTGGATTAGAGAGGGTGCAGTGGAGATTCACCAGGATGATGCCTGGATTAGAGAGGGTGCAGAGGAGATTTACCAGGATGCTGCCTGGATTAGAGAGGGTGCAGTGGAGACTCACCAGGATGATGCCTGGATTAGAGAGGGTGCAGAGGAGATTCACCAGGATGCTATCTGGATTAGAGAGGGTGCAGAGGAGATTCACCAGGATGCTGCCTGGATTAGAGAGGGTGCAGAGTGGATTTACCAGGATGCTGCCTGGATTAGAGTGGGTGCAGAGGAGATTCACCAGGATGCTGCCTGGATTAGAGAGGGTGCAGAGGAGATTTACCAGGATGCTGCCTGGATTAGAGAGGGTGCACAGGAGATTCACCAGGATGCTGCCTGGATTAGAGAGGGTGCAGAGGAGATTCACCAGGATGCTGCCTGGATTAGAGAGGGTGCAGAGGAGATTCACCAGGATGCTGCCTGGATTAGAGAGGGTGCACAGGAGATTCACCAGGATGCTGCCTGGATTAGAGAGGGTGCAGAGGAGATTCACCAGGATGCTGCCTGGATTAGAGAGGGTGCACAGGAGATTCACCAGGATGCTGCCTGGATTAGAGAGGGTGCAGAGGAGATTCACCAAGATGCTGCCTGGATTAGAGAGGGGGCAGAGGAGATTCACCAGGATGCTGCCTGGATTAGAGAGTATGTCTTGTGAAGACAGAGGATCCTATGAGCGAGCTGGGGCTTTTCGTTTTTGGAGCGAAGGAGAATGAGTGGTGACTTGATAGAGGCATTTAAGACAATGAGGCATTGATTAAGTGGACAGCCAGAGACTTTTTCCCCTGGGTGGAAGTGGTTTATGCAAGAGGGCATAATTTTACAGATATTGGTGGAAAGTATCGGAATGGTGGGTGTGTGAAATGCCCTGTTGGGTTGGTGGCAGAGGCAGATACATTGGGGATATTTAAGGACTGTTAGATAAGCACATGGATGATAGAAGAATGGAAGGATATGTTGGAGGGAAGGGTTAGATTGAACTTGGACTAACTCAACATTGCGGGCCAAAGGGCCTGTCTGTTCTACGTTCTATGTTTAACTCAGCAGCACAGGCAGCATCTAAGGGGAGGAATAATCCGTCGATGATTTGGGCTGAGATCCTCCATCAGGACTGAAAGGAAGGGAGCAGAAGCCAGAAAAGAAGGTGTGGGTGGGGGGAGATAAAGAAATACAAACTGGGAGGTGAGGGGTGAGACCAGGTGAGGGGGAAGGTGGGTGGGTGGGGGAGGGGGATGAAGTGAGACGCTGGGAGGTGATAGGTGAGACCAGGTGAGGGGGAAGGGGGATGAAGTGAGACACTGGGAGGTGATAGGTGAGACCAGGTGAGGGGGAAGGTGGGTGGGTGAGGGAGGGGGATGATGTGAAACACTGGGAGGTGATGGGTGAGACCAGGTGAGGGGGAAGGTGGGTGGGTGAGGGAGGGGGATGAAGTGAGACACTGGGAGGTGATAGGTGAGACCAGGTGAAGGGGAAGGTGGGTGGGGGAGGGGGATGAAGTGAGACACTGGGAGGTGATGGGTGAGACCAGGTGAGGGTGAAGTTGGTGGGGGATTGGGATGAAGTGAGACACTGGGAGGTGATAGGTGAGACCAGGTGAGGGGGAAGGTGGGTGGGTGGGGAGGGGATGAAGTGAGACACTGGGAGGTGATAGGTGAGACCAGGTGAGGGGGAAGGTGGGTGGGTGGGGAGGGGAATGAAGTGAGACACTGGGAGGTGATAGGTGAGACCAGGTGAAGGGGAAGGTGGGTGGGTGGGCGAGGGGGATGAAGTGAGACACTGGGAGGTGATAGGCGAGACCAGGTGAGGGGGAAGGTGGGTGGGTGGGCGAGTGGGATGAAGTGAGACACTGGGAGGTGAGGGGTGAGACCAGATGAGGGGGAAGGTGGGTGGGTTGGGGAGGGGGATGAAGTGAGACACTGGGAGGTGAGGGGTGAGACCAGGTGAGGGGGAAGGTGGGTGGGGGAGGGGGATGAAGTGAGACACTGGGAGGTGAGGGGTGAGACCAGGTGAGGGGGAAGGTGGGTGGGTGGGGAGGGGGATGAAGTGAGACACTGGGAGGTGATAGGTGAGACCAGGTGCGGGGGAAGGTGGGTGGGCGGGGGAGGGGGATGAAGTGAGACACTGGGAGGTGATAGGTGAGACCAGGTGAGGGGGAAGGTGGGTGGAGCTGAAGTGATTAGCTGGAAGGTGATTGGTGGAAGAGGTAAAGGTTTGAATGAGATTGTATGTGATTGGAGAGGAGATTGGATCATGGAAGAAAGGGAAAGGTGAAGGACACTAGAGGGACACGATATGTGGATGAGGTGAAGAGAAGGGCTGAGATGGTAACTAGAATGGGGAATGGAAGAGGAGAGAAAGGGAGTGGGGAGTCAATACCGGAAGTTAAATAACTCGATGTTCATGCCATCAGGTTGGAGGCTACCCATTCAGTTCGAGGTGATGATCCTTCAATCTGAAATGGGCCTCGCTGCGGCAGTCGCGGAGCCATATGGACTGGCGTGCTGGAAAGGGAGCGGGAAGTCACATTGATACGGGTGGCCACTAGGGCCACATGCCTTTTGGGGCGGATAAAGCAAAGGTCGTTTACAAAGCCAACACAGACAGTTTTGTACATTGTATACTACTCACAGGGGTTTTGGAGAGATTTGAGAGAATTATGGGAACCATGAGGAGGTTGGGACTTTTTCATTAGAGTACTGAAGAATCGGAGGAGTCCAAAATCCTGAGGGGTTTAGATTTATCTCACTCAGATCAGGTCCTCCTGCCCCTTCGATCCACACTGCCAGCAGCCAACCGATTCAACTCTAGCCTAATCACAGGACAATTTATAATTTACAATTAATCTACTAAACGGTATGTCTTTGGACTGTGGGAGGAAACTGGAGCACCCAGAGAAAACCCACTTGGTCACGGAGAGAATGTACAGGATCCTTACAGAAAGTATGGGAATTGAACTCTGAACTCTGATGCTCCAAGCTGTGATAGTGGCCATGGTGGCCCAACAGAAAGGGTGAATACACAGTCTTATTCCCAAGGTGGGGGGAAATCAAGAATTCAAGGGCACAAGTTTAGGGTGATGGGGAAGAGATTTAATAGGGAGCTGAGGGAGAACCCTGTCACCCAGAGCTACACACACAAAATGCTGGAAGAACTCTGCAGATCAGGCAGTGTCTATGGAGGGGAATAAACAGTCACCATTTTGAGCTGAAACCTTTAGTCAGGACTGGAAAGGAAGGGGGAAGATGCCAGAATAAGAAATTGGAGAGAGGGGAAGGAAGACAAGTTGGCGGGTGACAGGTGAGGCCAGGCGGTGGTGGGGAGGGGAAGTGAGAAGCTGGGAGGGGACAGGTTGAAAAGGTAAAGGGCTGGAGAGGAGAGTGGACGATGGGAGAAAGGGAAGGCGGGGCTGGGGGATCCAGAAGCAGATGATAGGTGGGTGAGGAGAAGAGGATCTCAGAAACTGCTGATCTCTTGGGGTTTTCTCTGCAACAGTCTGTAGAGTTTATAGAGAATGGTGCAAAAATCCCCAAAAAAATCCATTGAGCGCCAGTTTTGTGGGTGAAAATGTCTTGTAATGACAGAGGTCAGAGGAGAATGGACGGAATGGTTCAAGCTGACAGGAAGGTGACATTAACTCAAATAACCAGACGTTACCACAGTGGCATGCAGAAGAGCATCTCTGAATGCATGACACGTTGAACCTCAAAGTGAATGGGCTACCACAACAGAAGACCGTGAACATATGCTCAGCGACCTCTGAATTTGGTTCAGGATGTCCTTAGTAAAGTGTGTGACCCGTGATTCTAGTCTAATGTGACGGCTCTTTCCTCTGCTTCCTTCCAGTGCTTTGCCGTGCAGTCTCTGGGCTGGGTGGAGATTCCGGAGGAGGACCTGACTCCCGGGAAGAGCAGCATCGCCGTGAACAACTGCATCCAACAGCTGTCCTACAGCAAGTCCGAGGAAAGGCAAACGGGATTGTCCTGGGGAGAGGTGCGCCACTCTGTGATGCTCCCTTAGTGACTAGAATGAGCAGAAACCCTTAGAGAAGTACATCAGGCACGAGAGGAACAGGCCCTTCAGCCCACAGTTCCTGTGCTGACCGTCTGCCTGTATCTGGCCTTCATCCCTCCATTCCCTGCCAGTTCATGTGTCTGTCTACATCTCGCTTCCAGGCGCCGATCACTCTTTGTTTATACCTAAAAATATCTTGTCTTGTAAAGGTGATGTGCCTCAAACATTGATTTCTCCAACTTCTGCTGTTTTTTCCCCCACCCCCTTCCGTCTTCAGCTCCCCACTTCGGCCTCTCTTGCTCCAAAATAGAGGAGCATCCTTTTAGAATGGAGATGAGGAGGAATTTCCCTAGCCAGCGTGTGGTGAATCTGTGGAATTCATTGCCACATACAGCTTTGGAGGCCAAGTTATGTACATTTAAGGCAGAGGTTGCTGTATTATTGATTGGTCAGGGCATGAAGGGGTACAGGGGGAAGGTGGAAGATTGGGGCTGAGAGGAAAAGTGGATCAGCCATGAATAAAATGGCGGAGCAGACTCAACGGCCTAATTTTGCTCCTATATCTATGGTTTTGTGGTCTACTACCTTCCCCTGGGTCCCCCACTCCTTGCCTTTCTCCTATGGTCCACTCTACTCTCCTTTTTCTCCAGCCCTTGATCTTTTGCACCTATCACCACCTAGCTTCTCACTTCATCCCTGTCCCCCACCCACCTTGCTTCACCTGTCAGCTTGTACTCGTTCCCCTCCCTCCACCGTCTAATCCTGGCCTCATCTCCCTTCCATACCAGTCCTGATGAAGGGTCTCGGCCTGAAACATCAACTGTTTATTCTTCTCCACAGATGCTGCCTAACTTGCTGAGTTCCTCCAGCAATTTGTGTGTGTTGTCTAGTAAATCTCCTTAAAGCTTCCCCTCTCATGTTAATTGCTGTTCTCTGGTATTTGACATTGATGGGGGGGGGGGGAGGTGGTAGAATTCCTCTGAATTCCTTTTATAATGTTATAAACTTCCATCATGTCTCCCCTCAGCCTCTGATACTCCAGCTAAAGCAATCCAACTTTACCTAGAGATACAGCCTGGAAACAGGCCCCTGCAGCCCAACGAGCCCACACCACCCAATTACACCCATGTGATTGGGTGTAAGCCGACTTACCCATATGTCTTTGGAATGTGGGAGGAAATCCATGTAGTCAAGGGGAGAATGGACAAACTCCTTACAGCAGGGTCTAAACCCTGCAAAGTATTATACTATCAGTGTGCATGCACCGTGTCACCCTTACCCTGCCTGAGCGTAGTTGTGACGGACTGGAAGTGGGAGTGTGAAATTGCCATTTCACATGTGATGCTCATTATTCTGTGCTCTTGAGCTGAGTACAGGATTTGTGTGGGCTGCTCTGGGTTTGGGGTATTTGTGAGTACAGGATTTGTGTGGGGTGCACTGGGTTTGGGGTATTTGTGAGTACAGGATTTGTGTGGGGTGCACTGGGTTTGGGGTATTTGTGAGTACAGGATTTGTGTGGGGTGCTCTGCTCTGGGTTTGGGGTATTTGTGAGTACTGGATTTGTGTGGGGTGCACTGGGTTTGGGGTATTTGTGAGTACAGGATTTGTGTGGGGTGCACTGGGTTTGGGGTATTTGTGAGTACAGGATTTGTGTGGGGTGCTCTGGGTTTGGGGTATTTGTGAGTACAGGATTTGTGTGGGGTGCTCTGCTCTGGGTTTGGTTGGACATTTCTGGAATGTTGAACTCTGCCTCTCTTCCCTCAGGGTCAGGACATGGTGTTGGTCCTCAGGAAGGATACTCTCAGCTTGGTGGATCCCATCGACCACAGTCTGATCCATTCCCAGCCCATAATCAACATCCGTGTGTGGGGTGTTGGCTGTAACCATGGCAGGTCAGTTTACAGTGCGGAATCTCTCTGCTGTCCGGACCAAAGCAATTGAAAGACACGAGGTTCTGCAGAGCAACACACACAAAATGCTCCAGGAACTCGGCAGGTCAGGCAGCAGCTGTGGAAATGAATAAACACTTGACATTTTGGCCGAGACCCTTCATCAGGACTGACTTCACTATGTAACATGTAGATTGAGATTGTACAAACAGCATTCAGGACAGGGCACTACAGTTATAGTACAGTTATATACTACAACTACAGTTATAGAGTAGGTCAGTGGAGGCAGACACATTGCAGGGGCACCATTGTAGCAAAGAGATTGGGCTGGAAGGGCCTCTTCCATGATGTGTCTCTCAACAGTAAATACCTTGGGATCAGGATAGAATAAATAGAACTGAATCCATCTTATTGTACAAGAGCTCTGTTCAATATACTGATAACAGTGGGGTAGAAGCTGTCCTCGGGCATGGTGGGACGTGCTTTCACTGATAACAGTGGGGTAGAAGTTGTCCTTGGGCCTGGTGGGACGTGCTCTCATTGATAACAGTGGAGTAGAAGCTGTCCTTGGGCCTGGTGGGACGTGCTTTCACTGATAACAGTGGGGTAGAAGCTGTCCGTGGGCCTGGTGGGACGTGCTTTCACTGGTAACAGTGGGGTAGAAGCTGTCCTTGGGCCTGGTGGGACGTGCTTTCACTGATAACAATGGGGTAGAAGCTATCCGTGGGCCTGGTGGGACGTGCTTTCATTGATAACAGTGGGGTAGAAGCTGTCCTTGGGCCTGGTGGGACGTGCTTTCACTGATAACAGTGGGGTAGAAGCTGTCCTTGGGCCTGGTGGTACGTGCTTTCACTGATAACAGTGGGGTAGAAGCTGTCCTTGGGCCTGGTGGGACGTGCTTTCACTGATAATAGTGGGGTAGAAACTGTCCTTGGGCCTGGTGGGACGTGCTTTCACTGATAACAGTGGGGTAGAAGCGGTCCTTGGGCCTGGTGGGATGTGCTTTCACTGATAACAGTGGGTAGAAGCTGTCCTTGGGCCTGGTGGGACGTGCTCTCACTGATAACAGTGGGGTAGAAGCTGTCCTTGAGCCTGGTGGAACGTGCTTTCAGGCTTTTGTATCATCTGCCAGATGGGAGGAGGGGGCTGAGAGAATGTCTGGGTGGGTGGGGTCTTTGATTCTGCCAGCTGCTTTACTGAGACGGTGGGAAGTGTAGACAGAGTCCGTGGAGGGGAGGCTGGTTTCTGTGACGTGTCCACAACTCTCTGCAGTTTCCTGTGGTCACGGGCAGAGCCGTTGCCGTACCGAGCCGGGATGCATCCCGATAGGAAACACACAAGATTCTGCGGGTGCTGAAAACCCAGAGTAAAGTGCTGGAGGAATTCAGCAGGTCAGGCAGCGTCTATGGATAGGAACTGTGGTGCATCTGTAAAGATATGAGAGGGTCATCAGGTGGGTGGAAGAGGAACAGGGAAGATCATGTCAGGGAACGGCTTCGGCAACTCAAGATTCAAGACTGTTTAATGTCATTTCCAGTACACAAGTGGAAGGAGAATGAAATAATTGTTATTCCGGATCTGATGCAGCTCAGAAAAATCACAAAAGATAAAGAACACAACAAAAGGAAAACAACACAGAAAATATAAATACATAGGATAGCTTATATACCTAGATTGATCGTATGTCCATAAAGTGACACTAGGCACAGGAGTGTCTGTACGTAAGGTGACTGACAGGAAATGATAAAGTAATGGTGGTTGGGGGTGTGTAGGAGTGGGTTAGTGGGTGGAGGTGCTGGTCAGCCTCACTGCTTGGGGAAAGGAACTGTTTTTGAGTCTGGTGGTCGAGGTGTGGATACAACGTAGCCTCCTCCCTGACAGGAGTGGGACAAACAGTCCATGAGCAGGATGGGTGGGATCCTTCGTGATATTACTGGCACCTCTCTGTATCTATGCAGCTGCCTGTGTTTTCTGCTGTCTGGGTCACAAGCAGAGTTAGAGGTTGGGAGAATTGGCTGAGGTTCTGAGACAACAGCAGGCCTGAGGAACCTGGGGCCTCTGGAATCTTCCGCCAACATTATACAGTTGGTGTATAAGCTGAATTTTTAGCTGAGAGTGTTTACTTGCAGTGAACTGAATATCTTGTTTCCCTTCAGCAATGCCTTGAATTGGAATGCTTACTGGACGTTCTCTATTTAATTATTTCCTTTTCTTCGTGCTGCCGTGGAGACAGGGACAGGTAGAATTTTTGACTTTCTATTTCCTTTCTCTGGCTTTGAATTGAAATGTTGTGGGTCGCACAATCACCTGCTTTTTTGTGATCTAGTGACTGATAAACTTTGCATTGGAATGGGATTTCTGGGTTTCCAGTTAATGTTGAAACCAAATGTTTAAACCTTTACAAGGAATTTAAGGAAAGACACTGGGACTCAAGGGTCTGAGGTACAGGATGTTATTCCCTGGAACGTGGAGGATGAGGGGAGATTTGATAGAGGTATACAAAATTATGAGGGGTATAGATAGGGTAAATGCAAACAGGTTTTTTCCAGTGAGGTTGAATGAGAGTAAAACTAAGGTCACAGGTTAAGGGTGAAGGGTGAAATACTTAAGCGGAACCTTAGAGGTAACTCCTTCACTCAGAGGGTGTTGAGAGTGCAGAGTGAGCTGCAAGCATAGGGTACATGGATGGGAGGGGTATGTAGGGCTATGGTCCATGTGTGGGGTGATGGGACTAGGCAGAATAACGGCTTGATATGGACTAACTGGGCCAAAGGCCCAGTTTCTGTGCTGTAGCACTCTGACTAAATATCAGGGATAGAATTTGGGCACATTAAGAATTGGAATAGTTGGGTTAAGAGAGCAATAAAATAAATGCAAAGCTATTTTTAAATAGTCTAACCATTTGCAACCTGTGGAGGTTTAATTAGCTTCATGGTTTGGCTGGTTTAATCTGCAGTTCTTTAATTAGCCTGTTGTTCAAAGCGTAACAGCTCTGAGCTGTGAGTTCCGGCTGTCTGCAGGGAATTTCATGGGCCAGTGTAGTTTTTATTGATGGATGTGAACAACCCCTTACTCAACGTCAGCAAAACCAGAGATGATTATTGACGACAGGAGGAAGAAGCGGGCCAATCAGGAGACAGTCTTCATTAGGAGATCAGAGGTGGAGAGGGTCAGTCACTTTAAATTTCTTGGAGTTATCATATCAACCAGCCCGTGAGAGCCAGCACAAAGAAGCATGAGAGCACCGCTCGTTTTTTAGACGTTTGTGAACATTCAAAATGTCATCTAAAACTTTGGCAAACTCCTATAGATGCAGAGTGGAGGGTCTCCTGATTGATTGCATCACGGCCTGGTATTGAAACGCCAAGGTCCAGGAATGGGAAAACTCACAAAAAGAGGTGGATAAGCCCGCAGGCAAAGTCCTCCCTAGCTTTGGAATTGCAACTGGTTTATTATTGTCACACGTGCCGAAATACAGTGGAGAAACCTGTCTTGCTCACTGTTCATACAGATCAGATCATTACACGGTGCAGCGAGGGAGAACAAGGGAAAACAATAACAGAATGCAGAATGAAATGTCACAGTTACAGTGATAAAGTGCAGTGCAGGTAGACAATAAGGTGTAAGGTCATAACGGGGTCAGGAGTCCAGAGAACAATTAATACACTGTAACAGCAGGATAGAGACTGTCCTTAAACCCGATGGTAAGTGCCTTTGGGTTTTTTTATCTTACAGATTTATTTGCTGGACGGTGGCATCTCTGGTAAGCTTGGTGCAGCAAATGATTCACCTGAGACTACAAGAATCTGCAGGGGTTTGTGAAAGCAGCTCAGTTTATCACACAAGCCAGTCTCCCCTCCCTACACTTCTCACTGTCTCAGTAAAGCAGCCGGCAGAAACAAAGGCCCCACCCACCCCAGACATTCTCTCTCCCCCCCCACCCCCCATCAGACAGAAGATACAAAAGCCTGAAAGCACATCCCACCAGGCCCAAGGACAGCTTCTACCCCACTGTTATCAGTGAAAGCACGTCCCACCAAGCCCAAGGACAGCTTCTACCCCACTGTTATCAGTGAAAGCACATCCCACCAGGCCCAAGGACAGCTTCTACCCCACTGTTATCAGTGAAAGCAAGTCCCACCAGGCCCAAGGACAGCTTCTACCCCACTGTTATCAGTGAAAGCACGTCCCACCAGGCCCAAGGACAGCTTCTACCCCACTGTTATCAGTGAAAGCACGTCCCACCAGGCCCAAGGACAGCTTCTACCCCACTGTTATCAGTGAAAGCAAGTCCCACCAGGCCCAAGGACAGCTTCTACCCCACTGTTATCAGTGAAAGCACGTCCCACCAGGCCCAAGGACAGCTTCTACCCCACTGTTATCAGTGAAAGCACGTCCCACCAAGCCCAAGGACAGCTTCTACCCCACTGTTATCAGTGAAAGCACATCCCACCAGGCCCAAGGACAGCTTCTACCCCACTGTTATCAGTGAAAGCAAGTCCCACCAGGCCCAAGGACAGCTTCTACCCCACTGTTATCAGTGAAAGCACGTCCCACCAGGCCCAAGGACAGCTTCTACCCCACTGTTATCAGTGAAAGCACGTCCCACCAGGCCCAAGGACAGCTTCTACCCCACTGTTATCAGTGAAAGCAAGTCCCACCAGGCCCAAGGACAGCTTCTACCCCACTGTTATCAGTGAAAGCACGTCCCACCAGGCCCAAGGACTGCTTCTACCCCACTGTTATCAGTGAAAGCACGTCCCACCAGGCCCAAGGACAGCTTCTACCCCACTGTTATCAGTGAGAGCACATCCCACCAGGCCCAAGGACAGCTTCTACCCCACTGTTATCAGTGAAAGCACGTCCCACCAAGCCCAAGGACAGCTTCTACCCCACTGTTATCAGTGAAAGCACATCCCACCAGGCCCAAGGACAGCTTCTACCCCACTGTTATCAGTGAAAGCAAGTCCCACCAGGCCCAAGGACAGCTTCTACCCCACTGTTATCAGTGAAAGCACGTCCCACCAGGCCCAAGGACAGCTTCTACCCCACTGTTATCAGTGAAAGCACGTCCCACCAGGCCCAAGGACAGCTTCTACCCCACTGTTATCAGTGAAAGCAAGTCCCACCAGGCCCAAGGACAGCTTCTACCCCACTGTTATCAGTGAAAGCACGTCCCACCAGGCCCAAGGACTGCTTCTACCCCACTGTTATCAGTGAAAGCACGTCCCACCAGGCCCAAGGACAGCTTCTACCCCACTGTTATCAGTGAGAGCACATCCCACCAGGCCCAAGGACAGCTTCTACCCCACTGTTATCAGTGAAAGCACGTCCCACCAGACCCAAGGACCGCTTCTACCCCACTGTTATCAGTGAAAGCACGTCCCACCAGGCCCAAGGACAGCTTCCACCCCACTGTTATCAGTGAGAGCACGTCCCACCAGGCCCAAGGACAGCTTCTACCCCACTGTTATCAGTGAAAGCACATCCCACCAGGCCCAAGGACAGCTTCTACCCCACTATTATCAGTGAAAGCACGTCCCATCAGGCCCAAGGACAGCTTCCACCCCACGGTTATCAGTGAGAGCACGTCCCACCAGGCCCAAGGACAGCTTCCACCCCACTGTTATCAGTGAGAGCACGTCCCACCAGGCCCAAGGACAGCTTCTACCCCACTGTTATCAGTGAGAGCACGTCCCACCAGGCCCAAGGACAGCTTCTACCCCACTGTTATCAGTGAAAACACATCCCACCAGGCCCAAGGACGGCTTCTACCCCACTGTTATCAGTGAAAGCACGTCCCACCAGGCCCAAGGACAGCTTCCACCCCAGTGTTATCAGTGAAAGCACGTCCCACCAGGCCCAAGGACAGCTTCTACCCCACTGTTATCAGTGAAAGCACGTCCCACCAGGCCCAAGGACAGCTTCTACCCCACTGTTATCAGTGAGAGCACGTCCCACCAGGCCCAAGGACAGCTTCTACCCCACTGTTATCAATGAAAGCACGTCCCACCAGGCCCAAGGACAGCTTCTACCCCACTGTTATCAGTGAAAGCACGTCCCACCAGGCCCAAGGACAGCTTCTACCCCACTGTTATCAGAGAAAGCACGTCCCACCAGGCCCAAGGACAGCTTCTACCCCACTGTTATCAGTGAAAGCACGTCCCACCAGGCCCAAGGACAGCTTCTACCCCACTGTTACCAGTGAAAGCACGTCCCACCAGGCCCAAGGACAGCTTCTACCCCACTGTTACCAGTGAAAGCACGTCCCACCAGGCCCAAGGACAGCTTCTACTCCACTGTTATCTGTGAAAGCACGTCCCACCAGGCCCAAGGACAGCTTCTACCCCACTGTTATCAGTGAAAGCACGTCCCACCAGGCCCAAGGACAGCTTCTACCCCACTGTTATCAGTGAGAGCACGTCCCACCAGGCCCAAGGACAGCTTCTACCCCACTGTTATCAGTGAAAACACGTCCCACCAGGCCCAAGGACAGCTTCTACCCTACTGTTATCAGTGAAAGCACATCCCACCAGGCCCAAGGACAGCTTCTACCCCACTATCAGTGAAAGCACGTCCCACCAGGCCCAAGGACAGCTTCTACCCCACTGTCATCAGTGAGAGCACGTCCCACCAGGCCCAAGGACAGCTTCTACCCCATTGTTATCAGTGAAAGCACGTCCCACCAGGCCCAAGGACAGCTTCTACTCCACTGTTATCAGTGAAAGCACGTCCCACCAGGCCCAAGGACAGCTTCGACCCCACTGTTATCAGCGAAAGCACGTCCCACCAGGCCCAAGGACAGCTTCTACCCCACTGTTATCAGTGAAAGCACGTCCCACCAGGCCCAAGGACAGCTTCTACCCCACTGTTATCAGTGAAAGCACATCCCACCAGGCCCAAGGCAGCTTCTACCCCACTGTTATCAGTGAAAGCACATCCAACCAGGTTAGAGGACAGCTTCTACCCGCTGTAAAAACTCTTGAGAACAGAGCTCTTATACACTAAAACATGATCTCCTGATCTTAGTTTTCCTCTTTATATGTGCACCCGCACTGCACTTCCTCGGATGCAGCAACACTTTGTTTTTTTCATTCAGTGGTCAATTTATTAGGTACAGGAGTGGATCCCGCTGTGGTCTTGTGCTGCTGTAGCCCATCCATTTCAAAGTTCAACATGTTGTGTGTGCAGAGATGAACTTCTGCACACCACTGTTATAGCACGTGGGTATTTGATTTACTGTTACGTTTCTGTCTGGCCATTCTCCTCTGACCTCTCTCAAGGCGTTTTTGCCCACAGAGCTGCCTTTCACAGGATGTTGTTTCTTGTTTTTCATACTATTCTAGAGACAGTTGTGTGTGAAAATCCCAGATCAGCAGTTTCTGAGATACTCAAACCACCCCATCTGACACCAACAATCACTCCACCGTCAAAGTCACTTAACTCACATTCCTTCCCCATTCTGGTGTTTGATCTGAACAACAATTGAACCTCTTGACCACGTCTGCATGTTTTTATGCACTGAGTTGCTGCCACGATTGGCTGATTAGGTATTTGCATTCATAAGCAGGTGTACAGTTTGGCCACTGAGGGTAAATTTTGATGTATATGTGATTAATAAATCTGAATTTTTTACTTTTATCTGATAGTTCTCATATGGGATGATCTGTCTGAATGGCATGCAAACTAAAGATTTACAGTATCACAGTATACTCGGTATCTCAGTACACACACAGTTCTAACCCAACATATTCACTTTCTCGTCCTCGAAATGTCATTGAATAATGATCATTGGCAGGTCATAAACCCCTCTCCCCCCCTCTCACCCCCCTCTCACCCCTCTTCCTTTCCCCTCTTTTCCCTCCTCCTCTTTGCCCCAGACCCTCTTATTCTCAATGTACTGACAAAACTTGGAGTGACAATGTTTGTAATTCTTGAACACAGGAGATTCTGCAGATGCTGGAAATCTTAAGCAACACACACAAAATGCTGGAGGAATGCAGCAGGTCAGGCAGCAGCTGTGAAGAGGAATAATCAGTGCTGATGAAGATTCTTGGCTCAAAATGTTGACTGTTTATTCCTTTATTGCCTGACATGCCGAGTTCCTCCTGCAGTGATTTAGTAATTCTGTTCTCTTTCCTAAATTTATTGTCAATTCATTTTGTAATGTAATCAAACCCAGCTGGGTGAAATCTTTTAGAGAGTATGAAGTTGTTAATGGCATAAAGCAAGTTGTTTCAAATGATGTGGGGTTATACAGGCCAGTGATTGAAAGTTGGCTGTTTGACGCGTGTGTTCTCACCAAGACGATGAGGTCTATTTCATTGAGCACATCAAATGGTGTGCTGTCAGGAAAGTCGCATCCATTATCGAGGGCCCCCACCACCCAGGCCATATTCTCTTACTGCCGCAGCCACCAGGCAGGAGGTAAAGGAGCTTTAGGACTCACATCACCAGCTTCAGGAACAATTATTCCCCCTCAACCATCAGGCTCCTGAACCATCATGGATAACTCACTCACCTCAACACTGAACTGATTCTGCAACCCACAGACTCTACAACTGATGTTCTCAGTATTATATATTCATTTGTGTTTACAGTTTGTCTGCTTTCACACATTGGTTGTTTGTCGGTCTTTGTGCATAGTTTTTCATTGATTCTATTGTATTTCTTTTTTCTACTGTGAACACCCGCAAGAAAATGCAACTCAGGGTAGCATATGGTGGCATATGTACTTCGATAATAAATTTACTTTGAACTTTGAACTCAGCCATTACTTTGCATTTGGTATTACTTGTGTTGAGAAGCATTTGTTCCCGTGCAGGGACGAAGTGCAAGTTCCTTTTAAATTGCAGAATGCTTCATAGAAATACAGGAGGTTGATAACTGGTTGCACCCTTTACAGGAGGGATGTGGAGGCTTGGAAGGGGTACAGAAGAGGTTCACCAGGATGCTGCCTGGATTATTTACTTTCTATTAAAAATCTGAGGTGCAGAGAGACTAGGGGTCCTCATGCTGGATTCCCTAGAGGTTAATTTGCAGGTTGCATTCATTTTGAGAGGACCTGAATATAAAAGCAAGGATGTAATGTTGAGTCTTTATAAAGCACTGGGGAGGCCTCACTTGGAGTATTGTGAGCAGTTTTGGGTCCCTTAGTTTAGAAACGATGTGCTGACATTGGAGAAAGTCCAGAGAAGGTTCGTGAGGAGGACTGAAAGGCTTGTCTGAGAAATGTTTGATGACACTGAGTCTGTACTCACTGGACTTCAGAAGAATGGCGGAGGGGTGGGGGGGAGGGGGGTAAGCTCTCATTGAAAATTTATCAAATGTTGAAAGGCCTCAATAGGGTGGATGTGGAGAGGGTGTTTCCTGTCGTGGGGGCATCTTAAGACCAGACGACACAGCCTCCGAATAGAGGGGCAGTCATTTAGAATGGACTTAGGGAGGAATTTCTTTAGCCACCTTGTTGCCACAGGTGGCTGTGGAGGCCAGTCACAGGGTATACTTAAGGCAGAAGTTGATAGATTCTTGATTAGTCAGGGCAAGAAGGGATACGGGGAAAAGGCAGAAGATTGGGGTTAAGAAGGAAGTGGATCAGCCATGATGAAATGGCAGAGCAGACTCGATGGGCCAAATGGCCTAATTCTGCTCCTCTAACTTATGGCTTTTTGGATTAGAGGGCCTTCACCATAAGGAGAGGCTGCAGAAACTTGTGTTGTTTTCTCTGGAGTGGCACAGGTTGAGGGTAGACGTGATAGAGGTTTATAAGCTTGAGACACAGATAGAGTAGACCTTTTCCCAGTGATTAGATGTTTAAAACCAGAAGGTTTGCATTTACATTACTGGAATCAATTTTGTTGATTTTGCCTGAAATATTCAGTTTGAGGATGGATGGGGAGGCTTAGGACACTGTGCTGCAGAGGATCAGCAGGATTCGAAGGTATGAACTACAAGGAGTGATTGGATAAACTTGGGTTGTTTTCTCTGGAGTGGCAGAGAAGAGGGGAGATCTGATAAGATTATGAGAGGAACAGACGGAAGATGATCAGAATCTTTTCAAGATCAAGTTTATTGCCATCTGACTACATTTATGCAACCAAACAAAACAAATTTCCTCTGCACCCACAACACATTTATCTCACACAGCACATACTGTAAAACAAAATATGACCACGAACGAGTTAATAAATATACTTTAAAATGCATGTAGTGCGCAGCACAGGTAAACAGCAAATACTCAACAGTCCAGAGGACATTTACCCCTGTGGTAGAAATGACAAATACCACTGGCAAAGTTAGGATGGTCAGACTCAACCGATAGTAGGTATAGATAGCATGCTTATAGATGGAGGAGATGAACTGCTGACAGACTGGTAAATTGGAATATTATTGTCACACGTACCGAGATAATGTGGAGAATCTTCTTGCATGCCATTCATACAGATCAGATCATTACACAATGCGTTGAGGTAGAACAAGGGAAAACAATAACAGAATGCAGAATAAAGTGTCACAGCTACAGAGAAAGTGCAGTGCAGGTAAGCTGTAAAGTCATAAATGAGGTAGACTATGAGGCCAAGAATCTATCTTTTCATACTGTTCAACAGTCTGATAACAGTGGGGTAGAAGCTGTCCTTGGGCCTGGTGGGACGTGCTTTCACTGATAACAATGGGGTAGAAGCTGTCCTTGGGCCTGGTGGGACGTGCTTTCACTGATAACAGTGTGGTAGTAGCTGACCTTGGGTCTGGTGGGACGTGCTCTCACTGATAACAGTGGGGTAGAAACTGTCCTTGGGCCTGGTGGGACGTGCTGTCACTGGTAACAGTGGGGTAGAAGCTGTCGGGCCTGGTGGGACGTGCTCTCACTGATAACAGTGGGGTAGAAACTGTCCTTGGGCCTGGTGGGACGTGCTGTCACTGGTAACAGTGGGGTAGAAGCTGTCCTTGGGCCTGGTGGGACATGCTTTCACTGATAACAGTGGGGTAGAAGCTGTCCTTGGGCCTGGTGGGACCTGCTTTCACTGATAACAGTGGGGTAGAAGCTGTCCTTGGGCCTGGTGGGACGTGCTTTCACTGATAACAGTGGGGTAGAAGCCGTCCTTGGACCTGGTGGGACGTGCTTTCACTGATAACAGTGGGGTAGAAGCTGTCCTTGGGCCTGGTGGGACGTGTTTTCACTGATAACAGTGGGGTAGAAGCTGTCCTTGGGCCTGGTGGGACGTGCTTTCACTGATAACAGTGGGGTAGAAGCTGTCCTTGGGCCTGGTGGGATGTGTTTTCACTGATAACAGTGGGGTAGAAGCCGTCCTTGGGCCTGGTGGGATGTGATTTCAGGCTTTTGTATCTTCTGCCCGATGGAGAGGGGGGAAAGAGAATGTCTGGGGTGGGTGGGGTCTTTGATTCTGCCAGCTGCTTTACTGAGACGGTGGGAAGTGTAGACAGAGTCCGTGGAGGGGAGGCTGGTTTCTGTGACGTGTCCACAACTCTCTGCAGTTTCCTGTGGTCATGGGCAGAGCAGTTGCCGTACCGAGCCGGGATACATCAGGATAGGATGCTGTCTATGGTGTATCGATAATAATGATTTGTATGGACCTGTAATGTGCTAAGCTGTGTCCACGACTCTCTGCAGACAGAAAGATCATTTGTGGAACCCTTTTGTTCAGTGTGTTCACTATTGAGTGTGTTTTTCTCTCTCACCTTGGGTAGAGACTTTGCCTACGTGGCCAGCGACAAGGACACCTGCATGTTGAAGTGCCACGTCTTCCACTGCAACACACCAGCCAAGGCCATCGCCTCGGCCCTACACCAGCTGTGCTCCCAGGCAAGTCCTCTCGGCCGTTAACCGAGACCGCGCTGCTCTCTGTTTGATGTGGCAATGACTGTGATTCTGGTTCAGTGCTGGGAGTATCGGTGGTGCACCTGAACCTTGGTTCCTTGGTCGTGCTGTTCATTCAAGAACACATTAAAATGGACAGATAAATACTGTATATGTCTCCAAAAGCATAATTTCCAACTCGTTCAAGGGTGTTCTCTTCATCTAGAGCAAACTCATTCAATCAAAGAAACATTCAGCACGGAAACAGGCCCCGCAGTCCAACTCATCCACACAGACCAAGATTCCCATCTAAGCCAATCCCACATGCCAGCTTTTGGCATGTATCCCTCTCAACCTTTCCCAACTATGGACCTGTTTTAAGCTGAAACAGTGAGGAGCTCCACGTCATTGACCTGACAGAGTACTCCAGCTCAGAAATAGGCCCTTCGGTCCATCTCATCGTTGCTGATCAAGATTCCTATCTAAGCCAGTCCCATTTACCTGCTTTTGGCCCATCCCTCTCTCAGTCAGTGACTCTCAAACATGGTGGGCCCCTACCACTAACTGAGGGGTCCATGGACCCCAGTTTGGAACTGCTGCTCTAAACCATTCCACTCCATTGACCTCAAGCCATATTAGTGATGAGGTCCACCATCACTGACCTAACTTACTCACTACAGTGAAGAAATGGGCCTTTTAGCCCATCTAGCCAAACTCTTATTCAGCCCAGTCCCATCGACTAGCACCTGATCCATAGACCTTCATACCATTCCCATCCATGTACTTATCCAAATGTACAATACTCCGCAAAAATCTAAGGCACATAGTGTATATAGCTAGGTTGCCTAAGACTTCTGCACGGTACTGTATTTGTCAAGGTGGAGCAGAGAGCGAGCTTGTAAATCTGGCAGCAGCAAAGGATATCAGGAATGGTGAGGGTGGTGCACTGTGGAGTGGTGTGAGACAGGTGACAGAGAAGGAGTGTCAGGGGGTTTGGGAGGGCAGGGTCACAGATGCAGACACACCTAGCTCTGAGACACCAGGCAAGGTCGTTTGATTCCAAACAATTGGTTTATTGATCACTAGAGAATGTCTCTCTGGTGCTTCCTGTTCCCTCCCCTCTCCCTTCCCCTTTTCCCAACCATGATTCCCCTCTCCCTGCCCCCCCCCCCCCCCCCAATCTCAGTCCACAACGGAGACACATATCAGAATCAGGTTTATAATTACTCACATGTCATGAATTTATTTTTGTGGCAGCAGTACAGTGTGATACTTAAAATTACTACAGTACCACAGAAGTCTTCGGCACTCTAGCTGTATATATGTGCCTAAGAGTTTTGCACAGGACTGTAAATGTAGCAAATCGAACCTGCATCCACCACTTTCTCTGGCAGCTCCTTCCACACTCTCAGATCTCTCTGAGTGAAGTTTCCCATCAGTTACCCCTTAAATATTTCACCTTTCACCCTCAACCTATGACTTGTGGTGCTAGTCTCACCCAACCTCAGTAGAAAAAAGCCTGCTCGCATTTACCTCATTAATACCCCTCATAATTTTATATACCTCTATCAAATCTCCCCTCACTCTCCTACACTCCAGGGACTAAAGTCCTAACCTATTCAATCTTTCTCTATAACTCAGATCCTCAAGCCCTGGCAATATTCTTGTAAAATTTTCTCTGCACTGTTTCAATATCATTAATATCTTTCCTATAGGTAGGTGACCAGACTGCACACAATACTCCAAATTTGTCTTTACCATTATTTTACACAACTTCATCGTAACATCCCAAGTCATGTAATCAATAGTTAAAGACCGTTGTGTCAAAAGCTCTCTTTGTGTTCCAATCTGCCTGTGATGTTGCTTTCAAGGAATGATTTCTCTGATCCCTTTGTTCTACCACACTCCTCAGTGCCCTACCAATCTTCAAAGTGCATAATCCCATTTTTATTTTACTTATTCTCCTCAAGTTCCCATCAAATTGAAAGGACAGGCAGGTATGTGGAGGGAGTGGGGTGGCTTTGTTGGGCAAAGTGAAATCAGATGCTTAGATAGAGGTCATGGGATCAAAAGATGTAGAGACCTTGGTGGTAGAGTTAAGAAACTGCAAGGGTAAAAAGACTTTGTTGGAAGTTATACACAGGCCTCCAAACAGTAGCTAGGATGTGGGCTACAAATTACAATCGGAGATAGAAAAGGCATGTAAAAAGGACAATGTTGAGATAATCAAGGGGGAGTTTCAATATGAAGATAGATTGGGAAAATCAGGTTGGTGCTGGATCCCAAGAGAGGGATTTGTAGAATGCCTATGCAATGTCTTTTTAGAGCAGTTTGTGGTTGAGCCCACCAGTGGAAAGGCAGTTCTGGATTGGGTGTTATGTACTGACCTAGATTTGATTAGGGAGCTTAAGGTAAAGGAACCCTTAAGAGGCAGTGATCTTAATATGATCGAATTCACCCTGGAGTTTGAAAAGAAACAAAAATTGGGTGTATCAGTATACAGTGGAGTAAAGGGTATTACAGAAGCATGAGAGAGGAGCTGGCCAAAGTTGACTGGAAGGAATGATGGCAAAACAGCTGTGGCTGGAGTTTCTGTGAGCAATTCAGAAGGCACAGGATATATATGTCCCAAAGATGAAATAATCTAAAGGGAGGGTGAGGCAATCATGACTGACAAGGGAATCCAAGGTACGTATAAAAGCCAAAGAGAGGGCATGTAATAAAGCAAAAATTAGTGGGAAGTTAGAGGACTGGGAAGTACCAAAGTGTTTTATCGATGAAGAGTAAAAGAAAGACGTGAGTAAGTTTAGGACTGCTGGAAAATGACGCTGGAGAGGTAGTTATGGGGGAGAAGGAAATGGCAGAAGAACTGTATTAGTATTTTGTGTCAGTCTTCTCTGTAGAAGACACTAGTAGAGTGTCAGAAATGCGAAAGTGTCAGGGGGGCAGAGGTGAGTGTCATTGCCATTACTAAAGAGAAGGTTATTTGGGAAGCTGAAAAGTCTGAAGGTAGACAAGTCATGTGGACCAAACGGACGACACCCCAGGGTTCTGAAAGAGTAAGCTGAAGAGATTGTGGAGGCATTAGTAGTGATCTTTCAAAAATCACTAGATTCTGGAATGGTTCCAGAGCATAAAATTGCAAATGTTACTCCACTCTTTAAGAAGAGAGGGATGCAGAAGAAATAAAATTAGGTCAGTTAGCCTGACTTCAGTGGTTGGGAAGATGTTGGAGTCTGTTGTTAAGGATGTGGTTTCGGAGTACTTGGAAGTACATGATAAAATAGTCAACATGGTTTTCCAAAGGGGGAAATCTTGCTTGACAAAGCTGTTGGAATTCGCTGAGGAAATTACAGGCAAGGTAGACAAGGGAGAGTCAGTGGATGTTGTTTACTTGGATTTTCAGAAGGCCTTTGACAAGGTGTCACACATGAGACTGCTTATCAAGGTAAAAGCCCATGGTATTACAGGATGGATTCTAGCTTGGCTGATTGGCAGGAGGCAAACAGTAGGAATAAAGGGAGCCTTTTCTGGTTGGCTGCCAGTGACTAGTGGTGTTCCACAGGGGTCTGTGATGGAATGGCTTCTATTCATGTTGTATGTCAACAATTTGGACAAAGGAATTGATGGATTTGTGGCCAAGCTTGTAGGCAATATGAAGATGGGTAGAGGGGCAAGTGGTATTGAGGAAGCCATTTCTGCCCTGAGAAAAAGTCTCTGGCTGTCCCCTTGATCTATGCCCCTTATCTTGTACAACGCGAACAAATCACCTCTCATCCTCCTTCGATCCAAAGAGAAAAGCTCTAGTTTGCTCAGTATGTGTCATAAGACATGCTCTCTAATCCAGAGAATCTTGGTGAATCTTCTCTGCACCCTCTATAAAGCTTCCACATCCTTCCTATAATGGGGCAACCAGAATTGAACACATACTCCAAGTGTGGTCTAACCAGAAGAGAAGAGGGTGTCGCTGAGCTAGAGCAGGAGTTTCCAACCCTTTGTGTACAACAGACCTCTCATATTAACTAAGAGGTTCGTGAACCCCCTGGTCCAGAGAAACAGCCCCACCCCTTACTTCACCCCAGTCCAGGCAAACCAGAGAAGAAGTCCAGGATGCTGGTCTGTTTTCTGTCTCAAAACCTGAAATGTTCCATAACTCATTCCAGATCATGGCAAAACATACGATGAACAACGACTCTGCAAAGGTCCCAGGAGTGGAGGAAGATTTGTGTCAGGATGACCTGCCTCTAAAAGGTACCTGGTCTTTTAATTACTGGGGCCAAGTGTCACCAGAGCACAGAGACAGGTGTATGGTAGATAGATAAGTAGATCGATACTTTATTGATCGCAAGGGAAATTACAGTGTCCCAGTAGCATTACAAGTGCACAGACACACAAATATCAGAAGAGAAGTAGGAAGAATAAAGAGTGAGTTACCACAAACAGTCTAACGGTTATGGGTTGACTCTTTATAGAAACTAACGGCCGAGGATAAGAATGAGAATCCAGGGTGAGAATGGTGAGGGTTAATGAGTTGTGGGCAGGCTATCCAGGAGCACTGTAATACACGTGTGCCCAGCACAATCCGTTGATTTGTTGTGAAGCAAGTGATGCATTCCTACTATTATAATAATAACAACATTACAGGATCCTGTAGAGGTTTAACTCAATCTGACTACTTGCACAGGCACAATCAACTGGCAAGCATCATTCATCAAAATCGTACTTTAAAATACGAACTCGTAAAAGACACCATAGCTTACCATAAATACAGGCCTGATCCAGTTTTAGAATCAGAGTCCTACGAATTATACTATGACTGGTCCATTATTACAGATAGGACAATCCATGATAACAGTCTGGATATAATATTGCAGGATAAACAAGCAAGAATAACTTATAGATATAGCCATTCCAAACACACACAACATACAGAAATCAATAATTGATAAACACCGGGAATATGCTGAATTGGAATTGAAAGACTATGGAACATGAACAGGTTATACATTGTCCCAATTGTAGTAGTAGCAGGCAGCCATCGATCCCAGGGAATCGTTGGTTTGTGCTTCTGGTGGACTGTAACCTCTCCAGGGTGCAAGCCTGGGTGGGAAGGTTTGAAGAACCGGCTGTTGCCCCTCTCCATGTCATTGACGAGTCCAAGGGAAGGGCAAGTGTTTGCCTCCTTCTGTCATTGCAGAGGTTGCCAGATTGAAGTTGAAAAATAACATCAAACTGCCTGAGAGATCCCGGCTCCAGATTTCTTCCTCAGGGTTTACTCCCAAATCCTTTCCCAAGGGTGGGTATGGCCGCAAGGTAGCGGAGGTTTAAAATCAGAGTTTTCCTTCTACTAGGCGGGCTGTCGTCCAAGGCTGACGAGCCCCACCTGCCCGAAGCAACTGATTTTGAGGCTCCAGTGGTCCGTCTTTGCCCCTTCTCTCTTTGGTAGAAACCGTTCCGCCAGGCTTAGTAGCTGAGCCACGCATGAAGGCCAAGAGTTGGATTTGGTTGTCAGAGGCTGTTAGAGACACACGCCATTGGGAGCACTTTATAGGTAGTGGGAGCTCATCCCCACTCTTCCCCTGACTAAGACAACCTTAGGAATCATTCCGATTGTATCATCCCAAAGTCACAACATAATAGTATTAAACAATTAGGCCCACACAGCAATATCTCTGTAAATCTTCAGAAAGTCACAGTACTAAACACCACTAGAACAGTCCAAAAGTTCCCAGCATTTGAGGATGGAGTGTGCTTGGCTATGCCCGTACCTCAGATATTACCAGCTTGAGCCGAGAAAAAAATAACAATAACTTTATTTAGAGTACTTTTCCTACAGATGCTGTCATTCAAGTGCTCTACAATGGGCTAAAAGTACAAATAAGAAAATAAAATAAAAAAATAAAAATAAACATGAAAATAAAAGACGGAAAGATGTTAGTTAAAAGCAAGGTTAAATAAGTAGGTTTTGAGCTGATGTTAGAAGTGTCAGCCAAGTCTGCATCCCTTGAAGTTTTTGATATTGAATTCCACAGTTTAGGAGTGTAGAACTTGGTCGTCAGAGGCTATTTGAGATGCGCGCCATTGGGAGCATTTAATAGTTAGTGGGAACGTCCCCAATACCCTTCTTCCTGGCTGTGATAAACTTAAGGAACCATTCTTAACCATCTAATGATGACAGTTAAACAAATGTGTGCGGGACAGTCTTTAAAGAGGAAAACTTCGGACACCACGGTAGCATAGCGGTTCATGCGATACTATTAGAGTTCAGAGTTCAATTCTGTAAGTTTGTACGTCCTCCCCGTGAGTGCATGGATTTCCTCTGGGTGCTCCAGTCCAAAGACATATGGATGAGTATATTAATTGGTCATTGTGAATTGTTCCATGATCAGGTATGGATAGGTTCCGTGGTGGTTTGGCTTGTGAGGCTGGAGAGGCCTGCTCCGCGCCGTATCTCTAAATAAATAAAATAAAATAAAAGCCGGTGCACTGGGGAAGATCCACTCTCTCGACCTCGGACACCTGGGTCAGTGTTATGAGTAGTCATCACAACCCAGGGCTTGCTTGGTTGCAGTGAATGACTGGGACTTCATCTTTGCCTTGTCCTGCCCTTTGCTCTCCACGGATCTCACTGTGGATCTCCTCTTCCCAGTCCACTAGAGCAGACTCAGCTTGTCACCGAGTATGAGGCCAGCCAGCTACCCTCACCTGGTTTAGCCTGCCTGTCGAAGGGGCGTACTGGGGTGTGGCCACTGTCACATGGAGTGACAGGTGAGAGCTGAGTGTCCGGTGGGGACCAAAGGTGACTCTGCTGCCCCAGAATGGACACAATTGACCACTGGGTGGGGAGAGAGTTAGCGATAGGAAGAGTATCTGTGGGCTGTGGGAGGGGATTCAGTGGGGAGAGGACAGTGTCCGTGGGCTGTGGGAGGGGATTCAGTGGGGAGAGGACAGTGTCCGTGGGCTGTGGGAGGGGATTCAGTGGGGAGAGGACAGTGTCCGTGGGCTGTGGGAAGGGATTCAGTGGGGAGAGGACAGTGTCCGTGGGCTGTGGGAAGTGTTCAGTTGGTACTGTATTGGCAGGAACGTACTGTACATCTCACTCCTATTTTCCAGTGGATCTCCTGGAGGCTGTGAGACAGTCGACACAGACATTTCGGGTGCAGTATGTTGGATTCCTGCCTGTGGCCACCTCGAGAGGTGAGTAATTCCCTCTGTGAATCCAAAGTTCAAAGTGTGTATACGTTATACAACCTTGAGGTTCGTCTCTTTGCAGGGAGCCACAAAAAGAAGCCCAAAGGAACCCATTAAATAAAGACCCAATGTGCAGAGAAAAAATCTGGGCAGTGACCCCAGAGTTGCAAAGCAACAGTCAGTCACTGTTTTTCTTTCCTGCGTGGACTAGGGACCTCTCGCTGAAGCTTTTCAAGAACAGGGGCTTAATTCTAACTTGCACTTCCTCTTCAATCCCGAGGGTATTATTCCTGTCATCGTGGATACTAAAGTGAAATAACTGGTTCCAGAACACACACACTCTTACAACTCAACCACACTTCATTTTATTTGTGCACAGGGAGACCAGCGTGGCCCCCATCACCCACATTGGTCTGAATTCTGAACAGTAAACTTGCCATTTTCATACAGAATTGGGTTACCAGTAACGGATATTGACCATTTGATCAATTATATATGTTTGAATTCCTTTCTTACAAGATCAATTGTCATTCACAGTAGCGGGGTTCAAACTCAACAGAAACTATAAGCTGACGACCACTCACACTTTGAAGTTAGAAAGGCTTTTTTTTTGTCCCTTAGTTGTTGGGTGTATTTCACATCCTTCCCACCTCATCTGTCTCTGGAGAGAAGTTATGTTCTTCAAAGATCTTTCTGAGTTCTCACATCAGGGACCCACTAGTATAGTTTAAAAACACACTGCTGCAGTCTCCCTGTCCTGTCTAGTTTGTGGAGAGCAGACGTGGCTCTGGAAATCTCACTTCAAAGGTCTCCATTGTCCGGGTTTGAACACACACTGCCACAGTCACCCTCTCCTGAACGTTGTTTTCAGTCCTTGCCTTACTGCAACTCCCACATCCTCTTCTAGTCCTTCCCACCACGGTCGCTGGGATAAGACATGTTGGGTCTAAGAATTCTCAACATAACTTTCTGTCCCCAGCTCTGTGAATATCTGTATCCAGGGTGCCTAAGCCTTTTGCAGAGTATTGTATTTATCAACGTGAAGCGGAGCATGTATTTGTAAATTTGGCAGGAACAAAGGATGTTGGGAATGGTGGGGATATAGTGCCATGGATGGATGCGGATCAGGTGGCAGAGGGGAGTGCCGGGGCAAGGGGGTGATGAGACGGGTGCAGACACACCCAACCCTGAGACACCAGGCAAGGTCATTTGATTCCAAACAATTGGTTTATTGATCATTCCAGAATGTTTCTATGGTGCTTCCTGCTCCCTTCCCTCTCCCTTCCCCTTTTCCCAACCATGATTCCACTCTCCCTGCTCCCTTCCCACTCTCAGTCCACAATAGAGACCCATATCAGAATCAGGTTTATCATTGCTCACATATGTCACGAAATTTGTTTTTTCTTGCAGCAGCAGTACAGTGCAGTACATAAAATTACCACAGTACTGGCAAAAGCCTTGCGTACCATCGCTATATATGTATGTGCCCTCCCCATCACTGAGCACATCTACACAAAATGCTGTTGCAGGAAAACAGCATCCATCAGGGACCCCCACCTCCCAGGCCACGCTTTCTTCTCACAGCTGCCATCAGGAAGTTGATACAGGAACCTCAGGACCCACACCACCAGGTTCAGGAACAGTTATTACCCCACAACCATCAGGCTCCTGAACCGGTGTGGATAACTTCACTCACCACAATGAGCCTCAGGACCCACACCACCAGGTTCAGGAACAGTTATTACCCCACAACCATCAGGCTCCTGAACCGGTGTGGATAACTTCACTCACCACAATGAGCCTCAGGACCCACACCACCAGGTTCAGGAACAGTTATTACCCCACAACCATCAGGCTCCTGAACCGGTGTGGATAACTTCACTCACCACAATGAGCCTCAGGACCCACACCACCAGGTTCAGGAACAGTTATTACCCCACAACCATCAGGCTCCAGAACCAGTGTGGATAACTTCACTCGCCACAATGAGCCTCAGGTCCCACACGACCAGGTTCAGGAACAGTTATTACCCCACAACCATCAGGCTCCAGAACCAGTGTGGATAACTTCACTCGCCACAATGAGCCTCAGGTCCCACACGACCAGGTTCAGGAACAGTTATTACCCCCCAGTCATCAGACTCTTGAACTGGGATAACTTCACTCCGTTTTATTCACCCCATCACTGAACTGTTCCCACAGACTCACTTTCAAGGACTCTTCATCTCATGTTCCTGATATTTATTGCTTAATTATTATTACTTGTTTTTTAATTTCTCTATTTGTATTTGCACAGTTTGCTGTCATTTGCACATTAGATGTTTGTCTGTCTTCATTCTCTAGAATTTTTCATGGATCTGTTGTGTTTCTTGCTATTTACTGTGATCGCCTGCAAGAAAATTAATCTCAGGGTTATATATGGTGACATATATGCACTTTGATAATAAACTTGCTTTGAGACTTTGAGAATATTCTGATTGGTTGTATCATCATCTAGTCTGGAGAAACCTGGACGACAGGAGGCTGCAGAGGGTTGTAAACACAGCCAACTCTATCAGCCTCCCCAGCACTGAGGACTTCTTCAAAAGGTGGTGCATCATTAAGGACCTTCCTCATTACTACCATCAAGGAGGAGGTACAGGAGCCTGAAGACAGACAGACACCCCCCCCCCCCCCATTTTAGGAACAGCTTCTTCCATGAACCTGTGAACACTCCCGCACTATTCCTCTTTAGCACAATTCATTTATTTTGTTTTTATATTTTAATTTACAGTGAACTTATTACACCTTACACTGTAGTGTAGCTGCAAAATGCAGATTTCATGACATCAGAGACCATAAACCAGATTCCAATTCAGACTCTTGATATTCCGAGAAGGTTGTTGTTATTTTTAGCGGGTTAAGTTTCAAGCGTGTGTTTAAAGTCCTCGATGCCTCTTCATTTCCTAGGGATGTCGCTGGTTAACGAGGTGATCCAGAGTCTGTTAGATTCCTCGGATCAGGAGGCGTGGCCGTCTGTAATGCTCCGGGTCACTGACACCACGCTGTCCGTCTCTAAGGGAGAGGTGAGACCCGTTTTGAACCTTCCACATTGCAGAGATCTGTGCCACACAGCTGCCCATTTCTATGCTGTGTCGCGATTGGTTGTGAACATTTCAAAGACTCTTAGATGGGCACGGTGGGTGTGAGAGAAATTGAGAGTTATCTGCTCTGTAGGAGGGATTTCATAAGATCATAAGATATAGGAGCAGAATTAGTTCATTTGGCTCATTGAATCTCCTCCACCATTTCATTATGGCTGATCCAGTTTTCCTCTCAGCCCCCATCTCCTGTCTTCTCCCCATATCCCTTCATCCCCTGAGCAATCAAGGATCTATCAAACTCTGCCTGAAATATACATAAAGACAGCCTCCCTAGCTGCATGTAGCTAAGAATTCCACAGATTCATCACTCTTCTGGCTAAAGGAATTCCTTCTCACCTCCATTCTAAGAGGACACCCCTCTATTCTGAGGCTGTGTCCTCTGGTCTTAGACTCTCCCAGCTTAGGAAACATCCTTTCCATGTTTTCTCTAGCAAGGCCTTTCACCATTCAATAGGTTTCAATGCGGTCCCCCCTCATTCTTCTGAATTCCAGTGAATACAGACCTAGGGCCATCAAATGCTCTTCATGTGACAAGCCATTCAATCCTGGAATTATTTTTGTGAACCTTCTTTGAACCCTCTCCAGTTTCAGCACATCCTTTCTAAGATAAAGTCATGAGGGAAAATTAGAGGCATGAGAGAAAAGTTGGCCAGAATTGATTGGAAAAGAAAACTGGCAGGGATGACAGCAGAGCAGCAATGGGTGGAATTTCTGGAAGGAATTTGGAAGGCACAGGATATATACAACCCAAAGTGGAAGTCAAGTCAAGTCAACTTTTATTGTCATTTTGACCATAACTGCTGGTACAGTACATAGTAAAAATGAGACAACGTTTTCAGGACCATGGTTTACATGACACAGTACAAAAACTAGACTGAACTACATAATAAAAAAAAACAACACAGAGAAAGCTACACTAGACTACAGACCTACACTGGATGTATAAAGTACACAAAAACAGTGCAGGCATTACAATAAATAATAAACGGGACAGTAGGACAAGGTGTCAGTCCAGGCTTCGGGTATTGAGGAGTCTGATAGCTTGGGGGAAGAAACTGTTACACAGTCTGGCTGTGAGAGCCCGAATGCTTTGGAGCCTTTTCCCAGATGGCAGGAGGGAGAAGAGATTGTATGAGGGGTGCATAATGCTGTTTCCTTTGCGGAAGGAGTATTCTAAAGGAAAGATGACCCAACTGTGGCGAACAAGTCAAAACCAACATAAAAGCCAATGAGAGGGCATATCATAGAGCAAAAATTAGTGGGAAATTAGAGGATTGGGAAGCTTTTAAAAGCCAAAAGAAGGCAATAAAGAAGGTAAGTATGGAATATGAAAGTAAGTTAGCCAATAATATCAAAGAAGATACGAAAAGTTTCTTCAGATACATGAAGTGTAAAAGAGAGGCACGAGTGAATATTGGATCACAGGAAAATGACGCTGGAGAGGTACTGATGGGGGACAATGAAATAGTGCATGAATTGAATAAGTATTTTGCACGTCTTCACTAGCAGTACGGTGGAAGTCCCTGGTGTTGGGTCACCATGAAGTCTGTGAGGTTACCATAACTAAGGAGAAAGTTCTTGGGAATCGGAAAGGTCTGAAGGTTGATAGGTAGGTCACCTGGATCAAATGGTGTACTCCTTAGGGTTTTGAAGTGGAGGCATTAGTAATGATCTTTTAAGAATTACTATAGTCTGACCTCAGAGGTTGGGAAATGTTGGAGTCAATTGATAAGAATGTGGTTTCAGGGTGCTTGGAGGCACACGATAAAATCAGCCGTAGTCAGAATGGTTTCTTCAAGGGGAAGTCCTGCCTGACAAATCTGTTGGAATTCTTTGAAGAAATAACAAGTAGGGTAGGCAAAGGAGAATTGGTTGATGCTGTGGTGGTAGAGGCAGGGCAGATAAATTTAATAAACTCCTATACACATAGAAGACAGCCACATGAAGGACTATGTGGGAGGGAAGGGTGATGGGGTGGAGATATGTACAAATTGATTAGAGGCATAGATTGAGTAGACAGCTCGACAACTTTTTTACAGAGTGGAAATGGTTAATATGAGAGGGCACAATTTTAAGGTGATTGGTGGAAAGTATAGGGAGGACTTTGGTGTAAGTTCTTTCTGCACAGTGTGGTGGGTGTCTGGAACGTGCTGGCAGGAGTAGTGATGAAGTTGATACATTATGGAGATTTAAAGACTTTTAGACAGGCATGTGGATGATAGAAAAATGGAGGGCACTGTGGGAGGAAGGGTTAGATTGATCATAGAGGAGGCTAAAAGGTTGGCACAACATCACGGGCCAAAGCACCTGTACTGTGCTGTAAAGTTCTAATTCTCCCATTTAGTGATCACATATCTGTAACTGGCTGAGATTAATTTAGTAATTAATAAGAAAGGACACACTAGAACAACAGAGTTCATTGTCATGCAAAGTGGTTGTAACGTTGCTGTACTGAGGTCGTGATTAGGGTTATGCCAGTTGGTTCAAAAAGCGAATGGTTGGAGGGAAGTAGCTGTTCCTGAACCTGGTGGCGAGGGGCTTCCAGCTTCTATACCGTCTGCCCACTGGGAGTTGTGACATGCAGGGGCCCAGATTTTGGGGATGTCTCTGAGCGCCATTCCGTTTGTTATTGTCCAGGAGAGGGAAGATCCGTGGTGGGAATGCCGTGTCCGGTACCTGACCTTCCTGGGAGTGGGGAAGGACCCCCACACCTTCGGCCTCGTGGTGGATACCAGTCAACAGTGCTTTGAGTGCCACGTCTTCTGGTGCGAGCCAGATGCTGGTTGTGTCTCCGAGGCAGTTCAGGCTGCCTGCATGGTGAGTCTCCTGCATTTGGCCCTTTCCTCACTGCTAGCTCTGAGCAGTTAGTGTAATGCTCTCACGGCACCAGTGGCAAGGAGGAGCTGAGGTAATGAGCTGGGAAGTTGAATGGCGAAAGGAATAAAGGGCTGGAGGAGAGGGAATCTGAAAGGAGAGGGTAGCCGTCCATGGAGGAAAGGGAAGGAGGAGGAGTACTAGAGGGAGTGATGGGCAGGTAAAGAGGTAAGGTGAGAGAGGAACAAGAATGGGGAATTCTGGAAATCCAGTGAAACACACACAAAATGCTGGAGGAACTCAGCAGGTCAGACATCATCTATGGAGAAGAGTCAATGTTTCGGGCTGAGACCCTTCATCCGGATTATGAGCCAAAATATCGACTCTTTATTCCTCTTGTAGATGCTGCTTGACCTGCTGAGTTCCTGGAGGAAAGGGAATCATCTGCGTCCATGGTATTCTGGCTGCCGTCTGACTCTCCCTCCCTGCTTCTGTCCCAACAGCTGCAGTATCAGAAGTGTCTGGTGGCTGCTGCTCCACTAGCTGGTTCGAGGGGAGCCCTCGGGACAGAGAGCACCACCGCGGGCCTGAAGAAAAGCACTGCTCCGCCCCTGCCGCTCGGCATCACAGAGACAGAGGCCGGAGCCCTGGTCCCCACCCCCAAGCTGTCAGCAGCCTCAAACCTGAAGCGGGGCTTGCTGACGCTGATCGACACGTTCCGGCAAAAGCCATCCGTGCTGCAGATGCCATAGTATTTGGGGAGGGGGGAGGCGAGGGAACGGTAGAGGAAGGGAGCACCAGGGGTTGCTCGCTGGAGATGCTCCCTCGCAGCTCCCGACACCCTGGTTCAATCCTGACCGTCTGTCGGTGGAGTTTGCACGTTCTCCCTGTGACCACGTGGGTTTTCTCCCCGGACGCTCCAGTTTCTTCCCAACATAGAACAGTACAGGCCCTTCAACCTGCAATGTTGTGCCAGCTCTTTTACCTACTCTACGATCAATCTAACCCTTCCCTCTCACACACTCCTCCATTTTTCTTTCATCCATGTGCCCATCTAAAAGTCTCTTAAATGTCCCTAATATATCTGCCTCGGCCACACCCCTGGCAGAGTGTTCCACACACCCACCACTCTCTGTGTAAAAACCTACCTCTGATATCCCCCTATACTTTCCTCCAATCACCTTAAGATAATGCCCCCTTGTATTAGCCATTTCCAACCTGGGAAAAAGTCTCTGGCTGTCCACTCAATCTATGCCTTTTATCACGTACAGCTCTCTCAAGTCTTCCTTTGTTCCAAACCGAAAATCCCGAGCTCACTCAAAACTGTCCTCATAGGACATGCTCTCTAATCCAGGCAGCATCCTGGTGAATCTCCTCTGCACCCTCTCTAATCCAGCAGCATCCTGGTGAATCTCCTCTGCACCCTCTCTAATCCAGGCCGCATCCTGGTAAATCTCCTCTGCACCCTCTCGAAAGCTTCCACATCCTTCCTATAATGAGGTGACCAGAACTGAACACAGTATTCCAGGTGTGGCCTAACCAGGGTTTTATGGAGCTGTAAGATTACCTTGTGGCTCTCGAACTCAATCCCCTAATTTGGCCAATGCACCAAAGCCTTCTTAACCACCTTATCCACTTGTGTGACAATTTTGAAAGATCTATGAATGCAGACCCCAAGGTCCCTCCGTTCCTTCCCACTGCTGAGAAACCTGCCGTTAACCTTGTACTCTGCCTTCAAGTTGGACCTTCCAAAGTGAATCACGTTACTTTTCTGGATTGAACTCCATCTGCCATTCTCGGCCCAGCTCTACATCCTGTCAATGTCCCATTGTAACCCATGACAACAACCTATACCATCCACACCACCAGCCTTTGTGTCATGAAGGGGAATGGAAAAGTGCATAACAGGGCAAACTCCATCTCATCCCTTGTTCCTCACCTTGCAATCCTTGGCAAATCTTCCATTCCTCCCCCTCCTACAAGCACTTGGGAGCTGCATGAAGAGCTTGTCTTTACTGCAAGTCCCCAGGCTGTTCTCCTTCCCCTCTGCAGGCCCATTTTTAATGGTTTGTGTGCCGGCCCTTTGAAGGTGTCTGTAATGCCGTTACATTTATGCTTTCTCTCTTGGCAGTGATGTTTAATCGGCCCAATCTTTATTGAATAAATTTCTAAAATATTAAGACAGTGAGTTGCTTAATGAATTCCAAAAGACACAGGATCAGAATGAGGCCATTCAGCCCATTGAGTCTGCTCCACCATTCCATCATGGCTCATTTATTATCCCTCTCAACCCCGTTCTCCTGCCTTTGCCCCGTAATCTCTGGTGCCTGGTCTAACCAAGAATCTATCAACCTCCACTTTAAATCTAATCACTTGGCCTCCGCAGCTGTTCAAGGCAATTAACTCTACAGATTCGCCATCCTCTGACTGAAGAAATTCTTCCTCATCACTATATTAATGGACTATTCTGAGGCTGCTCTCTCTGGTCCTTGATTCATTCACTGTGGGAAATATCCTCTCCACATCCACTCTAACTAGGTCTTTCAATATTTGATAGATTTTCACTGAGATCCCCCTCATTTTTCTAAACTTCAGTGAGTACAACCCAGAGCCACTAAACACTCCAAAAAGCAGTCAAGGGAGTTGGCCATACCATCATTCTATGAAGTCCTCTGACTTCCTTTCCATCTCCTGCTCCCTTTTGGAGGAGTGGAGTGGTTAGGGGAAAGATTGCATGGGACAAACTGTGTATGGGGTCAAGGCAGGAACTGCTGGAGGAACTGAGCAGGACAGGCAAAATGGTGGAGGGAAATGGATGATGCAGGGTCTTTCAGGTCAAGACCCTTCAACGGGGCTGGAAGGAGGAAACTTGGCTTGTATGAAAAGGTTGGGGGTATGGGGAGGAACAAGAGCTGGTAGCTGATTGGTGGAGGATTCAGATGAGGGAGGGGAGTGAAAGGCAGACTGCCTCCACCTTTTTCAGATCTTTAGACCAGAGGTGAGGAGAAACTGATACTAGTTAGTTCCCCTTTTTCTAGTCTAGATGAATCATTCTATCTATTTCTCTCTATAGATGCTGCCTGACCTGCTGAGATCCTGAGCGTGTTGTTTCCTTAAGGTTGTTCTAACCAGGGATTGGGGGGTGGTGGGGATAAGCCCCCACTACCTATAAATGCTCCCAATGGCACGTGTAACTGTTTCCATTGACAGCAGAAGAAACAAAGGCAGGTTACTGCTGCCTTAAGATTAGTTGCTTTGGGCAGATGGAGCTCATCAGCTGTGATTGGTAGCTCACCCAGGGACAGGAAAACTCTGATCTCAAACCTCTGCTGCCTTGTGGCTATACCCACTCATGGAGAAAGCTTCAGAAGTAAACCTCAAAGAAAACTTTAGAGCCGGGGTCCCTAGGGCTGTCCCACGCTGAGTTTAACGCTGACCGGCAACTCCTGCGACACCAGGGTGCAACATCCATGGTCGATCCTGACCAATGGACAGTCTCATGTTGTGTTTGATGCAGGTAAGTTGAGGCTAGCTGAGGTGGGAGATGAAGTGAGAAGCTGGGAGGTGATAGGTAAAGGGTTGGAGAAGAAGGAATTTAATAGGAGAGGTGAGTGGGCCATGGAGAAAGGGAAGGAGCACCAGAGGGAGGTGATGGGCAAGTGGAAAGGATGAGAACTTTTAACCCTTCCCTCCCACATATGGTAACCCTTCATTTTACTATCATCCATGTGCCCATCTTAAATGTGCACCGCCTCAGGCAGGGCATTGCACCCACCCACCATTCTCCAAGATGAAATGAGAAGCTGGGAGGTGGTAGGTTGGAAAGGTAAGGGGCTGAAGAAGAAGGAATTTGTTAGGAAAGGAGAGTAGATTCTGGGAGAAAGGGAAGGAGGAGGGGAACAAAGGGAAGGTGATAGACAGGTGAGGAGAGAAAGGGGTGAGAAAGGGAAAAGGATCCAGATAAGAAAAGGTGAGAGGGGAACCAGAAAGAGGAATGGGAAACAAGAGGAGGGAGCTGAACGAGGTAATTGTAAAGGTCAAACACCGGAGAACAATATGTGTTATTTATTTACAACAGTTATACAGGCAATGCCCCAAACACAGCTACCAGTCCATTGATAAAACAGTGCTGCGTTGGGTCCGCTACAGGGCGTGGATAATGGTTCGGTTGCGTAGACTCTGCACGTACTCTTTGGCCTGGTCCAGTCCAGTGGTCTTCTTCTCGATCGGGGGGCTGCCTTCCACCAGCTTCACAAAGTAGTGACAGTAGACCCTGTCCATAATACCAAACATGCCCCGACCATGGTAACGCAGACGTTTCAGGTACTGGCCCTTACCGGAGAAGGACTCGGCTGGTCAGAGAGGGAAGAAGCAGGTGATGAGAGGGAGCCCAAAGGGACTGTGCTCGAGGGCGGCCACCCTCCCCCTTCTTCAACTTTCATACAGTCCGAGGGTCATGAATTCCTGATGAGAGACACAGATTCACAGAGACCCGGGAATGGGCGAAGAGAGAGACACAGAGACACGGGAACGGGTGAAGAGAGAGTCGGAGACACGGGAACGGGTGAAGAGAGAGTCGGAGACACGGGAACGGGTGAAGAGAGAGTCGGAGACACGGGAACGGGTGAAGAGAGAGTCGGAGACACGGGAACGGGTGAAGAGAGAGTCGGAGATACGGGAACGGGTGAAGAGAGAGTCGGAGACACGGGAACGGGTGAAGAGAGTCACAGAGACAAGGGAACGGGTGAAGAGAGAGAGTCACAGACACAGGAACGGGTGAAGAGAGAGTCACAGAGACACAGGAACGGGTGAAGAGAGAGACAGTCACAGAGACAAGGGAACGGGCGAAGAGAGAGAGTCACAGAGACACGGGAACAGGCGAAGAGAGAGAGTCACAGAGACACGGGAACGGGCGAAGAGAGAGTCACAGAGACACGGGAACAGGCGAAGAGAGAGAGTCACAGAGACACGGGAACGGGCGAAGAGAGAGTCACAGAGACCGGGGAACGGGCAAAGAGAGAGTCACAGAGACACGGGAACAGGCAAAGAGAGAGAGTCACAGAGACACGGGAATGGGCGAAGAGAGAGTCACAGAGACCGGGGAACGGGCAAAGAGAGAGTCACAGAGACACGGGAACAGGCAAAGAGAGAGTCACAGAGACACGGGAATGGGCGAAGAGAGTCATAAAGATGCAGGGACAGGCAGAAAGAGTGCCACAGAGGCAGGCAGAGTCACAGAGTTGGGCAAATGGAAAGAGGGGAAAAAGGTATAGCAAGAAAAGGAGAGAGGAAAACAAAGAGGTGGAGAGCAGAGGGATGGAACGAGTCCAGCCATTGCTGAAATTGATGGTTTTATTCCCCAACCAACCAGAGGTGAAACAAAACTGACCCCCACTGTCCCCTTGCCAGTCTTGATCCTGCTAACTCCCCATTCCCCTCAACCTCCCCGCTTTTAACAACAGCCCCCACCCCCACCTGGTAGCACCATTATCCAATAAAACTCAGGCCAGACGCCTTGAGTGAAGGGGGACACAGAGACAGGAGAATTCCCAGAGCAACACCCAGGTACTGGAGCTTACCAACGTAGAGGTTGGATCTATATTCCAGATTGTGATTCCTCACCGCCATTTCCTGAGCTTCTAGAAGGACCTGAGGCAGGTAGCAGATGGAGGGAGAGGGTGAGAGGCAGCTGCATTATAGAATGTAGAACAGTATAGCCCTTCAGCCCACAATATTGTGCTGAACCAAATAAATTCATAATCAAATTAATCTCTTCTGCCTACACAATGTGCATGACCTTCCATTTTCCTCACATTCAGGAACCTATCCAAATGTCCCTTAAAAGTCTCTGATGTTTCTCCCAGACACACACCACTCTTTGTGTAAAAAGAAACCTTTCCCCTCACATCTTTAAAATAACCTCCTCTCACCTTTAATGCATGCCCTCCGGTATTAGATGTTGCAATCTCGGGAAACAGATATCATCTGCCTGCTCTGTATAAGACTGTCATAATCTCAGGTCTCCCTGCAGTTTGTGGTAGACAGGAGACAGAGGAGCAACCTGGAACTCAGGACAAACCATTCCTGCTTGGCCAAAAGCTAGCATCACTTTCCAAAGCCACTGCTCTGAATTCTAAGACCATAAGCCATAGGAACAGAATTGGGCCATTCAGTCCATTGAGTCTGCTCCACCATTCCATCATGGCTGATTTATTAACCCTCTCAATCCCATTCTCCTGCCTTCTCCCTGACTTGGACAAATCAAGAACCTATCAACTTACACTTTAAATACATCAATGACTTGGCCTCTACAGCCATTGAGATTCACCACCCTCTGGCTAAAGAAATCCCTCCTCATGGGTCAATCAAGGATGGGCTTTAAATCCTGGCCACGCCAGACATGATCACGTTCCCCCAAAAAAGAAAACAAAGGATAAAATGGAAGAGTGGAAAGATTTGGGAAGTTGTCAGAAGCGTTACAAAGCAGCGATGAGTTAATGGCGCTATATAAATGCGAGCTTTTCTTATGATTTAGAAGTGGGCTGATAGGGAGAATAGAGTAATACTGCACAGAAACAGTCCCTTCAGCCCATCGAGTCCATACCAACCTGATCTCCCACCTAGTCCCATTTACCTGTGCCTGGACCACAGACTTCCTAACCCCTCCAAACGTCTCTCAAATGTTGAAATTGATCTCACGTCTACACCGGCAGCTTGTTCCACACTCACACCACCCCCGAGTGAAAAAGTTCCCCCTCATGCTTCCCTTAAACATTTCACCTTTCACCCTTAACCCATGAACCTTGTGTTCTTGTCTCATCCAACCTCAGTGGAAAAATCACAAACAAGAGAAAGTCTGCAGATGCTGGAAATCCAAGCAACACTCGCAAAAATGCAGGAGGAACTGGCCCAAAATGTCGACTGTTTACTCTTTTCCACAGATGCTACCTGACCTGCTGAGTTCCTCCAGCATTTTGTGTGTGTTGCTCTGTGGAAAAAGCCTGCGAACTGTTACCCTATCTATACCACTCCTGATTATAGCTCACATTCTCTTACGTGCCAGGGAATAAAGGCCTCATCTGTTCAATGTTTCCTCATCATATGGATATTGTGTGGTCCTCAGGTGTCTCTTACCTCCAACATAACCTTTGCTCCCTTTTTGTCATTGAACTGGAGTTGGGCAACGGCCTGGTCAAAGGTCAACCCTCTTATCTACCAATAAAAACACAGATGTTAAAATCTGGTTTACAGACGGAGACTCTTTCAATTCCACCTCTCAACACCCAGAACCTCTGCACCATTATGTCCAGGTCTTGCACCACCCTGGCATGGTGTTGGTATTGGTTTAATATTGTACCAAGATACAGTGTCAAACTTGTCTTTTACACTGTTCATACTGATCAGATCATCACACAGTGCATTGGGGTAGAACAAGGGAAAACAATAACAGAATGAAGAATAAAGTGTCACAGTTACAGAGAACGTGCAGTGCAGGCAGACAATAACGTACAAGGTCATAATGAGGTAGATTGTGAAGTCAAGAGTCTATCTTATCATACCATGGGAACCATTCAATGGTCTGATAACAGTGGGGTTGAGCCTGATGGGACATGCTTTCGGGTTTTTGTATCTTCTGCCTGATGGGATGGGGAGAAGAGAGAATGTCCAGGGTGTGTGGGGTCTTTGATGAAACTGGCTGATTTACTGAGGCAGCAGTCACGGACAGAACAGTTGTTGTGCCAAACCGTCATGTATCGAGGCAGGGCTACCAAGCTACTATTCAGTCAGACAAGGCAGTGGTCACAGACTGAACAGTTGTACCAGACTGTCGTGTATTGAGACAGGACAGTGGTCACAGACAGAACAGTTGTACCAGACTGTCGTGTATTGAGACAGGACAGTGGTCACAGACAGAACAGTTGTACCAGACCGTCGATTGAGACAGGGCAGTGGTCACAGACTGAACAGTTGTACCAGACCGTCGTGTATTGAAACAGGGCAGTGGTCACAGACTGAACAGTTGTACCAGATGGTCGTGTATTGAGACAGGGCAGTGGTCACAGACTGAACAGTTGTACCAGATGGTCGTGTATTGAGACAGGGCAGTGGTGACAGACAGAACAGTTGTACCAGACTGTTGTGTATTGAGACAGGGCAGTGGTCACAGACTGAACAGTTGTACCAGACCGTCGTGTATTGAGACAGGGCAGTGGTCACAGACTGAACAGTTGTACCAGACCGTCGTGTATTGAGACAGGGCAGTGGTCACAGACAGACAGTTGTGTATTGAGACAGGGCAGTGGTCACAGCCAGAACAGTTGTACCAGACTGTTGTGTATTGAGACAAGACAGTGGTCACAGACAGAACAGTTGCTGTACCAAGTGGTGATTCTATGATGCATCTGTAAAAATGGGTGAGGGTCAAATTTTACAGAAATTCCATGATGAGATTGCTTTGAAGTCAAGAGTCTACTCCACTGTACTATGGGACTGTTTTAATTCCTATCTGAAGACCACTCAGGGTAAAATACTGGATCTGTGCAGATGCTGGAAATCCAGAGCATCACACACAAAATGCTGGAGGATCTCGGCAAGTCAGGCAGAGTCTATGGAAAATTATAAACAGTTGACTTTTCGGGATGAGACACAGGAAGGTCTCAATTGACCTGTGCAGCTCGATTTCAATCACATTATTGGTGGCTGGAATGGAGAGCTACAGTTACAACAACAGATTGACTGGGGCAGTGAGAAACAACTCACCCTATTCAATCTCTCTTCTTAGGCACATATATATAGCTAGAGTGTCTAAGACTTTTGCATTGTGCAGTAGTAATTTAATTTTATGCATTCCCCTGTCATGCTGTTGCAAAAACAAACAAAAACATATGAGAATGATGATAAGCCTGATTCTGGTGTGGTTCTCCATTGGGAACTGAGAGTGGGAAGGGGGCAGGGAGAGGGGAATCAGGCTGCAAAAAGGGAAGGGAGAGGGGAGAGAGTGGGAAGCAGCAGAGAGACATCCTGTAACGATGTAATCAATTGTTTGGAATCAAATGACCTTGTCTGGTGTCTCAGGACAGGGTGTGTCTGCACCCACAGCCCCACCCCACCCTGATATTCCTTCTCTGCCACCTGTCCCACCCTCCTCACAAGGCACTCCACCCTCACCATTCCAAACATCCTTTGCTCCTACCACATTTACAAACTCGCTCTCCGCTCCAAAATGACAAATATAATACTGAGCTAAAGTCTAGGGTACTCTAGCAATATATATGTGCCTAAGACTTTTGCACAGTACTGTAAAGACAGTGATAATAATTTTGATTCTGAGAGTCCATAATCAAAGTAATCGGTGCAGAAAGCGACAGGTACAGAAGGTGTTATTTCCCCAGATAAGCAAGCACAAAGCACAATCGTCAGGTTGCCGTGAGACACATCACCATGGTAACCAGACTTCAGAGACTCACCATCTTTGCCAGGTACCACATCTTGTCCTTGCTATACTTAATCTGTCTTCTGCAGTGGTAAACCTCCTGTGGATGTAGAGGAGAATGTGTAAGGTCCAAAATCTTGGCCTTGGCCTTCAAACTCACCAACCCGCTCCCCTTGCATCTGACTGTTCAGAATTCACAATGGTTCGGAATTTGCCTCCCTCAGCAGTTCGGAACGCAAGCTGGAGGAGCCCAGAGTGTAAACCGGGTGCGTGGACAGACCAGGTTTGGTGTCTGGATTGCCAGAGGTCAGGAACTTGGGAAGGTTCTGACCATGGTCCAGAAATGGAGCAGAAAGGGAAATGGACTGCAAGTAGGATTCACAGATATGAAATCCCCACTTCTTTTGAATTCACCAGGGCCACAGGAAAATCGATTATAGAACATGGTGTAGATGATGTCGAGGGCATCTTCAAGAGGTGATCCCTCAAGAAGGTAGCATTCATCACTGAGGACCCTCACAATGCAGGTCAACCCTCTTCTCTTTGCTACCATCAGGGAGGAGGTACAGGAGGGTGAAGACTCACACTCAACGATTCAGGAACAGCTTCTTCACCACCCCCAGATTTCTGAATGGACAATGAACCCAGGAAATTGTGATGTTGCCATAAAAACTAAATGTCCTCCTCCATTGTATCCCTGTTCCCCCCCACCCTCCATATTCATGTGTCTCTGTATACGCCTCTTAAACATTATCAAACTGCCTGCTTCCATTACTATCCCGGGAAGCCATTCCAGGCACCCACCCACTCTGTGTGAAAACACTTTCAGTCTCTTAAAGAAACTCCCTCAAAAGATAATTGTCAGCTTAGCTTTTCTGAACTACATTTTTAAACTGTGGAATTTAATACGTAAGACAATAAGGGACGCAGACTCAGTTTACACTTTTAAACTCCAGCTCTAGACCAATTTATACAACCTTGCTTTTCACAAACAATTTTTTTTTGTCTTCAATTATTTTTAATGTTATCTTTCACATTTATACATTTATCCCATTGTAAAGCACCTTCAAACTACATCATCTGTTTGAGGCAAAATGAGATGAGGCAACACTTCAGCAGCGAGCCAGTCAGGTCATCTACTGTATCTGGTGCTCCTGATGAGGCCTCTAAATTAGTGAGACCCGACGAAGATTGGGGGATCACTTTGTTGAGCATCTTCTCTTCATCTGCAAACAGCAGGATTTCCCCATGGACAACCATCTTAATTCCTTAACCCATTCCCATTCCGACATGTTGATCCATAATCTCATCTACTGCCACGATGAGGCCACTCTCAGCACCTCATATTCTGTCTAGTAACTTCCAACACGATGGCATAAACATTAATTTCTCAAATCTCTGTTATTTCTCCTACTTCCCCTTTCTTCCATTCCCATTCTGGCTCCCCTATTATCCCTTCTCTTTTCCTCACCCGCCCATCACCTCCCTCTGATGCCCCTACTCCTTCCCTTTTCCCACAGTCCACTCTCCTCTCCAATCAGACTCCTTCTTCTTCAGCTCTTTACCATTTCCACCTATCACCTCCCAGCTTCTTACTTCACCCCACACCCACCCACCCACCTTCCCCCTCACCTGGTCTCACCTATCACCTCCCAGTGTCTCACTTCATCCCCTCCCCACCCACCCACCTTTCCCCTCACCTGGTCTCACCTATCACCTCCCAGTGTCTCACTTCACCCCCCTCCCCTCCCCTACCCACCTTCCCCCTCACCTGGTCTCACCTATCACCTCCCAGTGTCTCACTTCATCCCCTCCCCCACCCACCCACCCACATTCCCCCTTACCTGGTCTCACCTATCTCCTCCCAGTGTCTCACTTCATCCCCCTCCTCACCCACCCACCTTCCCCCTCACCTGGTCTCACCTATCACCTTTCAGTGTTTCACTTCATCCACCTTCCCCCTCACCTGGTCTCACCTATCACCTCCCAGTGTCTCACTTCATCCCCCTCCCACCCACCCACCTTCCCCCTCACCTGGTCTCACCTATCACCTCCCAGTGTCTCACTTCATCCCCTCCCCCACCCACCCACCTTCCCCCTTACCTGGTCTCACCTATCACCTCCCAGTGTCTCACTTCATCCCCTCCCCCACCCACCCACCTTCCCCCTTACCTGGTCTCACCTATCACCTCCCAGTGTCTCACATCATCCCCTCCCCACCCACCTACCTTCCCCCTCACCTGGTCTCACCTATCACCTCCCAGTGTCTCACTTCATCCCCTCCCCACCCACCCACCTTTCCCCTCACCTGGTCTCACCTATCACCTCCCAGTGTCTCACTTCACCCCCCCTCCCCTCCCCTACCCACCTTCCCCCTCACCTGGTCTCACCTATCACCTCCCAGTGTCTCACTTCATCCCCTCCCCACCCACCCACCTTTCCCCTCACCTGGTCTCACCTATCACCTCCCAGTGTCTCACTTCATCCACCTTCCCCCTCACCTGGTCTCACCTATCACCTCCCAGTGTCTCACTTCATTCCCCTCCCTCACCCACCCACCTTCCCCCTCAACTGGTCTCACCTATCACCTCCCAGTGTCTCACTTCATCCCCTCCCACACACACCCACCTTCTCCCTCACCTGGTCTCACCTATCACCTCCCAGTGTCTCAATTCATCCCCCTCACCTGGTCTCACCTATCACCTCCCAGTGTCTCACTTCATCCCCTCCCCCACCCACCCACCTTCCCCCTTACCTGGTCTCACCTATCACCTCCCAGTGTCTCACATCATCCCCTCCCCACCCACCCACCTTCCCCCTCACCTGGTCTCACCTATCACCTCCCAGTGTCTCACTTCATCCCCTCCCCACCCACCCACCTTCCCCCTCACCTGGTCTCGCCTATCACCTCCCAATGTCTCACTTCTTCCCCTCCCCCACCCCACCCACCTTCCCCCTTACCTGGTCTCACCTATCACCTCCCGGTGTCTCACTTCATCCCCTCCCCACCCACCCACCTTCCCCCTCACCTGGTCTCACCTATCATCTCCCAGTGTCTCACTTCATTCTCCTCCCCACCCACCCACCTTCCCCCTCACCTGGTCTCACCTATCACCTCCCAGCTTGTCCTCCTCCTCCCCCACCTTCTTACTCTAGCATCTCTCACTTCCTTTCCAGCCCTGATGAAGAATGTTGGCCCGAAACTCCAACCTTTTATTCTGCTTCATAGATGCTGCCTGACCTGCAGAATTTCTCCAGCATTTTGTGTGTTACGGCAGATTTTGGCCATCGACTCTGCTCCGCAATTCCTTCATAGTTGATCTAATATTCCTCTCAACCCCACTCTCCTGCCTTCTCCCAGTAAGCTCTGGCACCCTGACTAGTCAAGATCCTATCACCCTCCACTTTAAATATACTCAACGACTTGGCCTCCACAACCATCTGTGTCAATGAATTACACAGATTCACCACTCTCTGGACCTTGACTCTCCACTATTGGAAACATCCCCTCCACATCCACCATCTAGGCCTTTCAATATCTCGTTATTCCTCTTTTTCCCTATTCATTTTATATATTATAGTAATTTTTACGTCTTGCACTGTAGTGTTGCTGCAAAACAAAACATTTCATATACAACAAGTAAAATGCAAGAGAGCTTGGCAGGTGACAGCTGAGACCAGGTGAGGGGGAAGGTGGGTGGGTGGGGAGGGGGATGAAGTGAGACACTGGGAGGTGATAGGTGAGACCAGGTGAGGGGGAAGGTGGGTGGGTGAGGGAGGGGGATGAAGTGAGACACTGGGAGGTGATAGGTGAGACCAGGTGAGGGGGAAGGTGGGTGGGTGGGGAGGGGGATGAAGTGAGACACTGGGAGGTGATAGGTGAGACCAGGTGAGGGGGAAGGTGGGTGGGTGGGGAGGGGGATGAAGTGAGACACTGGGAGGTGATAGGTCAGACCAGGTGAGGGGGAAGGTGGGTGGGTGGGGAGGGGGATGAAGTGAGACACTGGGAGGTGATAGGTGAGACCAGGTGAGGGGGAAGGTGGGTGGGGAAGGGGGATGAAGTGAGACACTGGGAGGTGATAGGTGAGACCAGGTGAGGGGGAAGGTGGGTAGGGGAGGGGGGTGAAGTGAGAAGCTGGGAGGTGATAGATGGAAAAGGTAAAGGGCTGAAGAAGGAGTCTGATAGGAGAGGAGAGTGGACCATGGGAGAAAGGGATGGAAGAGAACCGGGGGGGGGGGGGGGGGGTGATAGGCAGATAAGGAGAGAAGAGAAGGGGTGACAGGGGAACTAGAATGGGAAATGGAAAAAGAGTGAACTGGGAGAGGGACGAAAAGTTTAAAAGTTGGGGAAAATGATGTTCATGCTATCAGTTGGAGGCTATTTCAGGAAAGATGATGAGGTGTTGCTCCTCCAACCTGAGAGGGGACTCTTCATAGCAGAAGAGGAGGCCATGGACCGACATTTTGGGATGGGAATGGGAATTAGAATTAAAGGCTGGCTATCAGGAAATCCTGCTCATTTCATACGTTTGTGACGATAAACCTGATTCAGAGACTCGGTAAAGGGACAACTCACCACTGGCCGGCGAGGCTCGTGCGGCAGCTGCGGAGGGTAGACTTTCCGGTTCTTCCTCTCCCAGTTTTTCGCAGGTAGAGCGAGGCTCGAGTGAAAGTTCAAGTGAGGAACGGCTGTGCATGATGCCCGTAACCTGAGGAGGCAGATTGGTGCAGTGTTGAACGATGTAGGTTAGCATCATGGTGAATCTCTTCCGTACCCTCTCCAGATCGTCAACAGAGAACATCACCGCACAGTACAGGCCCTTCAGCCCACAACTTTGTGCCGACATTTAATCTGGGTAAAGAAAACCACAACCTTGTCGACTGGAGTCCATGGCTTTGTGTGCTGACTCGTGGTAGAGTTCACCCATGCCAAACAGATCAAAGAGTAGAGGCCTGATTAAGAGTGGTCCACTGGTCCTCCAGATTCGAAGGTTCCACTCGGGGCTAGCAACCCTGACTGGACAAAAAAATTTGTTTATGGAATCAGCAAAGAAGAATCCTATATCTGTGTGTGATAGACCTGAGTCTCGATGAAAGAACTCCTGAACACCATAAGACCACAAGATATAGGAGCAGAATTAGGCCATTTGGCCCATGAATCTTCTCTGACATTTCATTATGGCTGATCCAATTTTCCTCTCAGCCCCAATCTCCTGCCTTCTCCCCGTATCCCTTCATGCCCTGACCAATCAAAAATCTATCAACCTCTGCCTTAAATATAGATAAAGACATGGCCTCCATAGCAGCCTTTGGCAAAGAATTCCATAGATTCACCACTCTCTGGCTGAAGAAATTCCTCCTCATCTCCGTAACTAAAAGGTTGCCCCTCTATTCTGAGGCTGTATCCTTTGTTCTTAGACTCCCTCACCATAGGATACATCCTCTTCACATCCACTCTATCAAGGCTTTCACAATTCAACAGATTTCAATGAGGTCAGCTGTCATTCTTCTAAATTCCAGTGAATACCGGCCCAGAGCCATCAAATGTTCTTCATATGACAAGCCATTCAATCCTGGAATTATCTTTGTGACTCTCCTTTGAAACCTCTCCATTTTCAGCACATCCATTCCAAGATCAAGGACCTAAAACTGTTCACAATACTCCAAGTGAGGCCTCACCAGTGTTTTATAGAGTCACATTACATCCTTGCTTTTATATTCTCTTGAAACAAACACTAACATTGCATTTGCCTTCCTCACCACAGCCTCAACCTGCATGTTAACCTTCAGGGAATTCCGCACGAGGACTCCCAAGTCCCTCTGCACCTCAGTTTTTTGTATTTTCACTCCATTTAGAAAATGGTCAACCCTTTCGTTTCTTCTACCAAAGTTCACGACCATACAATTCCTGAACCTGTATTCCATTAGCCATTTCTTTGTCCACTCTCCAAATTTGTCTAAGTCCTTCTCTAGCCTCTCTACTTCCTCAAAACTACCTGCTACTCCACCTATCTTCATATCATCTGCAAACTTTGCAACAAAGCCATCAATTCCATCATCTAATTCATTGACATATAACATAAAAAGAATCAGCCCCAACACAGACCCCTGGGGAACACCACTAATCACCGGCAGTTGACCAGTATATGGTTCCCTTTATTTCCACTCTTTGCCTCCTGCTAGTCAGCCTCTGTTTTCGCCATCAGAGAATCTTTTCCATAATACCATGGGCTTGTAGCTTGTTAAGCAGCCTCATGTGTGGCACCTTGTCAAAGGCCTTCTGAAAATCCAAGTGCACATCATCAACCAATTCTCTTTTGTCTATACTGCTTGTTATTTCTTCTAAGAATTTCAAGATTTGTCAGGCAAGATTTTCCCTTTAGGAAACTGTACTGACTACAGCCTATTTTATCATGTGCCTCCAAGTATCCTGAAAAATCATCATTAATAATCAACTCCAACATCTTCCCAACCACTGAGGTCAGACGAACTGGCCTATAGTTTCCTTTCTTCTGCCTCTCTGTCTTCTTAAAGTTGAGTGACCTCTGCAATTTTCCAGTATTCCGGAACTATTCCAGAATCTAGTGATTCTTGGAAGATCATTACTAACGCCTCCATGATCTCTTCAGCCACCTGCTTCAGAACTCTGGGGTGTCCACCGTCTGGTCCAGGTGACTTATCCACCTTCAGACCTTTCAGTTTCCCCAATAACCTTCTCCCTAGTAATAACTTCACACACTTCATGACCCTGATATCCACTACACTGTTAGAGTATCCACCATGAAGACTGATGCAAAATACTGATTAAGTTCATCCACCATTTTGTTGTTCACCATTACGACCTCTCCAGCATCGTCTTCCAGCAGTCCGATATCCACTCTCACTTCTCTTTTACACTATATACTCACACACACACAGAAACTTTTGGTATCTTCTTCAATATTATTGGTTAGCTTACTTTCGTATTCTATTTTTACCTTCTTAATGACTATTTTATTGCCTTCTGTTGGTTTTTAAAAGCTTCCCAATGCTCTGACTTCCCCACTAATTTTTGCTCGATTATCTGCCCTCTCTTTTGCTTTTAAGTTGCTTTTGACTCCTCTGTCATCTTTCCTTTAGAATACTTCTTCCTCTTTGGGATGGATATATTCTGCGCCTTCCGAATTGGTTCCAGATACTCCAGTCATTGCTGCTCTGTCGTCATCTTTGCCAGTGTTCGTTTCCAATCCGTTCCAGCCAACTCCTCTCCCATGCCTCTGTAATTCCCTTTACCGTAAGGCTGATACACACAAAATGCTGGTGGAACGCAGCAGGTCAGGCAGCATCTATAGGGAGAAGCTCTATCAACGTTTCCGGCCGAATCCCATTCCCATTCTGATATGTCTATCCATGACCTCGCCTACTGTCAAGATGAAGCCACACTCAGGTTGGAGGAACAACACCCTGTATTCTGTCTGGGTAGCCTCCAACCTGATGGCATGAACTAAATTCTCTAACTTCCGTTAATGCCCCTCCTCCCTTTCTTACCCCATCCCTGATATATTTAGCTTTTTCCCCCTTTTTTTTCTCTCTTTCTGCGCATCACTCTGCCTGTTCTCCATCTCCCCTCCCCCTTTCTTTCTCCCTGGGCCTCCAGTCCCATGATCCTTTCCCTTCTCTAGCTCTGTATTCCTTTCGCCAATCACCTTTCCGGCTCTCAGCTTCACCCCACCCCCTCCAGTCTTCTCCTATCATTTGCCCTCCCCCTCCTTCTATCAAATTTCTTACTATCTTTCCTTTCAGTTAGTCCTGACGAAGGGTCTCGGCCCGAAATGTCAACAGTGCTTCTCCTTATAGATGCTGCCTGGCCAGCTGTGTTCCACCAGCATTTCGTGTGTGTTGTTTGAATTTCCAGTATCTGCAAATTTCCTCGTGTAAGACTGATACATCTGACTTTAGCTTCTCTTTCTCAAATTTCAGAGTGAATTCGATCACATTATGATCACTTGTCCGTAAAAATTCTTTAACCTTTAATGTAATCAATTCTGGTTCATTGCACAACACCAAATCTAGAATAGCTGATCCCCTAGTGGGCTCAACTATGAGCTGCTTTAAAAAGCCATCCCGCAGGCACTCTTAAAAAATCCCCCTCCTGGAATCCAGCGCCAACCTGATGTTCCTAACCTACCTGCAAATTGAAATCTCCATGGCTACTGTAACATTGCCCTTTTGACATGCATTTCTATCTCCCGTTGTAATCTGCAGACCACATCCTTACCATTGTTTGGGGGTCTGTATACAGCCCCCATCAATGTTATTTTTACCTTTGCAGTTCTGTAGTTCTATCTACAATGATTCAACACCTTCCAACCCCGTGTCTTTCTAGTGGTTTGATTTCATTTATTACCAACAGAGCAAAACTGCCCCCTCTGCCTTCCTGCCTGTCCTTTCGATACCATGTTAATCCTTGGACATTAAGCTCCCAGCTATAATCTTCCTTCTGCCATGATTCAGTGATGCCCACAACATCATTCCTAACAATCTGCAACTGTGCTGCAAGTTCACCTACCTTACTCCATATACTGCACGCATTCAGATACACCGTCAGTCCTGTATTCACCCTTTTTGATTTTGTCTGCCTTTTACGTTGCAATTCATCCTGTTGCCTGCAATTTTGCCCTATCAACAGTCTCTTCTCACCTCACATTGCCTCATCTTCAGCTTTATTATTTGCCTTTCTGACGATACTTCCTGCATTGAAATATACACAGCTCAGTACACTAGTCACACCATGCTCAACTTTTTGATTTCTAACTTTGTCTGAGATCTTAACCACATCTACCCTCACAACCTTTCCACTAACTGTTCTGGCACTCTGGTTCCCATCCCCCTGCTATTCTAAACACCACTGTGCAGCACTGTGCAAACTTCGCCCTCAGATATTAGTCCCCTTTCAGTTCAGTTGCAAACCATCCCTTCTGTACAGGTCACACCTTCCTTGGAAGCCCTGAACACCACCAAGATCAAGACCAGAATTGGTTTTACGAATGTACGAACCACGTACAACACTGGCAAGCTAGCAGAATGCTGGCGTGTGACAGAGAATGACCATGCCAAGCTGTTGTCATTCCACAGCACAAGCCTAAATGTTGGAGATGGATTGGGGACGTGATGAGAAGAGAGAGACCAACTCCATCATTGAGACAGCACTTCATTGGACCCCTGATGGACGGAGAAAACATGGGAGACCAAATACAACTTGGTGCCCTACCAAAATGATGTCCCTGAACCACTCCTGGGCACAATAGAGAAGATGGCCAAGGACAGACAGAGATGGAGGACCTCCATTGCTGCCCTAAATATCAGTGGCATTACAGGCATTTGATGATGATTAATGCCTTGAAATGAATCTCAAGTTTGTATATGGAAAATGTAAGAAGCTTACTTTGAGCTAGAATGACCTTTACTTACTTTTTACGCTCATTACGGTTGCTGGTGTTTCGGATGGTAATGAAGGTCATTCATCTCTGTCTGTCCTTGGCCACTCAGACGTAGAAAGATTCTTCATTGCTGCTTCCATAACGCTCTTGTGTGACTAGTCAGGGTTGTTAACCCTGCGCTGAAATCCTGAACCTGGAGTACCAGTGGACCACTCTTAGTCCGGCCTCTACCCTTCGACCTGTTTGGCATGGATGACCCCACCAAGAGTCAAAGCACGTGGCCGAGACTCCAGTCAGCATAGCTTTCCGGATCAGTGAGGCATGCAAGCCTCCAAATCCTACAACATGGTTGTGGTCCTCTTGGCAGTTTCTTGAAGGCACCCACAGGAAAATAAAGGAATACAATAGTTTCCACAAAAAAAAACACACAATACAAAGACTGACAAGCCTCCAACATGCAAAAAGGATAAATTGTGTAAACAATAAAAAAGAAATAATACTGAAAACACGAGCTGGGGGCTCTGCGACGAGTAGTCAAAACTGTACAATGTATCTGCCATCAAGGACTTACAGTACTGAGCAAGTCTTAGACGCGTAAAAAGCTCTGTAAAGCAAAGATGCTTTTTAAATATCAAAAAAAAATTACTATTAACAGCAGTAAACATAAAAAACTAAATCAAACCAACATTTAGTGTGACCACCAAACTTAATCAATTCCCTTAGGCACCCTAGTCTTTGTGTTTTTGTGCACAGGTGAGTCTCTTGGCATTATTTTCACTCAGGAAGAATGGCTTTTTGGCAGCATCTCTTCAGCCCAACAACCCTGCTCCGCCATTCAATCAAAACTGATTTATTATCCCTCTGAACCCCATTCTCCTGCCTTCTCCCTGTGATCCCCTGACCAATCAAAAAACAATCAACCTCCGCTTTAAATATACCCAATAATTCCACGGCCGCCTATCGCAAAGAATTCCAGGTTCATCACCTCTGGCGAAAGAAATGTTCTAAATGGAAACTGTCTTCTAAGGCTGTGTCCTCTGGCCTTGACTCCCCCAGTATAGAAAACAGCCTCTCCACATCCACTCTATCTGTGTCCTCTGGCCCTAGACTCCCCCCACTATAGGAAACATCCTCTCCACATCCACTCTCTCTGTGTCCTCTGGTCCTAGACTCCCTCACTATAGGAAATAACCTCTCCACATCCACTCTATCTGTGTCCTCTGGTCCTAGACTCCCCCACTATAGGAAACATCTTCTCCACATCCATTCTATCTGTGTCCTCTGGTCCTAGACTCCCCCACTATAGAAAACATCCTCTCCACATCCATTCTATCTGTGTCCTCTGGTCCTTGAGTTCCCCGCGATAGAAAACATCCTCTCCACATCCACTCTATCTACACCGTTCAATATTCGATAGGTTTCAATGAGATCTCTGCTCACTGTTCTAAACTCGATCGAGTACAGGCCCAGAGCCATCAAACTATGGTCCGGGTGCAGGTCGATGAGAGTAGGTAGTTTAAATGGTTCGGACTCGATGGGCTGAAAGGCCTGTTTCAGTGCTGGACTTTTCTACGACTCTAACATACTCCTCATGCGTTAACCCTTTCATCCCGGGATCATTCTCGTGAACTGCTCCAATGCCAGCACAATTACGCACTCTCACCTTGAATGGACGTGTGTCAGGAGATTCCTCACGGCTGCCAGACCTTAAACAGAGACAGGAAGACAAATAAGAGCGGGAGAGAGGAGCCGGCGACACTCATTGAGCGAACTGTACACAGACACCTACCTGGCCAGAGGGAAGTTGCCATGTTACATTCGGCCGCACTATCCAGGCCCGACCAATCGCACACCCCGATCCCCCCCACTCCGCCCTCGATTGCAATGGCTGACTGGCTCAGACTGACGATTTACTAAATTTTGCTTTTCTGTGTGTGTGCTTTTATATTAACGGAGAAAGCGGTGCGTCCGGCGTGGGCTCTACAACTGAGCGATCGAACGAAGTGTTCGCCACGCCGGCCTGGCTGGGTGGATCGGTCGCAGTTTTGAAACGCGTTTCCTCAGTGCGCGCGGGACCCGTAGCTGGGACGCCCACAGAATGAAAGAGGAATTCAGGCAGCGTTCAGAGAAATAAATGGTGCTCAGAGCCTTCAGAGTTTTGTGTGTGTGCTTGTCAGTTACTTTGGATTCCCAGCATTTCCCCGGGGATACACCACGTTTGGGAGCCAGGGAGGGAAGGACAGAGAGAAAGGGGAAGGGAGAGGGGGTAAAGAAAGAGAGTGAGTTGGGAAGAAAGGAGGAGGAGGGGGATAGAGAGAGAAGAGAGTGGGGGTAGAGAGAGAGGGATGGGGAAAGGAGAGTGGGTTAGAGAAACTGATGGGAGTGGGATAAGCAGTCCATAAGCAGAGTGGGTGGGATCCTTCAAGATGTTACTAGCCCTTTTCCAGCACCTTTGCGTTCTTCATCAGGGAGGAGGTACAGGAGCCTCAGGACCCACACCACCAGGTTCAGGAACAGTGATTACCCCTCAACCATCAGGAAGGAGGTACAGGAGCCTCAGGACCCACACCACCAGGTTCAGGAACAATTATTACCCCTCAACCATCAGGGAGGAGGTACAGGAGCCTCAGGACCCACACCACCAGGTTCAGGAACAATTATTACCCCTCAACCATCAGGAAGGAGGTACAGGAGCCTCAGGACCCACACCACCAGGTTCAGGAACAATTATTACCCCTCAACCATCAGGAAGGAGGTACAGGAGCCTCAGGACCCACACCACCAGGTTCAGGAACAATTATTACCCCTCAACCATCAGGAAGGAGGTACAGGAGCCTCAGGACCCACACCACCAGGTTCAGGAACAGTTATTACCCCTCAACCATCAGGAAGAAGGTACAGGAGCCTCAGGACCCACACCACCAGGTTCAGGAACAATTATTACCCCTCAACCATCAGGAAGGAGGTACAGGAGCCTCAGGACCCACACCACCAGGTTCAGGAACAATTATTACCCCTCAACCATCAGGAAGGAGGTACAGGAGCCTCAGGACCCACACCACCAGGTTCAGGAACAATTATTACCCCTCAACCATCAGGAAGGAGGTACAGGAGCCTCAGGACCCACACCACCAGGTTCAGGAACAATTATTACCCCTCAACCATCAGGCTCTTGAACCAAAGGGGATAACTTCACTCACCCCATCAGTGAAGTGTTCCCAATGGACTCACTTTCTCATCACATTCTACAGGGGTTGTATTGAGAGCATCCTGAGCAGCTGCATCACTGCCTGGTTCGGAAATTGCACCATCGCGGATCGCAAGATCCTGCAGCGGATAGTGAGGTCAGCTGAGAAGATCATCAGGGTCTCTCTTCCCGCTATTACAGACATCTACACTACACGCTGCATCCGCAAAGGAAACAGCATTATGAAGGACCCCACGCACCCCTCATACAATCTCTTCTCCCTCCTGCCATCTGGGAAAAGGCACCGAAGCATTTGGGCTTTCACAACCAGATTATGTAACAGTTTCTTCCCCCAAACTATCAGACTCCTCAAAATCCAGAGCCTGGACTGACACCAATTTACTGCCTGCTACCGGGCCTATTGTCTTGTTTATTATTTATTGTAATGCCTGCACTGTTCTGTGCACTTCATGCAGTCCTGGGTAGGTCTGTAGTTTAGCGTAGTTTTTTTTCTGTGTTGTTTTCACATAGTTCAGTGTAGCACTATGGTCCTGAAAATGTTGTCTCGTTTTTACTGTGTACTGTACCAGCAGTTATGGTCGAAATGACAATAAAAAGTGACTTGACTTTCAATAACTCTTGGAAATCTGAAAATTGCTGGAAATTCAAGCAACACAGACAAAATGCTGGTGGAACACAGCAGGCCAGGCAGCATCTATAAGGAGAATAACACGTACAAACAAGCTGGATGAACTCAGCAGGTCGGGCAGCATCCGTTCAAAGGAGCAGTCAACGTTTCGGGCCGAGACCCTTCGACAGGACAGTGCTTCTCCCTGTAGGCGCTGCCTGGCCTGCTGCGTTCCACCAGCATTTTGTGTGTTGTTGTTTCAGCGACTCTTCATCTTTCTGCACGATAGTTACTGCTTATTCATACATTATTTCTTTCTGTACTTGCACAGTTTGAGGTTTTTTTGCACCCGGTTGAACGCCGCGTGGTGTTTCATTGGTTCCGTATGGTTAGGGTCCTGCAGATTCACAAGAAGCTGAACTCTGTCTGAGTTGTGTGTGTTTCTACAGCAGCTTTGAGCTTTGATGGTGTTGGACAACATCCGAGGGTCGGGACCCGGGGGTGGTTTGAAGTGAAGAGGTTCCCTCCGGGCTGGAGGGCGGCGAGGTCAGCCGGATCTCTGAGATGTGGGAGGGGAAGGGGAGGGACTGCAGAGCACACGAGGAGCGGCTCTCCCCTCCCGAGGCCGGCCGAGGTGAAGCGGAGCGGCAGCCCTCATGCCCGGGACGGGAGCCGGAGCCGGAGCCGGAGACGCGGCCATGTCGGGCCGGCTGCTCACCCCGTCTCCCAACTGGTACTGCAGCCGCTGCAGCGACACCAGCCTCGGCGGCGTCCTGGGCTTCGGAGCCAAGAACGGAGTCTTCCTGCTGGGGGTTGCCCGGGACCGGCCTCTCGTCCTCGGTAACACTCGCCCCCACCCCCGGGGGAGAGGGAGGGATGAGCAGGGGGAAGTATGATAGAGGGGTGAGGTGAGAGGGTCAGTCGCTCAACTCACCCCCCACGCGTCCCAACAGCGCCCTTCTTCAGCCTTTAAGATGCCCCTTTAACTCTTCAGCGAGCGAGGTTTCCCTTGGAGATGTGAGAGACACAAGCTCCCAATACCTAAACTGGAAGCAGAGAGTTCTACAGCGTGGCCCACTTTGGCCATGTTGAACCTGTCTGCTGGCCAGATTCCTCCCCCAGCTCCTATCTTCTCCAATCTTACCCCCTCGCCCCACCCCTGCCCTCACCTATCACCTGCCAGCTCCTCTTGCCCCTACTCTTGTGCCTTTTGCCCTTTCCCTTCCAGGCCTGATGAAAGATCGTCCTTTTAGAGTCAAGGAGGCACAAAACAGGCCCATCTCATCTCTGCTGTTCAAGATTCCCACCTAAGGGGGAAAATAGAGGGGGGGCATATACATTTACATTTTAATGTTTACAGTATTATTTGGCAGTTTGCCTTTTGTAGATTGGTTGAATGCCAGTCTTTCAAGATTTTCAAATATTCTATTGTTTCTTTAAGTGTATGCCTGCATGAAAATGAATCCCAATTAGTATAGGTATGAACTGATTCAGCAACCTGTGCACTCAATTTCAAGGATTCTACAAATCATGTTTCAGTATTATATCTAGTTTTTGTATTCTTTTGTTTTTTAGGCATCGGCTGTTTATCGGTCTTTGTAGTTTTTCATTGATTTTATTGTGTTTTTCTGTTCTGTGAATTTCAGGGTTTTATACGGTGACATATACAAACTCTGATAACAAATTTACTTTGATAATAAATATTTTTATGTTAATTTGCCTGAGTTTGGTCATACCACTCTAAGCCCTTCCTGTCCTGATGTAAGAAATGTGACTGTTGGATTGCAGGGGAGCTGACGGGCCACACGGAGAGGGTGACGGGATTTGTGTTTTGCCCACATCCGGGCCTGTCCGGTATCTGTGCCAGTGCGTCCGACGATGGCACCATCAAAGTCTGGGACACGGAGACTAAAGCCGTGCTGAAGGAGCACGCAGCTCACCAGGTTAGTGTGCAGGTCCCCACCAGGAAAAAGAAATTACAGATTACATTTTAATTTTGATTAAAAAATTAAATTTAAAAGTTTGAAGATTCCCTTTATTCATCACACGTCCATCAAAACAGGATCTGGTGCAGCCTGCAGCTGTCACCAACGTAGCTTGTTCCCAACTCACTAAGCTGAACTGTCCGTCCTCGGACTGTGGGAGGAAACCGGAGCACCCGGAGGAAACCCATGCGTTCATGAAGACGTACAAACTCATTAGAGGTGGCGCTGGAATTGAACTCTGAACTCTGCACTGAGCTGTATCAGTGTTGTGTTAACCACTGCGCTAGGTTGGTACCCAATGTGGATGTTGGGGTGGAATGCGAGCCCGGGTGGTGAATTGGCAGGAGATCCTGCAGCCGCTCACACGTGTCTAATTGGCTCCTGGCTCTCTCTCTCTCTCTCTCTCTCTCCCCCTCCCGTCACAGGCGACCATCACTGCCCTGCACTGGTCCCCGCTCAGGAAGGATATGGTGGTGTCAGGTGATGAGAAGGGACTGGTCATCTGCTGGAGGCACTTCAAGGATGATACACAGAGCTACTTCCCGGAGCCCCGACACGTCTTCTGCCTTTCCTGTTCACCACACTACGAGGAGCACGTGGCTGTGGGGTAGGCACCTGCACCCTTACTGTTACCCGGGAGCCTGCTGCCCTCCGCCTTGGGATGCGTATAACTCTAAGAAGTCAAGGAGAAACTTCTTGAGCCAGAGGGTGGTGAATCACCAGTCGCATCTGTGGAGAGCAAGTCACCGGGTATATTTACAGTGGTGATTCACCACCCTCTGGCTCAAGAACTATATAGGTTCTTGATTAGTCAGGGCGTCAAAGGTCACAGGGAAAAGGCAGGAGAATGGGGTTCAGAGGGTTAAAAATCAGCCGTGATGGAATGTTGGATTTGATGGGCTGAATGGCCAAATTCTTCTCCTATGTCTTATTTCTTAAGTTTTAAAGCAATGTCTGCTTTAAGTATACTCAATGGCCTGGCCTCTACAGCCATCTGTGGCAACGAATTCCATAGATTCAGCACCATCTGGCTAAAGAAATTCCTCCTCATCTCTGTTCTAAATTGACATCCCTCTGTTCTGAAGCTATGCCCTCTGCTCCTAGATTCCACCACTGTGGGAAATACCCTCTCCATATCTACTCTATCGAGGCCTTTCAATATTTGATAGGTTTCAATGAGCTTTTCCCTCATTCTTCTTAACTCCCGTGAGTACAGGCCCAGAGCCATCAAATGCTCTTCGTACGTTAACCCTCTCCAATACCAGCACATTCTTTCTTAGATCCCAAATTTGCTCACAATGGCATTGGGAGAGATAATAAATCAGCTATGATGGAATGGTGGAGCAGACTTGATGGACTGAATCACCAATTTCTACTCCTTTGCCTTCTGGTTTTATGATCTAATCTCATTAACATCATACAACTTTGGGACCCCTAAGGTGTTCTAATGCACTATTTATGTGGGATCAAGTTTAGGTGATCTAAGTGGGTGGTAGGATTGCTTTGAAAACCAGCAGAAGTTCAATAGAATTAAGACGCGCATCCTGCTCGTGGACTGTTGGTCCCACTCCCATCAGGGAGGAGGCGATGGAGCATCCACACCAGGACCACCAGACTCAAAACCAGTTACTTTCCCCAAGCAGCGAGGCTGATTGACACCTCCACCCACTAACCCACCCCTCCACACCCCCAACCACCACTACCTTCATTGTTTCATGTCAATCACCTTACAGTGGTGCTGGAAAGTTTGTGAACCCTGTAAAATTTTCTCTATTTCTGCATAAATATCACCTAAAATGTGATCAGATCTTCATGCAAGTCCTAAAACTAGATAAAGAGAGCCAAATTAATTAGATAGCACAAAAACATTATACTTGTTATTGATTGTGAAAATAATCAAATATTACATGAATTTGTTAGAAAAAGTTTGTGAACCTCTGCATTCAATAACTGGTGTGACCCCTTTGTACAGCAATAACTATAATCAAACGTTTCCGGTAACTGTTGATCAGTCCTGCACATTGGCTTGGTGAAATTTTAGACCATTCTTCCTTACAAAACTGTCTCAGTTCATCAATACTTCTGGGATACCTTGCATGAACAGCCCTCTTCAGGTCATGCCACTGCATCTCAATTGCATTAAGGTCTGGAGTTTGACTTGGTCATATCAAAACATGAATTTTCTAGTTTTTAATCCATTCTGTTGATTAACTTTTGTGTTTTGGATCATTGCATCATCCAACTTCTATGAAGCTTCAGGTGACGGACTGCTACCCTGACATTCTCCTGTAAAATGTCTTGACACAATTTTGAATTCATTGTTCCCTCAATGATTGAAAACTGTCCAGGCCCCAAGGCAGCAAAACAGCCACAAACCATGATGCTCCTTCCACCCTGCTCACGGTTATCAGGTGTGTAGTGCCCATTCTCTTCCAAACATAGTGGTGTGCATTTCTGCCAAAAAGTTCAACTTTTGTCTCACCTGTCCACAGAATGTTGGCCCAGGAGCATTGTGGAATATCAAGGTGGTCTTTGCAAACTTGAGATGTTCAGCAATGTTTTGTTTTGGAGAGCAGTGGTTTCCTCCATGGTTGTCCTTATATGAACACCATTCTTGTTTAGTGCTTGTAGTGGACACATGAACAGAGACTTTAGCAAGTTCTTGAGATTTCCTCAAGTCTCTTGCTGTTACCCCTCGGGTTGTTTTTTATCTCTTCAGCATTGCATATTGTGCTTTTGGTGTGATCTTTGCAGGTTCTCCACTCCCAGGGAGAGTAGCAACAGTACTGAGTTTCCTCCATTTGTAGACAATTTCTCCTACTGTGAACCGATGAACACTCAGGTCTTTTAGAAATGCTTTTGTAGCCTTTTCCAGCTTCATGCATCTCTACAGTTCTTCTAAGATCCTCTGAAAGTTGTTTTGATTGAGGCATAGTGCACATAAGAAAAGCATAGGCCCTCAGTAATCTGACTTTGTGTGTCTTTTTATAGGGCAGGGCATCTCTACAATGACACCTCCAATCTCATCTCATTGATTGGAACATCTGACTCCACTTTTTTGAATCTAGATTGTTTAAACGCTGTAATAATTAGAAGTAATTATCTGTGTGTTTTTAGTTTGGGTAGATTGTGTTTATTATTGTGACTAGATAAAGATCAGACCACATTTTATGAGTAATTAAGACCATAAGACAAAGGAGCAGAAGTCTTCCATTTGGCCCATTGAGTCTGCTCAGCCATTTCATCATGAGCTGATCCAATCTCCTCTTTAGTCCCATTCCCCCGCCTTCCCACCATAACCTTTGATGCCTTGACTACTCGGATACCTATCAATCTCTGCCTTAAATACACCCAATGTCTTGGCCTCCACTGCCGCCCATGGCAACAAATTTGATTAATGCAAAAATCAGGTAATTGCAAAGGGTTCACAAACTTTTTCTGGCAGCTTTATGTATAGACACTCCTTTGCCCAACATCCCTTAATGGGTATGCAATCAGCCTATGTGTATAAACTATCTTACATATTTATATTTATTGTTTTTTATTATTATCGTGTTCTTTATCTCTTTTTTTGTGCTGCATCGGAACTGGAGTAACAATAATTTTGTTCTCCCGTATAGTGATGTACTGGAAGTGACATTAAAAGTTAAGCTATCTTAATCTGTCCTGATGAAGGGTCTCGGCCTGAAATGTTGACTATTTATTCCCTGCTCACTGACCTGTGGAGGTTTTTTGAGACCATTTTCCGACAATGCTGGCAGTTTAACTGTTCCTTCACCTCCCTCTGTCCAGGTACAAAGATGGAATGGTTGTCATCATCGACCTTCAGAGGAAGGGAATGGTGGTGCACAGACTCCGCGGTCACGATGGGGAGATCCAGTCCTTGGCCTGGTGTCCACAGCTGTGGGAGGAGGGACAGCTTCCCTGTGCTGACTCTATGGCAGGTAGGGCGAGTGTGCCTCGTCCTTGGGTGGGGGGGGGGGGGTCTGCGGGTGCAAGTTTAAGTCCCTTGCATTGTGTGGGTGCATGATATCCTCTCCCTCCAGCTTGAGTTTCCAATCAGCTGTGGGAACCATCATGCAAAGTGACGACAAGTGTATTGAAACGATTGGCACTGTGCTATCCTTGTCCTGGGAATGTGTAGAGGGAGTTTCACTCTGTATCTAACCAGTACTGTCCCTGCCCTGGGAATGTCTGATGGAACAGTCAGGAGAGAATTTCACTCTGCATCTAACCTGTGCTGACCTTGTCCTGGGAGTGTGTGATGGGACGGTGTGGAGGGAGCTTCACTCTGTGTCTAACCCATGCTGTCCCTGCCCTGGGAGTGTGTGATGGGACTGTGTGGAGGGAATTTCACTCTGTGTCTAACCCATGCTGTCCCTGCTCTGGGAGTGTGTGATGGGACAGTCAGAAAGGAATTTCACTGTATCTAACCTGTGCTTTCCTTGTCCTGAGAATGATTGATGGGACAGTGTGAAGGCAGCTTCACTCTGTGTCTAACCCGTGCTGTCCCTGTCTTTTTTTAAATACAAAATTTCCTTTAATTCGGTGCTATACAGTACATACAAAACAGTGATAACACAATTACTCCATTACAAATAGACAACACACATTAAACCAAAATATTCCCATCTCTCTGAATGATGACAATTACACCCCGCAGAGCCCAACGGCCCCGGAACGCCTCTAAGGTCACTGTGGACTGTGCGTGTTCCTTCTCAATAGTTACCCGAGCACGAACATACCCCCTAAACATTTCTAGACAGTCTGCCTGGGCAGATCCTTCTGCCACCCGTTTCCAAGACCCACGGATGGCTGTTTTTGCCAGCCCCAGGAGCAAGTTGACAAGGGCAGCTGTCCCTGTATTGGGAGTGTGTGACGGGACAGTGAAGAGGGAGTTTCACTCTGTGTTTAATTTTGTGCTGTCCCTGTATTGGGAGTGTGTGACGGGACAGTGAAGAGGGAGTTTCACTCTGTGTTTAATTTGTGCTGTCCCTGTATTGGGAGTGTGTGACGGGGCAGTGTAGAGGGAGTTTCACTCTGTGTTTAATTTGTGCTGTCCCTGTATTGGGAGTGTGTGATGGGACAGTGTAGAGTGAGTTTCAATCTGTGTTTAATATGTGCTGTCCCTGTATTGGGAGTGTGTGACGGGACAGTGTAGAGGGAGTTTCACTCTGTGTTCAATATGTGCTGTCCCTGTATTGGGAGTGTGTGACGGGACAGTGAAGAGGGAGTTTCACTGTCTAGCAGTATGTCTAAATTTACAATTGAACAGGATAGTGACTTTCTCATGTCAGTGTTATTTTCTGTATTACCCCACATCTCAGGTTTTGTTAAACCAGCCTTGTGCCTACTCTGGGAGTGTGTCCTTTCACAGGGACAACACAAGTGTTTTTTAAACATCTGGAGTGTTTCTTTTCCTGTCAGAAACTGATGAACAGAATGGGAACCATGTAAAAGAGGAGACGGTACGGTTCTGTGCGCTGGCGTCTGGGAGCAGGGACCAGACAGTTCGGATTTGGAACTGCTCTAAGGGGAAAGGTAAATTTAACTTCACTCACTCCCTCTCATTCCCTCACACTTCTCCGAAATAGACCTCTGTCTCGTCCTCCTCCTCTCCTTTCTTCCATGGTTCACAGTCCTCTTCAATCAGATTCCTCCTTCTTCATCCCTTTACCTCTTCCACCTCTCCCCTCCCAGCTTCTTGATTCATCCCCACTGCCCCACCCACCTTCACCCTCACCTGGCAGGTTGTACTCTTCCCCCCCCCCCCCCCCCCCCACCACGTTCCTTCCTTTCCTGCCCTGATGAAGGGTCTGGGCTCAAAATGTCAGCGGTTTATTTCTCTCCATAGATGCTACCTGACCTGCTGAGTTCTTCCAGCATTTTGTCTGTGTTCTGTGGATTTCCAGCATCTGCACGTTGGCTTTTGGCTAGTCTGTGCTTTCCCTGCCCTGGGATGGTGTGGGGAGAGCTTCATTCGATGGATTTACTGGAGGGTGGTGAATCTGTGGAACCCTCCCCCTTTCTGGTTTGTTTAGTGCCTGAGACACGGTGAAGCTCTCCGTGCTTGATTCGGATCTGGAACGATCTGTCTTACAGGTTTGGTGACCCTGAAGTTGCCTCAGCTGAAGAGGCGAGGAGCGGCCGACATAGGGACTAAGGAGCGGATATGGCTCACGTTGCACTGGCCCCAGGGCCGCCCCACCCAGCTGCTGTCCAGCAGCTTTGGGTAAGTAGTTCCTCTGGCCAGTCTGCTCCTTGAACCGTCATCCTTGCTTCCGATTACCTCTTCAATGCACTCGAGAGTGACGGAAATATTTTAAAAAATCATTCTTCCTCCTCTTCTGATTCAGCAGCAGGAGGTCTTGGTGAACAAATTCAAAGCAAGTTTATTATCAATGTGTATCAGAATTCACAACCCTGAGATTCATTTTCTTGCAGACATGCACAGTAAGTGTAACGAAACACAATAGAATCAATGAAAAGCCGTACCCAGCAAGCTGGACAAACAACCAACGTGCAAAAGATAAATTGTGCAAATAGAAAAAGAGAAAGAAAAATCAAAAATAATAAATAAGCAATAAATATTGAGAGCGTGAGATGAAGAGTCCTTGAAAGTGAGCCTATGGATTGTGAGAGCAGTTCAGAGTTGGGGTGAGTGATATTGAGTAAGAAGTCAGTGCAGTTTCTGCATTGAGTTTCTGCTCACTTGTTTTTTTTGTTGTTGCTGCTGCGGGCGATTTTAATCGGGGCAGTTTGCAGATAAAGAACGGTACCATGCTGGTTTGAACTCAATGTGCCGGGACTCTTTGGGTTTTGTGTTTTATATTTTGTGTTTTTCACTCGTTTTTTTGCCATTTGTGCAGTTTTTTGGGCTCATTGGGGAGGGATTGATATTTTCGCTGAACGGTGTTGCATGGTTTCCTTTGATTCGTGGCTGTCTGGGAAGACATCTCGGATGTATACTGCATACGTACTTTGATCATGAGTGTACTTTGACGCTCAAAGAAATTAGTTTAATATTTATTTACTCAGTAAAGAATAGAATACAGAAAGAAAGGGAATTAATTTAAAAGTAGAAAAAGAAAGAAAATAGATTCATCAACTAGTCACTAAGCCACTCGACATAATATACTGCTGGAGGGAACCAGCTGGTTGCATCACCGTCTGGTATGGAGGGGTCACTGCGCAGCATCAGAAAAAGCTGCGGGGAGTTGTAAACTCTCCATCGTGGGCACAACCCTCCCCACCATTGAAATACTATCACAGAAAAGTAGCATCCACCATCAGGGACCCCCTCCACCCAGGACGTGCTCTCTTCTCGCTGCTGCCGTCAGAAAGGAGGTGCAGGAACCTCAGGATTCACACTATCAGGCAGAAACCTCAACCTTGTGAACCAAAGTGGATAACTCACCCCATCATTGCAATGTTCCCACAACCTATGGAATCTTCATCTTATGTTCTTGATATTTATTGTTTGATTATTTATTATTATTATTTCTTTCTTTCTTTTTGTATTTACCCAGTTTGTTGTTCAACACTGGTTCTATGCCCTGTTGGTCTGGTCTTTCATTGATTCTATTGTGTTTATTGGATTTACTGAGCATGCCCGCAGGAAAACAAATCCCGGGTTGTATTTAGTGACATATGTGTGCTTTGACAATAAACTTACTATGAACTTTGATCTTCAGAAGGTGGTGGCTCAAGAAGGCACCATCCATTACTAAGGACTTTGCGGTCTCAGTACTAAGACACATGCACTCAATGTTTTGGGAACATCTTCCCTTCTGCCGTTAGATTTCTGAATGGACATTGACAAAATGAACACCGCCTCATTTTGTCTTTTTGTTTTGTACCAATTTATTTATTTTATTAACTTTTTTTATGAGTTTTTACAATGCAACAAAACAAAAAAGAGGTTTATACAGTGCAAAACAAACATATCAAAAGCACAGTTTATAACAATTAAGAAAAGCACCCATATTAGAATGCTATAAAGTTAGCTACTACCCCACCCTCCCACTACCCAACTCCAAGCCAGCCTTAGGGATATTTAAAAAAGTTAATCAGAACTATATCACCACAGAGCTGTGTTTATAAAATGAAGGTATATTGCCTACTACCTAATCTATAATATGTTTGCACCAAAAAACCCCATAAATCTTAACTGTAAGAAGCTGGAAGTAAGGGATTTAAATGCAAAGTAAAAAAAGGGAGGGATGCACCCTTAATCTAACTGTGAATTATGAAAATATTCAAGAAAAGGTCACCAGACCTTTTGGAACTTTTCTGTCTGAATTAGGTCTAAGCAGGACATTATATCTCTGAGCCATTGAGCATGAGTGGTGGGGCAGCATCTCTCCACCTAAGAAGGACTGCACGTCTGGCAAAAAGAGGTGAAGTACAATGTACGACGCTTAGTCGGAGTTAAATGCGTGTCAGCTTCTCCCGAAGTACCGAAAAGAGCAATCACAGGGTTAGGTTCCAAATAGCAATTAAGTATATGAGATAAAGTTTAAAAAAACATCTCTCTGAATTTCTCCAAGCTAGGACAAGCCCAATACATATGAATAAGAGAGGCCTCAGCCCCTTCAATTTATTTTTATTGTAGCCTATACTGATTTGTCCTGCTTGCACTATTGCTGCTACAAAACAGCAAATTTCACAACTAAAACACGAGATTCTGCAGGCGCTGGCAATCCTGAGCAACACACACAAGACACAGCAGGTCAGGCAGCATCTACGGAGGGGAATAAGCAGTCCTAATGAAGGATCTCAGTCAGAAACATTGACTGTTTGTCCTCTCAGTTGATGCTGCCTGACTTGCTAAATTTCAAAACAATAAATCGGACTCTGATCCCTCACTGTTGGTAACTGTGGCTTCAGAAGCCCAGAGCCCAAGCTTGGGAGTTCTTTCTTGTCCTCCCAACCTCTCTGGTGCTCTCTCCTCAAAACCTGCCACGTTACAGCAGCCGCTATTCACCTCCCATCCCCCTTCTGCCATCGATCGTTTCTGTGAATGTGGACAGCTGTTTGAAGGGGGTCTTTCCTTCCCCTGCAGGGGGGAGTTGCTGCTCTGGGACTTGGCGAAGTCGGCCAAGCCGAAATGGACACTGTTGGGCCGATCTGAGGGCCAGAACCACAACAGGATCGTCTTCAACCTGAGCTCCATCCGCCAAGACGCCGGGCCTGAGCTGCTGCTCTCCACCTCCATGGACCGAGATGTGAGTGCTTCCCGACATTATGTGGCCGATTGGTGGCATAGTGGCATCAGCGCCGGACTTCGGAGTGAAAGCTCCCGAGTTCGAATCCAGCCGGTTCCTAAAACCTGGAGAGGGATGGGCTCCGCCAGGTTTCAGATGCGCTGTATGATGAGCAATCACCAAAAAGATCGGTGCAAAAAGCTTGTCATGACGGTGCCCCAACGACTCCACCAGGAGTTAAGGGTGCACACACACGCACGTGTGCGTGTGCACAATCTGACCCCGTGGAATGGGGGATACGGATCGCGTGTGGCTCTACAAGCCACACCAATAAGCAACCTCCCCCCTATTTAATCACGGGACAATTTACAATGACCAGTTTACCTGCTAACTGGTACGTCTTTGGAGGAAACCGGAGCACCCGGAGGAAACCCACGCATTCCATGGGATCTCCTTACAGTTGATGTCCGAATTGGACTCTGGACTCCGGAATGCATCAAGCTGTAATAGCATCGTGTAATAGCATCGTGCTAGCTGGTTTCCTCCCACAGACTAGGGACGTAGGGGGTAGGGTAGTTGTTGATTGTAAATGATCCCGTGATTGGGCGAGGGTTAATTGGGGTTGTGGGGATGCTGGGGTGGAGTGGCAGGAAGGGTCAGAGGGTCTACTCCATGCTGTATCACTAAATAAATTTTAGTTTAATCTGGTATCATGTTCAACACGGTTATGGTGGGCTGAATGGCCTGTTTCCCTGTCACTCTGTAAATTATCTCACCTCGTTTACTTGAACCCAAATCATTCCAAACCAGTCGCAAACAGGCATTAGCACCTCAGGCGGATACACACCGGAACAGGCCCTTCGGCCCATCAATGTGGTGCAGACCATCAAGTGCCCGTTTCTCTTGGGACCGACGGAGGATGAGAGGTGATTTAATAGAGATGATGAGGCACAGATTTGGTGGACAGCCAGAGACGTTTTTCCCCAGGGTGGAATACCAGGGGCCATGATTCTAGGGTGATTTGAGGAAAGTGTAGGTGGGGAATGTCCAAGGTAGGATTTTTACACAGAGTGTTTGATGTGTGCAACATCCTGTCAGGGGTGGTGGTAGAGGCAGATACATTAGGGGCATTTAGGAGATTCTTGGATCAGCACATGGGTGACGGAAAAATGGAAGGCTTTTTAGGAGGGAAGGGTTAGATTGATTTTTGGGGTAGGTTATAAGACTAGCATGACAGTGAGGACTGAAGGGCTTGTTCTGTGCTGTAGTATTCTGTGTTAATGTGGGAGAGATTAATAATAAAAAAATGTTTAAAAACATGATTGATATTCAGTGCGGACTCTAATATTTCTATTGACGTGGCTAGTTAATTCAGATCGTCAGCTGCCTCACTGACATTTCATCTCCTAACTTCAGGAGATTCAGCTATTAAAGATGGTTTAATGTCACTTCCAGTACACAAGTATGAAGGGGAACAAGTTACTCCAGACCCAATGTAGTACGAACAACACAATAAGATAAAGAACACAATAAATATAAATAGGTTATACAAATAAATAAAATAGATGATATAAATATAAATACACAAGATAGGTTATATGCATTGATTGCACCTCCATAAAGTGACACTAGGCACAGGAGTGTCTATATAAGGTGACTCTGAGGGGAAATGATAAAGTAGTGGTGGTTGGGGCTGTGGAAGGGTAGGTTAGTGGGTGGAGCTGTTGGTCAGCCTTACACTGGAATTTACAAGGATGAGAGGGGATCTGATTGAAGCATATAAGATTATTAAGGGATTGGACACGCTAGAGGCAGGAAGCATGTTCCCGATGTTGGGGGAGTCCAGAACCAGAGGCCACAGTTTAAGAATAAGGGGTAGGCCATTTAGAACGGAGTTCAGGAAAAAAATTTTCACCCAGAGAGTGGTGGATCTGTGGAATGCTCTGCCTCAGAAGGCAGCGGAGGCCAATTCTCTGGATGCTTTCAAGAAAGAGTTAGATAGAGCTCTTAAAGATAGCGGAGTCAAGGGGTATGGCGAGAGGGCAGGAACTGGGTACTGATTGTGGATGATCAGCCATGATCACAGTGAATGGCGGTGCTGACTTGAAGGGCCGAATGGCCTACTGCTGCACCTGTTGTCTATTGCTTGGGGAAAGTAACTGTTTTAGGTGGTCCTGGCTTGGATGTCACATAGCCTGCTCCCTGAGGGAAGTGGGGCAAACGGTCCATGAGCAGGGTGTTACTGGCTCTTTATCGGCACCTTTCTGTTTGTGTGGCCTTGATGGCAGGTAGGGTATTGCCGGTGCTCACTGACATGAGTAACGTGCTGACTGGCTCTGCTGGGTACTGACCAGTGGGGTCGCGGGCGAAGGATCCCACCCCCTCCTGCGGCCTGTCCACCCTCTCAAGACCCGTAGTGACCGCTGCTCGTGCTGCCCACAGGTAAAGTGCTGGGACCTGTCCACTCTGGACTGCTGCTGGACGCTGCCGACGCTTGGCGGTTTTGTGTACGGCCTGGCCTTCTCGCTGGTGAACGTGGGCTCGCTGGCCGTGGGCGTGGGCGACGGGATGATCCGAGTGTGGGACACCATCTCGCTCCAGGGCCCCTACGACATCAAGACCCTCTGGCAAGGCATCAAGTCGAAGGTCACGTCGGTGAGTGGCCGTCAGTTCGCTGGTGTGGGGAAAATGGAGGCTAATCTATCCGTCAGCCCGGTTCAGGGTCATAGAAACATAGAAAACCTCCAGCACAATACAGGCCCTTCAGCCGACAAAGTTGTGCTGAACATGTCCCTACCTCAGAAATTACTAGGCTTACCCATAGCCCTCTATCTTTCTAAACTCCATGTACCTATCTAAAAGTCTCTTAAAAGACCCCATCATATCTGCCTCCACCACCGTTGTCGGCAACCCATTCCATGCACTCACCACTCTCTGAGAAGAAAACTTAGCCCTGACATCTCCTCTGTACCTATTCCCCAGCAACTTAAACCTGTGTCTTCTTGTGGCAACCATTTCAGCCCTGGGAAAAAGCCTCTGACTATCCACACGATCAATGGCTCTCATCATCTTGTGCACCTCTATCAGGTCACCCCTCATCCTCCATCACTCCAAGGAGTAAAGGCTGAGTTCACTCAACCTATTCTCATAAGGCCTGCGCCCTGGCCCATCAGATGTGCACGGGTGCAGTGCGTGTCATTCGCCATAGTGATCCAAGCCATTCGGCCTATCAAGTCTATGCCACCCACAGCATCCTCCCTGCTTGCCGATTCCCCTCCCCCGCCAACCGGCCTCTCCCTCTACCTATCAAATGTCTCTTACAGAACTGTGCAAAAATCTTAGGTACATACATGTAACTCGGGTGCCTGACACTTTTGCACTAGGAGCAGAGAGCGTGCTTGTAAATCTGGTGGGAGCAAAGGATGTTGAGAGTGGCGGGGGTGGGGTCCTGAGGGACAGGTGGCAGAGAAGGAATGTCAGGGGCGGAGGATGCGTGGGTGCAGACACACCCAGCCCTGAGACACCAGGCAAGGTTATTTGATTCCAAACAATTACAGAATGTGTCCCTGGTGCTTCCTGCTCCCTTCCCTTGCCCTTCTACTTTTCCTAACCATGATTCCCCACTCCCTGCCCCTTTCCCATTCTCAGTCCACAATAGAGACCCAGATCAGAATCAGTTTATCATCCCTCACATATGTTATGATTTTTTTGTTGCCGCAACAAAATACAAGAATTTTAAAAGTTAGCAAGGGTAGCACAACGAAAGTTACCAATATTTAAAAAAAGATCTCAGTAGTTCCGTACTCGTAGCTGACCAGTCTGAACTGGCAGCTCAATCTCGCTCTGCCGCAGAGAGTGATTCGTCTCAGTTATTAGACAACAGGACATATCATTAATTACCAACAAAGTTAACTTAAGGCAGCACATGCATTAGAATATGAAGCACCCCGCGATGTAGCTACAAGCATATTACAAAATAAGTAGAAGTATCTCCCTTAAGTACAGTATACTAACAACATATACACATTGACACATCCCCATTGCTGAAGAAATGGAGTACTCCACTGTGTATGATGGGAACGTGTGTGTGTGTGTGTGTGTGTGTGTGTGTGTGTGTGTGTGTGTGTGTGTGTGTGTGTGTGTGTGTGTGTTTATGTATGGGTGTGTGTGTGCATGTATGGGTGTGTGTGTGTATATGTATGGGTGTGTGTGTGTGTGTGTTTGTGTATGTATGTATGGCTGTGTGTGTGTGGTGTGTTTGTGTGTGTGTATGTACGTGTGTGTGTGTGTGTTTGTGTGAAACTCCATCGCACAGATACAGAGAAAGTGCAGTGTAAGTAAACAATAGAGTTCAAATCATGAGTGATATTATGGGGTCAAGAGTTTATTGTACAACATGTCCATTCCAGGGTCTGATAACAGTGGGGTAGAAGCTATCCTTGGGCCTGGTGGGACGTGCTTTCACTGATAACAGTGGGGTAGAAGCTGTCCTTGGGCCTGGTGGGATGTGCTTTCACTGATAACAGTGGGGTAGAAACTGTCCTTGGGCCTGGTGGGACGTGCTTTCACTGATAACAGTGGGTAGAAGCTGTCCTTGGGCCTGATGGGACGTGCTTTCACTGATAACAGTGGGGTAGAAGCTGTCCTTGGGCCTGGTGGGATGTGCTTTCACTGATAACAGTGGGGTAGAAGCTGTCCTTGGGCCTGATGGGACGTGCTTTCACTGATAACAGTGGGGTAGAAGCTGTCCTTGGGCCTGATGGGACGTGCTTTCACTGATAACAGTGGGGTAGAAGCTGTCCTTGGGCCTGATGGGACGTGCTTTCACTGATAACAGTGGGGTAGAAGCTGTCCTTGGGCCTGATGGGACGTGCTTTCACTGATAACAGTGGGGTAGAAGCTGTCCTTGGGCCTGATGGGACGTGCTTTCACTGATAACAGTGGGGTAGAAGCTGTCCTTGGGCCTGGTGGGATGTGCTTTCACTGATAACAGTGGGGTAGAAGCTGTCCTTGGGCCTGGTGGGATGTGCTTTCACTGATAACAGTGGGGTAGAAGCTGTCCTTGGGCCTGATGGGACGTGCTTTCACTGATAACGGTGGGGTAGAAGCTGTCCTTGGGCCTGGTGGGATGTGCTTTCAGGCTGTTGTATCTTCTGCCTGATGGGGGGGGGGGGGGAGAGAGAATGTCTGGGGAGGGTGGGGTCTTTGATTCTGCCGGCTGCTTTACTGAACCAGTGAGAAGTGCAGACAGAGTCTGTGGAGGGGAGGCTGTTTGCTGTGATGTGCTGGGCAGTGTTCCCCACTTTGTGCAGTTCCTTGCCATCTTGCAGGAGATGGTCTCCTTGTTATGGCTAAGGTGCCTCTGATATCTATTGGGAATTTTGCTGGTGATGTGCGTTACATATGCACAAAGCACAGATGGTTTTGGAGTCCCATTAAACGTTTTTACTGAGTCATACTGGTAATGGTATGTGCTGGGAGAACATGCCGCCAAGATTAAAAAGAAAATCCTGTGCGAAAAGAGTGAGCCGTGCACGTAGGAGGCCCAGTCGATCCGCCGCCCAGCCGATCAGCTGCTTGTGCACTCGCTGCATTCTCACAATCGATCCGATACGCTTCAGCGTGTTTCCTTTGTTTCAGCTGTGTTGGCACCCGACGAAGGAGAACCTGCTGGCATTCGGGACGGAGGATGGCAAAGTGGGCATCTACGAAATCTACTCAAACAAGTGAGCTTCATTTGTCAGCACCTTTCTCCAGAGCTCTCCCTGCCCCCTGCAAGTATTGTTCAGTCCTCCCTCTGCTTGGTAAGGGGGGCTTGAACTCTCTCACCTTTGGGGCACTCCTCTGCGAAGAAAAGAAATTTCAGGATGTACATTGTATACATTTCCCTGACATTAAACGTAACTATTGAAACCTCTGTATCACATCCGGAGTTCCCGTATCACTTGGGAGAATAGGAGGCGATGCCCACACCGACACTCCAGTTGGTTCCTGTGACGTGAGTGATCCTTATCTGTCCGTGACCAAGATTGTTCTTGGCAAAGTCTTCCACAGAAGCGGTTTGCCATTGCCGCCTTCTGGACAGTGTCTTTACAAGGCGGGTGACCCCAGCCATTATCAATACTGTCAGAGACTGCCTGCCTGGAATCAGTGGTCACATAACCGGGACTTGTGATATGTATGAGCAGAGTGAGAATAGGTATTGGAATTAAGATGGCTGGACACCAGGAAATCCTATGTACGGGGAATGAAGTGAATGTGCTCACAGTGGTCCCCCAGTTTACTTTGCGTCACCAATGTAGAGGAGACCACATCGGGAGCACTGAGTACAGTAGAGGTGCTGTTGTAGGGCAGATGGTAACGCGACATTCTTACGATTCAGAGCAGTCCTAGCGTCCTCTGTAAGGGGTTTGTACATTCTCCCTGTGACCACATGGGTTTCCTCCCACAGTCCAAGGAGTACCGGACAGTGGGTTAATTGATCATTGTAAATTGCCCTGTGATTAGGCGAGGGTTAAATCGGTGGGTTGCTGGGGGTTGGGGGGGAGGTGAGGCTTGCTGGGCCGAAAGGGCCTGTTCCTCACTGTCGCTCTAAATAAATGGCCACATTAGATTTTCAGGTGAAGTGTTGGCTCACCTGAAAGGACTGTCCTAGTTCAATATTCTCTTAAGGTTAACTTGCAGGTTGAGTCACCCCAACCCACCTTCACTGAACACCCAATCCTCCTCTCCCCTCTCACTCCTCCTCTTCACCCTCTACACTCCTCTGACCCCAGCTCCAACCCCTGCTGCACCTTCACCATCCCCCACTGACTGACCTTACCCGCTCTGAAAATATCGCATGTTAATTCCTCTCCATAGGTGCTGCCTGACCTGCTGAGTTCCTCCAGCAATTTGTGTGTTTTGCTCTGGATTTCCAGCATCTGCAGAATCCCTTGTGTTTATGATTTCCTCTCCTTTCATTCCAGGTCTCCTCAGATTTCCAGCTCCTACCACAGGAAAACTGTGTATGCTCTGGCGTGGGGACCCCCTGTGCCTCCCGTAACTACAGGTGGGTCTCTCCAACCCCCTTGAGTTTTCACATACCCTCTTTCTTGGCTACACATCCCATCCCAGTTTCTAAACATTCAGCGCATTCAGTTCTGTAACCACAAGACTGAAAGACATAGGTGCGGAATTAGGCCATTCTGTCTTCTGTCTGTAACACTTAACATCCTTACCGATCAATCTCTGGCTTAAGTATACCTAATGACGGCTTTCACAGCTGTCTGTGGCAATGAATTCCACAGATTCACCACCGTCTAGCTGAAGAAATTCCTTCTAATCCCTGTTCTAAAGGGATATCCTCCAATTTGGTCTTAATTCCCCCAATATAAGAAACACCCTCTCCACATGGACAACAACCAGGTATTTCAACATTCGATAGGTTTCTATGAGATCCCCCCCTCATCCTACTGTAGGCCCAGAGGCATCAAACGTTTCTCATACGTTTTGATTCATGACTCTCGTAAAGCTCTGGGCTCTTTCCGGTGCCTGTCCATCTTTCCCGAGATGTGAGACCCAAAATTGTTGACGCAATTCCAGCATCGTCCAGGTCATCCTCTCTTCTCGCTGTTGCCATCAGGAAGAAGGTACAGGAGTCTCAGGTCCCTCACCTCCAGGTCCAGGAACAATTATATCCCTCAACCTTCAGGCTTCTGAACCAACATGGATAACTTCACTCACCTCAACACCGAACTGATTCCACAACCTACAGAGTCACTTTCAAGTGCTCTTGTTCTCAATTCAAATCATTATTATTATTTTTTGCATTTGCACGGTTTCTCTTCCTTTGCACGTTGGTTGGTTGTCAGTCTTTGTGTGTAGTCTTTCATTAATTCTATTGTATTGCCTATCTAGAAGGCAAAAAAATGAATCTCAGGGTAGTATTTGGTGATAAGTACATACTTTGATAATAAGTTTACTTTGAACATTCTAACACTTTATAGAACCTCTGCATTGCATTCTTGCTTTTATATTCTGGTGCTCTTGAAATGATGCCAACACTTCATTGAGCGTAATGACGCCAATGTGCTGCAGAAAGTTGTAAACTCAGTCAGCTCCTTCACAGGCACTAGCCTCCCCACATTAGGGACATCCTCAAAAGGCAATATCTCGAAAAAGCTTCTTTCATCATCAAGGACCCCTATCACCCAGAACACACTCTCTTCTCATTACTATCGTCAGGGAGGAGGCACAGGAGCCTGAAGACACACACTCAACGATTCAGAAACAGCTTCTACTCCTCCGCCATCAGATTTCTGAATGGACATTGAACCCATGAACTCTACCTGTATTGTTTCCTCTCTTTTTCCTCTATTCACTTAATTGATATATATATCTCCCTCTCCCCCTCTCTGCCACAGAACAAGTTTCACAACATACTAAACCCGCTTCTGGTTTACATCAAAGCTACATAGATGTAAGTTGTTATTGTGGGTTAACCCTTGCATTGCTGGCAACGCTGACTTGTGAACCCTGGTCTTTCTCCCGTCAGCTGGGGCTGGGGACGGTCCAGCCGTGACCCTGTACAGCTGTGCGGGCGAGGGGATTATCCTCCAGCACAACCCCTGGAGACTGACAGCAGACGCTCAGGATATCAACCAGATCATCCGGGAAACAAATGGGATCAAGGTGGGTCACCGATGCTGAAATCTGGAGCGCTAAGCAGTCCGAAGGAGGACGAGATTAATTTCCACTGTATTTGTCAGACCTGCACTCGGTGTGCGCCCACTCTAATGAGCCAGTCGCAAGGCAGCAACTCGATGCTTGAGAGCAGGCAGACGTGGTCGAGAGATTCAGTTGTTGTTCAGATCAGAATGGGGAAAATATGTAATTTAGGTGACTTTGACCGCAGAATGATTGTCGGTGCCAGTATCTCAGGAACTCCTGATCTGGGATTTTCATGCCCAACGGTCTCTAGAGTTTATAGAGAATGGTGCGAGAAACAAAATAACATTGAGTGAGCAGCAGTCCTGTGAGGGAAAACGCCTCGTAAATGAGAGATCGGAGGAGACTGGCCAGACGGGTTCAAGCTGACAGGAAGGTGACGGTGATCACGCGTTACAATGGTGCTGTGCAGAAGAGCGTCTCTGAACACGCACCACGTTGAACCTTGAGATGGATGAGCTACAGTAGCAAAAGACCGCGAGCATTCACTCGGTGGCCACTTCATTATTTACCTCCTCTAACTAATAAAACGGCCATTGAGAGCATGTCAAAACACACAGCGAAATGTATCTCTTGTATCAACGACCAATGCGGTCTGAGGATGTTCTGGGGGCAGCCTGCACGTGTCACTGTGTTTCTGGCGTTACTGTAGCATGTCCACTGCTCACTTCCACTGATCCATACGATTTGTCCCCGAGGGGGTTCACAAGAATTATCCCGGGAGGGGAAGAGTTAACCTATGAGGAGTGTTCAATGGCTCGAGGCCAGTTTTCGCTAGAGCTTAGGATACTGAAAGGCCTAGATAGAGTGCACGTGGAGAGGATGTTTTCAGTAGTGGGAGGGTCTAGGACCGGAGAGCACGGTTTCAGAATACAAGGATGTCCCTTTAGAACAGAGATGAGCAATTTCTTTAGCCAGAGGATGGTGATTCTCTGGAATTATTGAAGCAGATGGCTGTGGAGGCCAAGTCATTGGGTATATTTAAAGCGGAGGTTCTTTATTAGTCAGGATGTCAAAGGTTTGGGCTGAAGGCAGGAGAACGGGGTTGAGAGGGAAAATAAATCAGTCATGATAGAAAAGCAGAGCGGACTCAATGGGCTGAATGGCCTAATTCTGCTCCTATGTCTTATGGTCTTTGGAATGTGGGAGGCACCTCACGGGGTCATGAGGAGAACCTACAAGTTTCATTATGGATGGCGGTGGAATTGAACCTCGATCGCTGGCGCTGTGAGGCGTTACACTTTCCGCTAGCCTGCCCCTGACTCGGCAGGTCGAGTGGCATCTATGGAGGGAAATTGGACAGCTGATGTTTTGGGTCAGGGTGGGAGGTGGTGCGGGAGGCAAGTATGTTAGAAGTGCTTAAGATCATAAGACTGGACAGATTTAGGCCATTCATCATTACAGACTGCTTCACCATTACATCATGGCTGATTTACTATCCCTCTTAACCCTAGCCTCCTGCTTTCTCCCTGTAACCTTTGACACCCTGACTAAACAAGAACCTACCAACCTCTGCTTTAAATACACCCGGTGACCTGGCCTCCACAGTAATCTGTGGCAATGAATTCCAGAGATTCACTACCTTCTGGTTAAAGAAATTCCTTCAAAGCTCAGTTTTAAATGGCTATCTGTCTTCTGAGGCTATGTCCTCTTGTATTAGACTCCCCACTACAGGAAGCATCCTCTCCACATCCACTCTATCCAGGCCTTTCAATATTTGATAGGTTGCGGAGAAATCCCCCCCCCCCCCCCCCCCCATTCTTCAAAACTCCAGCGAGTACAGTTTAGGTAGCCCTATGAATGGAGGGATATGGACGTTGTGTAGGCAGAAGGGACCAGTGGGTAGTTAGTTAGTAAATAACACCATTATGGGCAGAAGGGCTAGTAACTGTGTTGTACCATTCTGTGTTCTGGGTGGTCTGTACGGGGAGCGAGTGAGGGGGATAAACTTTCTGGGTCGTGGAGGGTTTATAAAATCACAATTCTTTGTGGGTGTCAAGCTGTCCCTGAGTGTGGTTGGAGTTGTCTGGGCAAGTGCTGCGGTTGATGAGAAGTGAATTAGCTGGAAATAATTCTCCCAAAATTCCCCTCGATCCTGCAGCACAAACTGCCAGGCCGCAGTGAACTGAGCTGGAAGCCGGATGGGACGGTCCTGGCGATCGGCAATGATGACGGGTAAGAGGAACACCTCGCTGTTTCAGGTTCGGTTAGTGTCACCTTCACCAGGGTGCAACGGCTGCAGCTCACGGAATAAACTGTTCACCCGGTAAAACAAAGGGAGTACGCGTCCGTAATTCCCTGAAAGTGGTGTCACAGGAAGATAGGGTCATAAAGAAATCTTTTGGCCCATTGACCTTCATAAATCAAAGTATTGAGTGCAAGAGATGGGATGTTGAAGTTGTACAGGATGTTGGTGAGGCCTAATTTGGAGTTTTATGTCCAGTTCTGGTCACCCACCTTCAGGGAAGATGTAAGTAAGGTTGAAAAAGTGCAGAGAAAATTTACAGGGATGTTGCCGGGTCTTGAGAACCTGAGATATAGGGAAGGGTTCTAGGACTGTATTCACTAGAATGTAGAATACTGAGAGGAGATTCAATAGAGGTATACAAAATTACGAGGGGTGTCGATAGGGTAAATGCAATCAAGCTTTTTCCTCTGAGGCTGGGTGAGATGAGTACTAGTGGTCATGGGTTAAGGGTGAGAGGTGAAATGTTTAAGGGGAACCTGAGGGGTAACATTTTCACTCGGAGGGTGGTGAGAGTGTGGAACGAGATGCCAGTGGAAGTGGTGGATGCAGGTCCAATTTCAACATTTAAGAGAACTTTGGGTAGTAACGTGGATAGGAGGGGTATGGAGGGCACTGGTCTGGGTGCAGGTTGATGGGACTAGACGGAATAATGGTTCAGCGCGAATGAGATAGGCCAAAGGTCATGGAGGGGGCACGTTAGTCAGTGGGGAGCAGTTGGGCCGATGGGCCTGTGCCATGTTTTACGAGGGGTGATTCCGCCCTGTGACCTCTGTTGGGATCAGTTTCATATTTCTGGCTTTGTTACCCAGCTGGGTCTCCCTGCTTTGTCCTTGTTACAGCTCCATTGAGATCTTCCAGGCTCCACTCCTGAGGTTATTGTGCACCGTCCAGACACATCACAAGCTCATCAATGCCATCCGCTGGCACCACACCCACAGCACAGACCCTGAGCTCGGCTTCCTGCTGGCCTCTGGATCCAACAACGCTGTGGTCTATGTCCACAACCTCAGGACTGTGTTGGGTAAGTGTCTGCAGGCCTTTGGCTTCCATTCCCACCCCCCCCCACCACCCAACTGCTGGATTGTAATGATTTTAATTCAGAAGTCAGGGAAGAGGCACAAAACTTGTTTCCTGATCATTTTATTAGAACAAAGAGAAATTGAAATGAACAGTAATGGACGTGTACTAAGTGAAGAGAGGGAGGAAATACTGAGGGGCTAAGATGGCGCTGACCTCTTGTAGCTTATTTACGCAAGGAAAATTCCAGTCAAATCTGTAGATAAGAGTCAACCAATGAGTTGCCCCTTATTCAAATAATAAATTGCCAATGATCACACAATATTACCTCTGGGTCAGGGTTTCTCATCCAGGGTTCCATGACAGATTGAGATTTTTAAAAAAGCATCATTGTTTGAACTTCACGCAACACGCGATGCTAGCGCCCCCAGTGGTGGGCAGTGACCGAGCAGCCCGGTTTACAATCACAGCCCAGTACAGCAGTACACAGTAGGACAGTTTATTTGGTTGAGCCCTTTCTCCGTTTTTAACACAAGGTAGCAGAGGCCATTGATGATCGGTGAGTGTTGTATTGCAGAGAGGGGAGGATGGTAGGCTGATAATCAGTGAGTGTTGTATTGTACGGAGGGGAGGATGGAGGCTGATACTCGGTGAATGTTGTATGGAGGGGAGGATGGTAGGCTGATAATCGGTGAGTGTTGTATTGTACGGAGGGGAGGATGGTAGGCTGATAATCAGTGAGTGTTGTATTGTATGGAGGGGAGGATGGAGGCTGATACTCGGTGAGTGTTGTATGGAGGGGAGGATGGTAGGCTGATAATCGGTGAGTGTTGTATTGTACGGAGGGGAGGATGGTAGGCTGATACTCAGTGAGTTTTGTCTTGTATGGAGGGGAGAATGGTAGGCTGATAATCGGTGAGTGTTGTATTGTACGGAGGGGAGGATGGTAGGCTGATAATCGGTGATTGTTGTACGGAGGGGAGGATGGAGGCTGATACTCGGTGAGTGTTGTATGGAGGGGAGGATGGTAGGCTGATAATCGGTGAGTGTTGTATTGTACGGAGGGGAGGATGATAGGCTGATAATCGGTGAGTGTTGTGTTGTACGGAGGGGAGGATGGTAGGCTGATAATCGGTGAGTGTTGTGTTGTATTGTACGGAGGGGAGGATGGTAGGCTGATAATCGGTGAGTGTTGTGTTGTATTGTACGGAGGGGAGGATGGTAGGCTGATAATCAGTGAGTGTTGTGTTGCATGGAGGGGAGGATGGTAGGCTGATAATCGGTGAGTGTTGTATTGCATGGAGGGGAGGATGGTAGGCTGATAATCGGTGAGTGTTGTGTTGTATTGTACGGAGGGGAGGATGGTAGGCTGATGATCAGTGAGTGTTGTACGGAGGGGAGGGTGGTAGGCTGATAATCGGTGAGTGTTGTATTGTACGGAGGGGAGGATGGTAGGCTGATAATCAGTGAGTATTGTGTTGCATGGAGGGGAGGATGGTAGGCTGATAATCGGTGAGTGTTGTACGGAGGGGAGGATGGTAGGCTGATAATCGGTGAGTGTTGTATTGTACGGAGGGGAGGATGGTAGGCTGATAATCGGTGAGTGTTGTACGGAGGGGAGGATGGTAGGCTGATAATCAGTGAGTGTTGTGTTGCATGGAGGGGAGGATGGTAGGCTGATAATCGGTGAGTGTTGTATTGTACGGAGGGGAGGATGGTAGGCTGATAATCAGTGAGTGTTGTGTTGCATGGAGGGGAGGATGGTAGGCTGATAATCGGTGAGTGTTGTATTGTACGGAGGGGAGGATGGTAGGCTGATAATCGGTGAGTGTTGTACGGAGGGGAGGACGGTAGGCTGATAATCGGTGAGTGTTGTACGGAGGGGAGGACGGTAGGCTGATAATCGGTGAGTGTTGTACGGAGGGGAGGATGGTAGGCTGATAATCGGTGAGTGTTGTACGGAGGGGAGGACGGTAGGCTGATAATCGGTGAGTGTTGTATTGTACGGAGGGGAGGACGGTAGGCTGATAATCGGTGAGTGTTGTACGGAGGGGAGGACGGTAGGCTGATAATCGGTGAGTGTTGTATTGTACGGAGGGGAGGACGGTAGGCTGATAATCGGTGAGTGTTGTACGGAGGGGAGGACGGTAGGCTGATAATCGGTGAGTGTTGTACGGAGGGGAGGACGGTAGGCTGATAATCGGTGAGTGTTGTACGGAGGGGAGGACGGTAGGCTGATAATCGGTGAGTGTTGTGTTGTACGGAGGGGAGGACGGTAGGCTGATAATCGGTGAGTGTTGTATTGTACGGAGGGGAGGACGGTAGGCTGATAATCGGTGAGTGTTGTATTGTACGGAGGGGAGGACGGTAGGCTGATAATCGGTGAGTGTTGTACGGAGGGGAGGACGGTAGGCTGATGAAGAGCCTGAAGTGTGCTTTCCAAGCATTGAATGGACTCGTCCAATTTGGGCTGTGACGCCAGCCTCTCCCTCCTGAATTACCTCCCCCAACTTCCCCTTGTGCACCACTGACTGACTTATGGGAGCAAACAAACCCTACTGGGATAGTAGGAAATTGGAGGGAAACTTTCATTCTCAAGCCGGTCCAGTCTGGCGATTTTGGAAGAGAAGGATTCTAGGCCCAGGCCTACGGACGATTCTGATGAGGTTAATGATGAAGAATTACAATCTTCTGAGTCATTTCACTGCACTAGAGCAATACAAAAAATCCGTCTTTACAATGAAAGGTGTTTATCAACGGGTTTTACATGTTCTGGTGATCCGAGTTGTCCTGTTCCATTGTGCCTAGTCTGTGGTAGATAACTTATAAGTGTAGGTGTGGTTCCAGTAAAATTGAAAAGACGCTTAAGTACAAATCACAACCATATGACACATTAAAATGCTGATTATTTTAAACGACTATTGGAATCTCAAAACAAGCAGATTAAGGCTTTTGAAAATAAAGTCACAGTCAGTAAAGTGAATCAGGAAGCAAGTTATTTAGTCGCTTTATGGCCAGTTAATTCGAGAATGTTAAAAAAAAACTGTGTGGGAACCTGGACAAAGAGCACATCAATCTCCTGCTAAAGTAGAAATCTGGTGGCTTAGCAGAAGAAGAGTTCTCAACAGTTTGAGCTGAAAGGTGAATTGCAGGAGTACTTTCAAGAAAATAGTAGGCCCGATTTTGCTAAGTGCTTTGAAGATGAAGAATGTCTGCAGAAACTAGTCTACTTAACATATGAACCAGTTTGACAAGTCTCTGCAGGGCCCTGGAGAAAATCTTTTGACTTCAAGTGACAAGATTCTTGTATTTACAAGGAAACTGAATCTTTGGAAAAATCATGCTGCTAAAGGAAATCTTGAAATGTTTCCACTGCTTCTTGGGCTTGAGAGTGAGGAAGGATATCAGAAAGTCTTGAGTCTTATTGAAAACCACCTGGGGGGACGTCACGTGATGACGTAGGATCGAGACGTGGAAATCCAGCTGTCCCATATAAAACAGTAAAATAATGTTTGTGAAGAAAAGTTAGTAAATACTTTTTAAAAATTACTTATAAACTACTCAGGATTGTCTTAAGATAGGTCTCCTAAACAGAAGCAGAAGAAAACTGCTACTTTGAAGACAACACAAGTTGGAAAAGAATCAAGGCCGGCCGCCATGACAGAGCCTCGGGCTCAAGTGCATTTTACTTTCGGCGATACAGAACAGGAAACTGCGGCAACATCAACCGTTTCCAAAAAAAAAGAGCAACAGGAATTGCGCATGCGTGAAGGAAGGGTCATGCGCAAATACGAGCAACCCAAACTACAAATCCCAGCAATGATCGGAACTGAAAGTGAAAGTGAATATGAGGTGGAATCAGATTCTCTGGATAAATCAGACGAAGATGAAAAGACAAAGAAAGAAGAGTAACAGGAAGAGGTTGGAGGTGATATTGGAGACATAAAAAAATCTTTGGTGCAAATAACGCATGAATTAAAAGCATTAAAAGTAATAAAAAGATATTAAAAATATGAAGATTATGTTTGATAAAATGTTGAAAAGACAGGTCAAAATGGACAAGAAAATAAAAAACTTGGAAGAAACAATGGGAGACACCATTGATAGAGTGAATAAAATGGAAGATAATATTTCTGCCTGGACAACAGAAAGAAAACGGTTGTTGGAAAAAGTGGATGTACTTGAAAATTTTAGCAGACGAAATAATATTAAGATTGTTGGTCTTAAAGAAGGTATAGAGGGAGAGGATCCAATATTTTTTTTTTCAAAAATGGATTCCGGAAATTTTGGAAGTGGAAGAAGGAACCCAGTTAATTGAAATTGAAAGGGCTCACGGAGCCTTAAGATCAAGGCCTCAGGTTGATCAAAACCCACGATCAATCTTGATAAAATGCTTAAGATATCAAGATAAAGAAAAGATCCTGAAGGCGGCTGCCCCATGTGCCAGAAAGAGAAACGGGCCATTGATGATAGAAGGGAAAACAGTTCTTTTCTATCCTGATAGAAGTTATGACCTTCTGAAGAGAAAGAAGGAATTTAACCCAGCGAGAAAAGTTTTATGGGAAAAGGGTTATAAATTTATATTGCGCCACCCAGCAACCCTGATAATTTTTTTGGATGACGGAAAAAGATCTTTTACTGATTATCAGGATGTGGAAGAATTTGCACAAGAACTCCCAAATATTCGCTAACCACAGCCAAAAATTTAAAAGTGAAATGGATTAAAGATGAAGACAGGGACAGTGAATGGAGTTGATGGATGTTTAAGGACAGAAGAATATTTAAATATATTCTTAATTATATGATACAGGGGGAGAAGGGTAAAAATTTGAGAAATATTAATCGAGAGTAGTGATATTATTTTTTTCTTCTCTTATATATACTTTTTTATGTTACGGGGAGCTGGGGGAACTTCGGATCGATTGCTACGGGATTCACGTGTGTAATCATGGCGATTGCCATGACCCGCACAACGGAGGGGGGTAATGTTTCAAACACGAGGAAATCTGCAGATGCTGGAAATTCAAACAATAACACACACAAAATACTGGTAGAACACAGCAGGCCAGGCAGCATCTATAGGGTGAAGCGCTGTCGACGTTTCAGGCCAAGACCCTTCGTCAGGCCAATGTTGACAACAGGGGTAATGTTGTGGTTTTTTTTTATACACAACATTAGTTAGGGGGGTATTTTGTTATTTTTTTTCTTTATAATCTATTTTTCTTTAATCTTTCTTTCTCTGCCTGGACAATCGTGGGGGGGGGGGGGGGGGAGAGAGAGACATAGCAACACGGAGAATTTTAGAAAGATTCCCCAAGGTACTACAGAAGTTGAAAAGTTAGGTATTACTATTGACTGGAGTAACCCTGTTAAAAATAATGACTAATTTACTTAAGTTTTTTAAGCTTTAATGTTAATGGGCTTAATGGACCGGTGAAAAGAAAAAGAATTTTAACATTCATTAAGAAAATGAAAATAGATATAGCTTTTAGCTGCATTCCACTTGAAAAAATTACTTAAAATTTAAGAGATAAATATGAAATATTTCTGAAAATTTGGCACCCTTATTTACAAAAGATAGGATTAAATATATAGGTGCTCTGAAGATAAAATTATTGGTTATTTGGGGAAAGAAATAAATATATATACTAAAGCTATTATGAACTCTGTGGAGCATGTGGGGATCTTCTGATATCCAGGCACTCTTTCTACAGGGATATGTGAGGGGGGAAGGGTTGATAATTTTTTTTCCTTCTGTCACCATTTGAAAATTCAATAGATTTTTTTTATAAAAAATTTAAAAAAAAGCAAACCACCTGGAAGAACTGCAGAACATAAATGAGCAGTATTTTTCCTCCCTTTCCACACTGGGTGAGGGACCCTTTCTCCAAGTCTTCTGCTCAGCTGGAGAACTTGGCTTTGAGAGAAGAGGAGGAACTTTGTGAGCTACACTCTGATCGTGCACTCAAGATGAGATTTACTGACCTGCCCCTGGACAAGTTCTGGATTTCTGAGAAAGAAGAGTATCTGATCATTCACAGGAAAACAATGAACACTTTGATGTAACCTTCAACTTTTTACGTGTATGAGCAAGCATTGAGCAAGGATAGAAATCGTCGATTTTCAGTTGAAGGTGAAATCCGTGTGTGCTTATCTCAAATTTGACCCAGAATTGAGAAATTTATTTTCTTTTGTTTTATGAGTTTTTAAAATTGATGAAAGAGAAACAGGTTAGTGTCAAGAAAGTTAAGCTAAGTTTAACTCTATTTTTTCAAAAAAGGTTGTCTAACAATTTATTCTCTACGCAAAAGAGCACAGCCCATTTTTGGGTTATTATATCTACGCTAACTGATCACACTAATGTACCATGAGTTGTAGATATAAGAATTTTTATGCAGGGGTTCACTCAGACCTGAAAGTTATTTGAAGGGTTCCTTTGGGGCAAAAAGGTGAGAAAGGCTGCTCTGGTAGATACACAGAACTTGCATATACATACTATATCCACTACGGGGCATGTTGAACTGTTACATGCATATGAGAACTACTTAAAATACAAGCTGGTTATTAATTGTTAAGCTGCTAAGGAAATAACAATTAAACAGTCTAATCTAAGAATTAAACTTTTGGATCCAACACGACCTTCTATCATCAGATTTCTGAACTGTCCGTGAACCCTCAATCACTACCTCGCTATTCCCCTTTATTTTTAATTTTTGCAATGTATGGTTCCCACAGAATGACAGATTATGTCAGTGATGATGCACAGCCTCAGACTTGAAGGGTGTTAATTTAGAACAGGCATGAGGAATTTCTTTAGCCAGAAGATGGTGAATCTGGAGTTCATTGCCACAGATAACTGTGAAGGCCAAGTTACTTCGGTCGGAGGTTGGATAAGTTCTTGATTAGTTAGGGTATCAAAGATGATGTCTCCAAAAGTCAGTGACCATAATTGAGGATCACCAACACCCAGGACATGCCCTCTTCTCATTGCTACCATCAGGGAGGAGGTACAGGAGCCTGAAGACACACATTCAACGATTCAGGAGCAGCTTCTTCTCTACCGTCAGATTTCTGAATGGGCAATGAACCCATGAACTCTTCCTTACTATTTATTCCCTCTCTTTTTGCACCACTTATTTAACTTGACTTTCTTATTTTGTAAGTACTTATTGTAATTTATAGTTTTTATTATGTATTACAATGTACTGCTGCTGCAAAACAAATTTCACAACGTGTTTAAGTGATATTGAACCTGATTCTAATTCTGTTACAGCAAGAGGGCAGGAGAATGGGGTTGAGAGGGATAATGAATCAGCCGTGATGGAATGGTAGAACAAACTAGATGGGCTGAACAGCCTAATTCCTCTCCTGTGCCATGTGGATTACAATAAACCTGATTGTAAATCGAGCGACTGGGCTATGGGGAGAGCACAGAGAGGATAGAACTCTTGGCATATTGGTGACTGAGTTGTAATTTTATAGAGGTGCTTCAAATCACGAGGGGCATTGAGTGAATGGATACCGTCTTTTTCCTTTAACTCAGAGGTAGGGTTTTTTTACATAGAGAGTGGTGGGTGTGTGGAATTCCTTGTGGTGGTCGAGGCAAATACATTAGGGACATTTAAGAGGCTCTTAGATAGACACATGATTGATAGAAAAATGGCAATGTGGGAGGGAAGGGTTGGATTGATCTCGGAGTAGGTTACAAAGTCAGAAGAACATTGTGCATTGAAATGCCTGAACTGTGCTCCACCTTTCTACGTTCTAACTCTGACAGATCCTGGGTGTCTCTCCTGTACTGAGAGATCCCGGGGTGTCCCTCCCGCACAGCGAGATCCCATGTTCCAACTGTGAGATCCCTGGATGCTCATAAAAGCCCAGGTACAGGCCCTTCGTGTTAACGCTGACCATAACAGTGAATTGGACTTATTCCATCTGCCTAACAGTCTGACTCATTATGATCGTGCAACCAACATGATTGAAGACCCCCTCACCCTGGGCGTTCTCTCTTTTCCCTTTCAGTTCCCAGTACTGTGTGTAAGGAGCTCGTATGTTCTCCCTGTGACCGCGTGAGTTTCCTCTGATTGCTCTGGTTTCCCCCCACTTTCCAAGGATAAACAGCTGAAGGCCAGTAGGTTGTTGTTGCTGCAAGCCTGGTGATTCCTGAGAGCTGCTGCCAACGTATCCTCGGACTGTATTGATCGCTGGTGCAACTGATGGTCTTCGCTCTGTGTCTAGAGGACCAACCAAAACAAAGTCTTTCCAAAACATGCTTCGGTTGCTCTCAGAAACCAGCCTCCCCTCCACGGACTCTGTCTACACTTCTCAGTGTCTCTGTAAAGCAGCCGGCAGAATCAAAGACCCCCCCCCCCCCAATCGGGCAGAAGATACAAGAGCCTGAAAGCACGTCCCACCAGGCCCAAGGACAGCTTCTACTCCACTGTTATCAGTGAAAGCACGTCCCACCAGGCCCAAGGACAGCTTCTACTCCACTGTTATCAGTGACAGCACGTCCCACCAGGCCCAAGGACAGCTTCTACCCCACTGTTACCAGTGAAAGCACGTCCCACCAGGCCCAAGGACAGCTTCTACCCCACTGTTATCAGTGAAAGCACGTCCCACCAGGCCCAAGGACAGCTTCTACCCCACTGTTATCAGTGAAAACACGTCCCACCAGGCCCAAGGACAGCTTCTACCCCACTGTTATCAGTGAAAGCACGTCCCACCAGGCCCAAGGACAGCTTCTACCCCACTGTTATCAGTGAAAGCACGTCCCACCAGGCCCAAGGACAGCTTCTACCCCACTGTTATCAGTGAGAGCACGTCCCACCAGGCCCAAGGACAGCTTCTACCCCACTGTTATCAGTGAAAGCACGTCCCACCAGGCCCAAGGACAGCTTCTACCCCACTGTTATCAGTGAAAGCACGTCCCACCAGGCCCAAGGACAGCTTCTACCCCACTGTTATCAGTGAAAGCACGTCCCACCAGGCCCAAGGACAGCTTCTACCCCACTGTTATCAGTGAGAGCACGTCCCACCAGGCCCAAGGACAGCTTCTACCCCACTGTTATCAGTGAGAGCACGTCCCACCAGGCCCAAGGACAGCTTCTACCCCACTGTTATCAGTGAGAGCACGTCCCACCAGGCCCAAGGACAGCTTCTACCCCACTGTTATCAGTGAAAGCACGTCCCACCAGGCCCAAGGACAGCTTCTACCCCACTGTTATCAGTGAAAGCACGTCCCACCAGGCCCAAGGACAGCTTCTACCCCACTGTTATCAGTGAAAGCACGACCCACCAGGCCCAAGGACAGCTTCTACCCCACTGTTATCAGTGAAAGCACGTCCCACCAGGCCCAAGGACAGCTTCTACCCCACTGTTATCAGTGAGAGCACGTCCCACCAGGCCCAAGGACAGCTTCTACCCCACTGTTATCAGTGAAAGCACGTCCCACCAGGCCCAAGGACAGCTTCTACCCCACTGTTATCAGTGAGAGCACGTCCCACCAGGCCCAAGGACAGCTTCTACCCCACTGTTATCAGTGAGAGCACGTCCCACCAGGCCCAAGGACAGCTTCTACCCCACTGTTATCAGTGAGAGCACGTCCCACCAGGCCCAAGGACAGCTTCTACCCCACTGTTATCAGTGAAAGCACGTCCCACCAGGCCCAAGGACAGCTTCTACCCCACTGTTATCAGTGAAAGCACGTCCCACCAGGCCCAAGGACAGCTTCTACCCCACTGTTATCAGTGAAAGCACGACCCACCAGGCCCAAGGACAGCTTCTACCCCACTGTTATCAGTGAAAGCACGTCCCACCAGGCCCAAGGACAGCTTCTACCCCACTGTTATCAGTGAGAGCACGTCCCACCAGGCCCAAGGACAGCTTCTACCCCACTGTTATCAGTGAAAGCACGTCCCACCAGACCCAAGGACAGCTTCTACCCCACTGTTATCAGTGAAAGCACGTCCCACCAGACCCAAGGACAGCTTCTACCCCACTGTTATCACTCTTGAATGGTTCCCTAATACAGTAAGATGGACTCCTGGCCTCTCATTCTGCCTCATTATGACCTTTCACCTTATTGTCCGCCTGCTCTGCAGTGTCTGTAACTGTAACACTTTATTCTGCGTTCTGTTATTGTTTTACCTCGGTGCACTGATGCCATGAACTGATCTGTGTGGTTGGCGTGCATTCGGTACACATGACACTAATAAACCAATTTACCAACCAGATTTCTCAACTGTCCCCGTGTGAGAATAATAAACTGATTGTATTTACTATTTCTCTTTCTGTCCCAGAACATCCCTCTGGGACGCCGACCATGATGACTGAGCCGTTCCGAACCCTCGCTGGGCACACGGCGAAGATCACTAGCCTGGCATGGAGCCCCCACCACGATGCCATGCTGGTGTCTGCCTGCTACGATGGCACTGCCCAGGTGAGTGTTCGGTCTGGGATCGACTGTGAGCTGACTTGGGCTGCAGACTGGATGGGGTGTGTTTTACGTGAAGCTGTGTCGCAGTAGATAGCACCTCAATATCTGTGCCGAGCAAAATGTCAAATTAGGTCATCCCTTCTGCCTGTACGTGATCCCTATCTCTCTATTCCATTCGTAAGGCCGGTGATGTTTTGGGGGTGGAACTGGACTCTCTGACGGTGGTGTCTGAAAAGAGGATGCTGTTCAAGTTGCATGCCATCTTGGACAATGACTCCCATCCACTCCATAATGTACTGGTTAGGCACAGGAGTACGTTCGGCCAGAGACTCATTCCACCGAGATGTAACACTGAGCGTCATAGGAAGTCATTCCTACCTGTGGCCATCAAACTTTACAACTCCTCCCTCAGAGTGTCAGACACCCTGAGCCAATAGGGTGGTCCTGGACTTATTTCCACTTGGAATAATTTACTAATTATTATTTAATTATTCATGATTTTATATTGCTATATTTCTACATTATTCTTGGTCGGTGCGACTGTAACGAAACCCAATTTCCCTCGGGATCAATAAAGTATGTCTGTCTGTCTGTATATTCAACGCCACATTTCAGCTTGCACCACCACAGGCAGTCCGTCCCAGGCACTCCCCACCTTTTCAGTATCAAAGAAAATCTTGCCCCATGTATTTCCTGTAAACTTCTTCCTCCTTTTCACCTTAAAGGCTTAATCACAGGAGATTCTGCAGGTGCTGGAAATCCAGAGGAACACACACTAAATGCTGGAGGAACTCAGCAGGTCTGTTGGTATCTATGGGGAGGAATAAACAGTCAACGTTTCTGGCTGAAACCTTCCATCAGGATTGGGGAAGGGTTTCAGTCCAAACCTTGACTTAAAATGCGTGCCCGAAGGTGAGGAAGTGGCCACGCATTTTAATTCCAGGTCCCATTCCCATTCTGATATGTCTATCCATGGCCTCCTCTACTGTCAAGATGAAGCCACACTCAGGTTGGAGGAACAACACCTTATATACCGTTTGGGTAGCCTCCAATCTGATGGCATGAACATCGATTTTTCTAATTTCTGTTAATGCCCCTTCTCCCCTTCTTATCCCATTCCTTATTTATTTATTTATCTATTTATTTATTTATTTATTTATTTATTTATTTATTTATTTATTTATTTATTTATTTATTTATTTATTTATTATTCCTCTCCCCCCCCCCCCCCCACCTTTTTTCTCTCTCTATCCCTCTCACAATCACTCTTTGCCTGTTCTCCATCTCCCTCTGGTGCTCCCCTCCCTCTTTCTTTCTCCTTATGCCTCCCGTCCCATGATCCTCTCCCTTCTCCAACTGTTCCTCTTGCCAATCACCTTTCCAGCTCTTAACTTCATCCCTCCCCCTCCTGCCTTCCCCTATCATTTCGGATCTTCCCCCTCCGCCACTTTCAAATCTCTTACTATCTTTTCTTTCAGTTAGTCTTGACGAAGGGTCTCAGCCTGAAATGTCGACAGTGCTTCTCCCTATAGATGCTGCCATGCCTGCTGTGTTCCACCAGCATTTTGTGTGTGTTGCTTAAAATGATATTCGACATTTAAACGCTGGGGAAAAGATATTTCCTGCCTACTCTATCCATGCCATTAGATCTCCCCTCAGTCTCTGCCGCTCCAGAGAGTAGAACCCAACTTTGTCCAGCCCCTCCTTGCAGCTCATACCTTCTAGTCCCAACCCAAGAGGTTCTGCAGATGCTGGAAATCTTCAGCCACGCACACACAGAAAATTCTGGAGAAACTCAGCTGGTCAGGCAGCATTTTTGGAGGGTCTCGGCCCGTAATGTTGACTGTTTATTTCCATCTGTAGATGCTGCCTGACCTGCTGAGTTCCTCCAGCGTTTGTGCATTGATCCTGGTGAACCTCCTCTGCACCCCTCCCAAGCCTCCGCACCCTTCGAGTAATGGGGCAGACAGATATGATCAGCTAATATGATAGGAATTGCTGCTGCAACTTGACTTCCTGCCCTTAAATTCCTGTATGTAAAACATTGCCAGTTCTGAAGGCCAAGATTTTTGTCCGTGGGATGGACCTTGAACCCCGCGTTTAGGGTGGACGTTGCCATCGGGTCCTGAATGGGTGGCCGAGTCAGCAGCAGAGGGTAGACTCACAGCTTCCCAGCACCAGAGTCCCTGGTTCAATTCCAAACTCTCTGTGTATGCGCGTACACGAGTATGTGTGGTGTCTGCATATTCTCCTTGTGACCATCTGGGTTTCCTCTGGATGCTCCGGTTTCCTCCCACATCCCAGAGACGGACTTGGGAGTCCTAGTACAGGGTTTCCACACTGGTGTCCATGGACCTTTAGCTTAATGGTATTGGCCTATGGCAACAAAAGAAGTCGAGAACCCCTGTGCTATAGGACCAAGATCGTTTATTGTCATTCTTCAATACACCAGTGTAAAGGAGATTGTTACTCAGGATCTGATACAGAATCAAAAAACACAATAAATATAAAAGCAATCCTATAAAACCATTTGCAGGTTGAGTCGGTGGTGAGGAAGGCAAGTGAGTTGTTAGCATTCATTTGGAGACGACTAGAATATAGAAGCAAAGGTGACATGTTGAGGTTTTATTAGGCACTGGTAAGAATGTATTGTGAGCAGTTTTGGGCCCCTAATCTGAGAATGGATGGGCTGACGTTGGAGAGAGACCAGAGTAGGTTCATGAGAATGATCCTGGGAATGAAAGGGTTAAAGCTTGCTGAGTGTTTGATGGCTCGAAGCCTGAACTCGCTGGAGCTTAGAAGAATGATGAGGAATCCCATTGAAACCCCCTGAGCACTGAAAGGCTTAGATAGAGTGACCGTGCAGAGGATGTTTCCAACAGTGGGAGCGGCTAGGACCAGAGGGCAGAGCCTCAGAATACTTCGTCATTCTGTGCAGTGTTGTATGACATCATCATTATGTGCCATGTTGTATGACCTGGGTGGTCATAGTCTCATGTACTTGGCAAATTTCTCTACAGAAGTGGTTTGCCATTGCCTTCTTCTGGGCAGTGTCTTTACAAGTCGGGTGATCCCAGCCATTATAAACACTCTTCAGAGATTGTCTGCCTGGTGTCAATGGTCACATAACTGGGACTTGTGATCTGCACCGGCTGCTCATACGACCGTCCACCACCTGCTCCCATGGCTTCACGTGACCCTGATCGGGGTGCTACATCTTGCCCAAGGGTGACCCACAGGCTAGAGGAGGAAGGAACGCTTTACACCTCCTTTTGTAGAGATATAGCTCCACTCTGCCACCCAAATTCTGGGACTTCCATTCTGAACAGAGATGTTGAGTAATTTCTTTAGCCTGATGATGGTGAATCTGTGGAATTCATTGTCACAGATGGCTATGGAGTCAAGTCATTGGGAATATTTAAAACAGAGTTTGATTGGTTCTTGATCATTCAGGACAACAAAGGTTATGGGGAGGAGGCAGGTGAATGGGATTGAAGGGATAATAAATCAGCCATGATGGAATGACAGCAGACTAGATGGGCCAAATGGCCTAATTCTCCTCCTGTGTTTTAAGGTAGTGAGCCATATTGTTCCTGGACACTGTGGTGCAGAGGAGATTTTCCAGATTGGTTGAAATGGGCACAAGGTTGGTTCTGTAGAGAGACCAGAGCAGATGGTTGTCCACCTTTGAGCGGAGATAGGGAACATTGCAAACCTCGTGTTTTGGTGCAGTAAATAAAACGGTGAGAGACCCATTGACCAGGAGAGGGCTCACTTCCCCAGCGGCTGGTGGAGATAGAATCGGTAATGGTTTGTTATTGTCACACCTATCGAAAAGCTTGGTTTCATAGTCAAATTCAAAATAAATTTATTATCAAAGTACATATGTTACCATATATAAGCTTGAAATGTCAGCACTTTATTCCATAGATGCTGCCTAACCTCCGGAGTTCCTCCAACATTTTGTGTGTGTTGCTCTGGATTTCCAGCGTCTGCAGAATCTCTTGCGCATATGTCACCATGCACTACCTGGAGATTTACTTTCTTGCAGGTGTTAACAAGAAAATAAAGAAATGCAATAGAATTCATGAAAAGTTATACATAAAATTCAAGATCGTTCAGGACAAGTGTAAAGAAGAACAAAATAGTTGTTACTCAAGAGCCAAAGCAGAATAAAAAAAACAGTTAAAGAACACATCAATAATTTAAAAAAACACAATAAATATAAATACATGATAGCTTATAGATTGCTTGTACGTCCATAAAGTGACACTAGGTGCAGGAATGTCTGTACATAAGGTGACTGACAGGAAATGAGAAAGTAGTGGTGGTTGGGGGAGTGGAGGTGTCGATCAGCCTCACTGCTTGAGGAAAGTCACTGTTTTGGAGTTTGGTGGTACTGGTGTGGATGCTACATAGCCTCCTCCCTGATGGGAGTGGAATAAAATATCTAACGTGGAAAAGAAGACAGATTATGCGAGTAATAAACAGATAAATAATACTGAGTTGGTGAGTGAAGTTATCCACACCAGATCGGGAGCTTGATGGTTGAGGTGAATGTCACCGTGTGTAAATGTTAACGGTTCTTCACACTGCAGGTGTGGGACGTCCTGAAGGAGGAGCCCAAGTGCAACTTCCGAGGACACGCAGGGAGACTGCTGGGCGTGCAGTGGTCACCAGTGGAGGCAGACGTGGTCTGGACAGGAGGGGACGACTTCACGGTGCGGCGGTGGGAGGTCTCAAAGCAGGAACACATCAGACCTCCTCAAGGTACTGACAATGTGGATCCTTTCTTGCATTTCGTTTTCTTTTAGTTTTGTTTAGAGATACAGCACAGTAACGGCCCTCTTGGGCCAATGAGCCCCTGCTGCCCAATTGCACTCATGTGACCAACTAACCTACTAACCCACCTGTTCGTCTTCCACGTCACATGCCGGTGACAATAAACCTGATTCTGATTCTGGACTGTGGGAGGGAACTGGAGCACCCGGAGGAAACCCACACGGTCACTGGGAGAATGTACAAACTCCTTACAGACAGCAGTAGGAATTGAACGCAGGTCTACAATAACGTTTCTCTCACCACTAATGTTACCTTGCAGCCTTTCTTTGAATTAATTGTTTATGGATGTGGGTCTCACTGTTAGGCCTGTGTTTACTGCATTTGAGATGGAATTGGAATTGGTTTATTATTGTCACTTGTACCGAGTTACAGTGAGAATCTTGTCTTGCATACCGTCCATACAGATCAGATCATTACACAGAGCACTGAGGTAGAACAAGGGAAAACAGTAACAATGCAGAATAAAGTGTAGCAGCGACAGAGAGAGTGCAATGCGGGTAAACGATGAAGTGCAAGATCATAACGAGGTTGATTGTGAGTCCACCTTGTCATACAAAAGGTCAGACTAAGACTCCAGTAACGGGGTAGGAACTGTACTTGAGCCTGGTGGGACGTGCTTTCAGGCTTTTGTATCTTCTGCCTGAAGAGAGAGGGGAGAGGAGAGAATGTCTGGGATGGGTGGGGTCTTTGTTTATGCCGGCTGTTTGCCTGCATTTCTCACTGCCTCAGAAAGAGTCCATGGAGAAGAGGTCGGTTTCCATAACCTGCAGAGCTGTGTGTGGTTTCTTGTGGCAGGAGATGACCTTCCCATTTGACTTGTAGAATTCCCTCTGGTGAAGGTGCTCCTGCTGTGTTGCTGCTGAGATCATGTTCAGGACATCATCTCAACAATAATGAACCAGTGACAATAAACCGATCTGTCCTGGTCCAACCTCGGAGGCCCCACGGTTTCTGAGAAATAGACACTGTGGTCTACTCCCTGAGAAGGCCGAGGAGATTCAGCTGGTCCCTGATGACTCTTGGTTTTTATTGCTGCAACATAGAAAACATCCTGTCCAGATGGGTCACAGCTCGGCACGGCAACTGGCCTGCATGTGACTTCAAGAAACTGCAGAGAGTCATGGACACGTCTCAGCATGTTTCATAAACCAGCCTCTGTGAGAACTTTCTGGAGTTCCTTGTGGTCTCATGCAGTGCAGTTGCAGCTTGTGTTTATCCTGCATGTGTGGGGTTCTCATGTTATGCAGCTGTGTTGCTGCTGCAAGTAAGCATTTCATTGCACCTGTGCAGACATGGACGTGCAGATGAGGGTGAAGTTACCTTTGCACGGTAGCATAGTGGTTAGTGTAATGGTTTACTGCGCCAGCTGTAAGATCGGAGTTCGAATCCCACCACTGCCTGTGAGGAGTTTGTACGTTCTCCCCGTGACTGTGTGGGTTTCCTCCGGGTGCTCTGGTTTCCTCCCACTGTCGTGTACAGGTTGGTGCTGGCGAGTTGTTGGCATGCTGTGTTTGTGCTGGAAGCATGGCAACATTTGCATCCCAGCACATCGCAAAACTAAAAACTGATGATGCATTTCACTGTTTGGCTCAATGTTTTAGTCTTTGTGTGGTGTGATGGGTAAAGCTGACCTTGATCTTTCTCATCTCTAAGTATCTCTGAAATGTGGTCGTTGTACCCCAATTAGGGAAGAAGCTCTCCGAGATGGAAAGGAAGAAGATGAACGGCTTGAAACCCAAATCAAAGAAAGCCAAGAAAAAAGCGGACAAGAGTGTTGAGGGTCTGGGAGGGGTGGGATTTTCGGACACTCCATCGGAGACCGTTCCCACCCCCTGTGTCTGCGAGGAGCCGGAATGTCCTGGGGAAGTCGAAGCGGGATTTGTTGGAACCTCTAAGGTGCCAGGTATGACTGATTGCTTGTATTCCATGGCCCAGAGGGGTGAACGCTAACCCCTGACCCCCTTTTGAGCCCAATATCTAATGGTTCGGAGGAGGTGCAAAGGGACTTCGGAGTTTCACAAAATTCCTCAGAGGTTAACTTGCAGCAGGTAGTGAGGAAGGCAAATGCAATGTTAGCATTCATTTGGAGAGGAGTACAATATAAAAGCAAGGATGTAATGTTGAGACACTGGTCAGACCACACTTAGTGTACAGTCGGCCCTCCTTATCCGCGGATTCAACCACGAAAACGCAAATCACGAAAACCTGGAAGTTCTCTCTCCACTCGTTGTTTGAGCATGTACAGACTTTTATCTTGTCATTATCCCCTAAACAATACAGTATAACAACTATTTACATTGTATTATGTATTATAAGTAATCTAGAAATGACTTAAAAGTACAGCCAGTCCCTGGGTTATGAATGAGTTCCATTCCTGCGTCCGTCTTTAAGTTGGATTTGAAGTCAGAACAGGTACATCCGGTATTACTTAGCGTCAGTTAGTCAAAAGTTTTTCTTAGTATATAGTATATATTTTACCTTTCTATGCATATAAAACACTTAAGAAACATACGTATTTCAATAATCAAACCACTGCATTGCTTAGTAATAATTGTAGCTTTCATCAGGGCAGGGCTTTTCACATGCTCCATTAAAATTGTTCCAATTGTTGACCAACTGTAGCCTAATGCTTTTCCAATGACCGATGGCATTTCACCTCTTTCCAATCGCTTTATTGCTTCCACTTTATTTTCAATCGTGATCGTGATTATTTTCGTGAACAAAAAAACACTGCAGATTCAGAGCTGCACCGCCGGGTTCTAAAGACCACTGCTCAGAACAGGTTAAATGAGGTCCAGGGTTCCGCCGGGTCCTAAAGTCCACCGCACTGAGACAGGTTAAATAAGGGACTTGAGCATCCGCGTTTTTTGGTATCCGCGGGGTGTCTCGGAACCAATCCCCCGCGGATAAAGAGGGCCGACTGTATTGTGAGGCCACGTATCTAAGAAAGGATGTGCTGGCAATGAAGAGGGTTCAGAGGAGGTTCACAAGAATGATTCCAGGAATGAAAGGGTTAACATGTAAGGAGCATGAAAGTCTCTGGGCCCGTACTCACTGGAGTTCAGAAGGTGGAGGGGCAATCTCACTGAAGCCTATCAAAAAGGGGATAACTACACTCAACTTCACTTGCCCCATCAGTGAGATGTTCCTACAACCAATGATCTCACTTTAAGATCTCTTTATCTTGTTATCTCGTGTTCTCATTATTTATTGCTATTTATTTATATTTGAATTTGCACAGTTTGTTGTCTTCTACACTCTGATTGAGGTTGTATTGATCCTGGAATAGTTACTATTTAGATTTGCTGAGTATGCGTACAGAAAAATGAATCCAGCGTTGTATGAAAACCACCCTGACATATTTGTATTCTGACCATAAAATTTACTTTGAGCTTTCAATACTGAAATGTTGAGATAGAGTGGATGTGGAGAGAATGTTTCCTGTAATAGGGGAGTCTAGGACCGGAGGGCACAGCCTCAGAATATCCAGACGTCCCGTTAGAACAGAGATGAGGAGGAATTTCTTCAGCCAGGTGATAGTAAATCTGTGGAATTCATCGTCACAGGCGCTGTGGAGGTCAAGTCATGGGGTATGTTCAGAATGGAATTTGATAGGCTATTGATTAGTGAGGATGTGAAAGGTTACTGAGAGAATGTCTCTCAAAAGCAGAGGTGGAGGAGTATGCCTCACGATCAACTCTTCTTGGTGCGTAAATATATCAGTGCTGTCCCAGTTCTACTCACCAGACCTTGAATATCTACAATTTCCAGGGTCATCTTGGTAGTGGTATACATTCCACCTCAGGCCAATGTCAATCAGACTACAGATGATCAACATGCACAAAACAGCGCACCCTAATGGCTTCACCATCGTTTTGGGAGATTTTAACCAGGCCAGTCTGAAAAAAATCACTAAGCAACTACCATCAACAGTTCACTTGCAATACTGGGGAAACAACACACTGGACCACTGTTACACCACCATCAAGAATACTTACCGTGCTATTCCACACCCTCACTTCGGGAAGTGTGAACTGGCTGTACTTCTACTCCCTGAGTACAGGCAGAGACTGATTAATGAGGAACAAGAAGGTTTGGACAAGGGAAGCACAGCACTGCTTTGAATCGGTGGACTGGACTGTCTTCAGGGATTCATCTTCGAACCTGGATGAGTATGCTGCAGTTATTACTGACTTCATTAAAATCTGTGTGGATGAGTGTGTGCCCACAAAGACTTACTGTACATTCCCAAACCAAAAGCCATGGATGAACCAGGAGGTACGTTGCCTGCTGAAGACTAGACCTGTGGCATTTAAGTCTGGCAACCCAGGCCTGTACCAGAAAACCAGGTATGATTTGTGGAGGGCTATTTCAAGGGTGAAGAGATCATTTCGAATGAGGTTGGAGGCGACATTGGATGCACAACTCTGGCAGGGTCTGCAAGACATTCCATCCTACAAAGTGAAACCCAACAGCATGACTGGCAGCGATGCTTCACTACCAGATGAACTCAACACCTTCTATGCCCACTTTGAAAGGGAGAACACAACTACAGCTGTGAAGATCCCTGCTGCACCTGATGACCCTGTGATCTCCGTCTCAGAGGCCAATGTTACTCTGTCTTTAAAGAGAGTGAAGGCAGAAGGTCCCGATGGGGTACCTGGTAAGGCTCTGAAAACCTGTGCCAACCAACTAGCAGGAGTATTCAAGGACATTTTCAACCTCTCACTGCTACGGGTGGAAGTTCTCACCTGCTTCAAAAAGGCAACAATTATACCAGTACCAAAGAAGAATAATGTGAGCTGCCTTAATGACAAACGCCCAGTAGCACTCAGATCAACAGTGATGAAATGCTTTGAGAGGTTGGTCATGACTAGACTGAACTCCTGCCTCGGCAAGGACCTGGACCCATTGCAGTTTGCCTATCGCCACAATAGGTCAACAACGGACACAATCTCAATGGCTCTTCACACGGCTTTAGACCACCTGAACAATACAAACTCCTACGTCAGGATGCTGTTCATCAACTATAGCTCAACATTTAACATTTGCCCTCTTCTCACTGTTACCATCAGGCAGGAGGTACAGAAGCCTGAAGGCACATAGCGATTTAGGAAAAGCTTCTTCCCCTCTTGTCATCTGATTCCTAAATGGACATTGAATCTGTGAACACCACCTCACTTTTTTTAGTGTATAGTATTTCTGTTTCTTGCAAGTTTTTTAATCTATTCAATATACGTATGCTGCAATTGATTTACTTATTTATTATTATATTTTTCTCTTCTATATTATGTTTTGCATTGAACTGCTGCTGCTAAGTTAACAAATTTCACGTCACATGCCGGTGATAATAAACCTGATTCTGATTCTGAATGGGGTTGAGAGGGAAAATTAATCTACTATGGTGGAGAAGACTCGAGGGGCCAAATAGCCTGTTGCAGCTCCTGTGTCTTGTGGTCTGAAGTCAAGGGTTGCTAATAGATAATATTATGCTACGGCTTGTGGTGTTACAGCCTCTCCGCATCATTATCCCCAGTCTGATCCTGACCTTCGGTTCTGTCTGTGTGGAGTTTGCACATTCTCCGTGACCACGTGGGCTTCTCCTATGCAGCTCCGGCCTATGGTTAGGCCACACATAGACCCCCTCCAGTTTGCCTATCAGCCCCGACTAGGAGTTGAGGATGCCATCGTCTACCTGCTGAACCGTGTCTACGCCCACCTGGACAAGCCAGCGAGCACTGTGAGGGTCATGTTTTTTGACTTCTCCAGTGCATTCAACACCATCCACCCTGCTCTGCTGGGTGAGAAGCTGACAGTGATGCAGGTGGATGCTTCCCTGGTGTCGTGGATTATTGATTACCTGACTGGCAGACCACAGTACGTGCGGTTGCAACACTGTGTGTCAGACAGAGTGGTCAGCAGCTCTGGGGCTCCACAGGCTCCTGTCTCCCTTTCTCTTCACCATCTACACCTCGGACTTCAACTACAACACAGAGTCTTGCCATCTTCAGAAGTTTTCTGATGACTCTGCCATAGTTGGATGCATCAGCAAGGGAGATGAGGCTGAGTACAGGGTGACAGTGGGAAACTTTGTCATGTGGTGCGAGCAGAATTATCTGCAGCTTAATGTGAAAAAGACTAAGGAGCTGGTGGTGGACCTGAGGAGGGCTAAGGCACCGGTGACACCTGTTTCCATCCAAGGGGTCAGTGTGGACATGGTGGAGGATTACAAATACCTGGGGATACGAATAGACAATAAACTGGACTGGTCAAAGAACACTGAGGCTGTCTACAAGAAGGGTCAGAGCCATCTCTATTTCCTGAGGAGACTGAGGTCCTTTAACATCTGCCGGACGACGCTGAGGATGTTCTACGAGGCTGTGATGGCCAGTGCTATCATGTTTGCTGTTGTGTGCTGGGGCAGCAGGCTGAGGGTAGCAGACACCAACAGAATCAACAAACTCATTCGTAAGGCCAGTGAGGTTGTTGGGGTGGAACTGGACTCTGACGATGGTGTCTGAAAAGAGGATGCTGTCCAAGTTGCATGCCATCTTGGACAATGTCTCCCATCCACTCCATAATGTACTGGTTAGGCACAGGAGTACATTCAGCCAGAGACTCATTCCACCGAGCATCATAGGAAGTCATTTCTGCCTGTGGCCATCAAACTTTACAACTCCTCCCTCGGAGTGTCAGACACCCTGAGCCAATAGGCTGGTCCTGGACATATTTCCACTTGGCATGATTAACTTTTTATTTAATTATTTGTGGTTTTATATTGCTATATTTGTTCACTATTCTTGGTTGGTGCGGCTGTAACGAAACCCAATTTCCCTCGGGATCAATAAAGTATGTCTGTCTCTATGTCTGTCTGTCCTGGGTGCTCCTGTTTAGAAACAAAGAAATCCTCCAGCACAATACAGGCCCTTTGGCCCCCAAAGCTGTGCTGAACATGTCCCTACCTCAGAAATTACTAGGCTTACCCATAGCCCTCTATTTTTCTGAGCTCCATGTACCTATCCAAAAGTCTCTTAAAAGACCGTATCGTATCCGTCTCCACCACAATTACCAGCAGCCCATTCCACGCACTCACCACTCTCTGAATGAAAAAAATTCCTGACATCTCCTCTGTCCCTCCTCCCCAGCAACTTAAACCTGTGTCTTCTTGTGGCAACCATTTCAGCCCTGGGAAAAAGCCTCTGACTATCCACATGATCAATGGCTCTCATCATCTTGTACACCTCTGTAAGGTCACCCCTCATCCTCCATCACTCCAAGGAGAAAAGGCCAAGTTCAGTCAACCTATTCTCATAAGGCATACTCCCCAATCCAGGCGACAGCCTTGTAAATCTCCTCTGCACCCTTTCTGTGCCTTCCATGTCCTCCCACATTGCAGCAATGAAAGGGTCAGTGGGACAATTGGCCACTCTCAATTGCCCCTGGTGTACATCCTCCCTGTGGAATGGGTGAATTTCCTCCAGTTGCTCCGGTTGTCTCCCTCAGTCCGAAGACGTATCAGCTCAGAGGTCAGTGGGTCATTGTAACTTGTCCTGTGCTTGGGCCAGGGTTAAATCGGTGGGTTGCTGGGCTGGGTGGTGAGACTCGTTGGGCCGGAAGGGCCTGCTCCACACTGTATCCCTACATAAGTCAATCAGATGCATTGAGGTAGAACAGGATAAAACTGTAACATCGCAGAATTAAGAGTAACAGAGCAAGTGTGTAGGTAAAACGATAAGGCCATAAACGAGGTCAGGTGCCCATCTTATCATACTAAGGAACTGTTTAACAGTCTTAAGAGTGCCAGAGACACTCTTGTAATCTTATAAGAGATGTTGGATTCTGATGTTTTTGATGCAAGATTCTTTCTGAAGTCAGGAAAGAGGCACAAAACTTGTTCCTTCATGATCATTTTATTAAGAGTTGATAAAGGAGAACTCGCTGGAGTTCAGAAGGTGGAGGGGCAATCTCACTGAAGCCTATCAAAAAGGGGGTAACTACACTCAACTTCACTTGCCCCATCAGTGAGATGTTCCTACAACCAATGATCTCACTTTAAGATCTCTTTATCTTGTTATCTCGTGTTCTCATTATTTATTGCTATTTATTTATATTTGCATTTGCACAGTTTGTTGTCTTCTACACTCTGATTGAGGTTGTATTGATCCTGGAATAGCTACTATTCTTTAGATTTGCTGAGTATGCGCACAGAAAAATGAATCCAGCATTGTATGAAAACCACCCTGACATATTTGTATTCTGACCATAAAATTTACTTTGAGCTTTCAATACTGAAATGTTGAGATAGAGTGGATGTGGAGAGAATGTTTCCTGTAATGGGAAATTGAATAGACACTGATAGAAGGCGACTGAGCAAAGAGAGAGACTAAGAACTAAGATCAAGAAGGCCTTGATTAGCTCTTTTTATACCCATAGATAAGAAAAAATTCCATTCAAATTTATAGATAAAAGTTAACCAATGAGAAAACAATTATTCAAATAATGCTTCAAAGATGCTTCCAGAACTTTTCAGAATTATACTTTGTGTAAACACATATTATACTTGTATCCACATACCATAGCTAGAAAGGTGCATGTTAACCAGCTACTTGTATATAAATAATTATATCAAATACAAGCAGACAATTAATTGTTAAACTGCAAAAAAAATAGCAATAAAACAGTCTAATCTGTGAATTAAGCAGTCGGAACTAATAGGGACAGAGACTCTTTAAGCATCTGGATGAAGATAAGAACTGTCAGGGCTGAGAAGGCTACAGATTAAATGGCTGATTGGTAGGGCACATTGGCCTTTTTCTCTGTTGTGTGATGTTACTAAATGGGGATCAGTGAAAAGGTCACTGATTTATATTCGTGTGACACAGAAACTAGCCCATGTGTGAGGGAACTATTTAGTAGAGTTTGTTTAGTGTCATAAACAAGAGAAATTCTGCAGGTGTTGGAAATCTGAGCAACACACACAAAATGCTGGAGGAACTCAGCAGGTCAGGCAGCATCTATAGAGAAGAATGTTTCAGACCGAGATCCTTCAGCAGGCCTGAGGAAGGGTCTTGGCCTGAAACGTCAACTGTTTATTAATTTCCATAGATGCTGCCTGGCCTGTTGAGATCCCCCAGCATTTTGTGTGTTGTAACAGTGTCTGTACTTTTGTGTCTGTGTCTGATGTCAGGCGTATTTATTTTACGCCCTTTTGCCCTTCATGCCATACTGCCCTGTAACCCCTGTGGAATAGGCTCTTTGAGCTGCATCGCCCGACAACCCTCAATTTAAACCTAGCATAGTCGCGGGATAATTTACAATGACCAATTAACCTACTAACCAGAACATCCAAAGACGTTGGAAGGACTGTGGGAGGAAACCAGGGTACCCAGAGAGTACCCATGCATTCCATGAGGAGAACATGCAGTCTCTTTACAGATGACATTGAAATTGAACTCTGAACTCCGCCCCAAGATGTAATAGCGTTACGCTAACCGCTACACCACTGTGGTATTGTCTGCCTGCACTGTATCACTATTCTGCAGCAACACGCAGGTCAGGCGGCAAAAATGGAAATGTGTAGGTAGTCAATGTTTCAGTCTGAGATCTTCCATCAGCACTAGAAAGGAAGGGGGAAAGACACCAGAATAAGGAGGTGGGGGGAGGGGAAGGAGGACAAGCTGGAAGGTGACAGGTGAAGCCAGATGGGTGGGAAAGGGAAAGGGCTAGAGAGGAAGAAATCTGAAAGAAGAGGGGAGTGGATCATAGGAGAAAGGGAAGGAGGAGGGGTGCTGTGGGGGGGAAGGGATTTATTCTACATTCTGTAATTGGCAGCTAATCTGATCAACCATTCTATTTGGCTTCCCCACATCTCCCGCTGTCTATGACCTCAGTCACTGCAATGTATACACATTAAACCATTTTTTATAACGCTGTTTACATTGTAAATATTTGCTGGTATTTGTGTATTTATACACATTTTATTTCATATATGTAGTTCTAACTTTGTATTTTTTATTCAAAGTTCAAAGTAAATTCATTATCAAGTATGTATGCAACTCTTGAGTTTTATCTTCCCACGGTTAGCCAGGAAACAAAGAAACACCATGGAACCCGTTCATCTAACTCAAAAAAAAGAGCAATTCGTGCAAATGGCAAAAACGAGCGAAAAGCTGACAATTAAACATCAAACCGCAGAGTCATTGAACCAGTGTAGTAATGTTCAGTTTGGTTCAGTTCAATTTAGCATTGTCTGTTTCCTCATACTGTTCAGTGTTGATGTTTGTTGCATGTCACACCCTGACGAACACAACACAGCATTTCCCTAACACGTGTCAATGTACAGATCTGGCCAACAAAGCTGATCCTTGATCTACAGTCTTTGATTTCCAGTGTTGTATCATTTACCTTGGAATTGTATGATTGACATGTCTCCCGATTATTCCCAACAGCGCCTCTGGAAGAGCACGGATCTCAGGAGAGTGTGGAACCCTCGTGTCCCAGTGTTGCACAGGTCCCTGCAAACCCAAAGCCTCAGGCCAGGAAGGACCGGACGAGGGATGAGAAGAAGAGAGATAAGCCAGGTGAATCTTCTCTTTGCTTCTTTGGTGTCGTGGGAATTGTGCATTTCCCCAAGAGGACCAGTGATGGTGAGGATCAGTGAATCGGAATCAGGTTTGTTCTTACTGTGTTAGATCATGTGAAGTTGTTTAGCAGTGCAATGAAAAGATAAGATTACTACAACTTTCAAAACAGTGGAGGGAAAAAAGTTCTAACAATGGGTTCATGACCATTCAGAAATCTGCTGGCGGAGGGGAAGAAGCTATTCCTACATTGGTGAGTGTGAGTTTTCAGGATCCTGTACCTCCTCCCTGATGGTAGTTCACTCAACTTCACTCACCCCAACACAGAACTGTTCCCACAACCTATGGACTCTCTTTCAGGGACTCTTCATCGCATGTTCTCTAATTATTGTTTATTTATTTATTTTGTATTTCCACATCGGTTGATTGTTCATCCTGTTGGGTGCAGTCTTTCATTGATTCTATACTGTTTCTTGAATTTACTGAGTATGCCCACAAGAAAACAAATCTCAGGGTTGTATATGGAGGCACGCATGTACTTTGGCAATAAATCTGAATTTAAACTTTGAACGGTGGTGTTGTGGCTAACGAGGAGGGTGCTCTTCAGATATGAAACATGAGTAATGGAGACTGCTGAGCCTATAACCCTCTGCAGCCTCGTTTCATCTTCTACTTCGTACTGGACAGAACCAGTCCAAAATGCTCTCCGTGGTTCATCGATAGAAACTTGCAAGTGTCTTCGGTGACTTGCCAAATCTCCCCAAACAGCCAAGTAGCGAGGGCCACTGGTGTGCTGCCTTCACGTGTTGGACATCACATTAACTGAGCAAGGCTGAACCTGGAGTGCTATGTGTGATGTTATGAGAAAGGTGTTTCAGTGGAAAGAGTGTGATGAAGGTTTACACTTTGCTCAGACTAGAAACTTATTCTGATGCTGAGGGTGACCTCATACAAGTTTATGTATAATTTTTCATAAATTCTATTGCATTTCTTTATTTTTTGTAAATGCTACAAGAAAATGAATCTCAAAATAGTATACTGTGACACCTACAGTATTGTGCAAAAGTCTTAGGCACATCTATATAGCTAAGGAGGCCAAGATTTTTGCACAATACTGTAGCAATTATATGTATTGCACCGTCCTGCTGCCACAAAAAAAGAATACATTTCTTGACACGTGGGTGATGATAAACCTGATCCTGATATGGGGCTCTTTGTGGACTGAGAGTGGGAAGGGATCAGGAAGAAGGGAATCATGGTTGGTTGGGAAAAGGGGAAGGGATGGGGGAGGGAGCAGGAAGGATCAGAGAGACACTGTGTAAACCAATTGTTTGGAATCAAATGACCTTGCCTGCTGTCTCAGGGCTGGGTTTGTCTGCACCCGTTTCACTCCCTGCCCCTGGCACTCCTCTGCCTCCGGTCCCACACCCCTCTTGTGATGCTCTACCCTTGCCATTCCCAACATCCTTTGCTTTCACCAGATTTACAAATACTTTCTCTGCTCCACGTTGACAAATACAATACTGTACAAAAGTCACAGATTAAAGAAATACTATAGAATTTGAAAAATTATGCATACAGTACTGTGCAAAAGTCTTATAGACATAACTATCTTATATATAGACTTTTGTACAGTACTGTATGTATAATTTTTATAGTATACAATTTATAGTATTTCTTTAATTTTCTATAAACGTCCGTGAGAAAATGAATCTCAAGGATGTATATGGTGATGGATAAATACTTCGTTTTAAAAAAAAAATTACTTTGACTTCTGACTTGTGACATGAGGGGTATGGATTAGGGAGACAGTCCTAGTTTTCCCCCAGGGTAGATGCATGGAGGGGAGAGGCTTGGAGGGTTATGAGGCATTGTTTGTGTATAGTTATGGGAGGTGGGGGTCTTTGTCTGAGTTTAGTTTTTCATTGATTCTATTGTATTTCCTTTTTCAAAGTAAATTTATTATCAAAATTAATTTCTGTCACCATGTACGACCCTGAGATTAATTTTCTTGCAGGCATTCACAGTAAAGCTGAAAACCATAATAGAATCAATGACAGACCGTACCCAACAGGACAAACAATCAGTGTGCAAAAAAACAAACTGTGCAAATACAAAAAAAATCATAATAATAAATAAACAATAAATATTGAGAACATGAGATGAAGAATTCTTGAAAGTGAGTCCATAGGTTGTGGGATCAGTGAGTGATGAGGCAAATGAAGTTGAGTGAAGTTACCTACTTCTGTTCAGGAGCCTGTTGGTTGAGGGGTAATAACTGCCCCTAAACCTGAGGCTCTTATACCACCTTCCTGATGGCAGCAATGAGAAGAGATCATGGCCTGGATGCTGGGGTTCTTGATGATAGACACTGCTTTCCTGTGACAGCGCTCTGTGTAGTGTAGATATGGTTAGTAGTGGGGAGGGCTTTACCTGTGATGGACTAGGCCATATCCACTATTTCTGAAGGATGTTCTTTATAAGCGCATTTGTGTCTCCATCGCTGGCCATGCTGCAACCTGTCCATTATATTCTTCCCCACCTATCCATAGAAGAGTGTCAAAGTTTTAGATGACATGGCAAATCATTCCAATCTTCTTTGAAAGTAGAGGTGCGGCCGTGCTTTCTACCTGTGACACTTGCATGCTGGAGCCAGGACAGATCCTCTGAATCTAAATGCTTGCAAGAAAATAAATCTTAGCGTTGTATATGGTGACATACATGTACTTTGAACGAATCTGCTTTCAACTTTGAACATGAGCATCTGGGGGCCAGCAGGGAAGATGGTGTGCTCAGCATTGACCATTTATGCTGAAGGTCCATTTTCTGTGTTGTATGAAGTGGCCTCCATCAGTTGTGGTTGACCATGGTCACTGTGCCTCTGGTAGTCACTGGGAGTGGCCTCTCCAGGGCCCAAGCCAGGGCAGAGTTGATATGGAGATCCGTCTGTTGCCCACGCAGTGGGACCCCCCTCTCCATGCTGACGACGGGTCCAAAGGAACGACGAGAGTCGGTACAGTTTGGTGGCAGCAGCATCGCAGGAGTTGCCGTGCCGGTGCTGGGTACAGCAGTCAGCCGTCTTTGGGACTCCGACTCCGGATTTTTCCTTGGGGTTTACTCCCAAAGCCTTTCCCGTGAGCGGGTATAGCCGCAAGGCAGCGGAGGTTTGAAATCGGAGTTTTCCCTCTCCTAGATGAGCTACCATCCGTGGTTAATGAGCCCCATCTGCCTGGAGCAACTGGTTTTAAGGCACCAGTGGTCCACCTTTGCCCCTTCTCCTGTCAGTGAGAACAGCTCCGCTGGGCATAAGGACTATGCCACACTGAAGGCCAGGAGTTGGACTTGGTTGTCAGAGGCTGTTTGAGACACACGCCATGAAGAGTATTTGTTTAGCAGTGGGAGCTCGTCCCCATCACCACCCTTCGGCTGTGACCACCCTTGGAGCCCTGTGTATGACTTTAGGGAGATTGGAGGAGAGTGTCGGGTGATGTTAGAGGGAGGTATTCTGGCACACTGAGTGCTGGGTGCTGACTGTAGCTCTGGACAGACTGGTGACCACAATGTTTGTGTTGCAGAGGCTCTGCTGAAGAAGAAGAAGCTCCGGTCGATGCTTCCGCTGAGTACGGCCAATGATCACAGGACCAAGGACGAGCTCCACGCCGACTGCGTCAACCTCGCCAATATCCTGTACAAACAGGGTGAGTGGGTGCTCGCCTCTCTGCCTGCTCTGTGCTTGTTCCTCCCGCCAATCAGAGCTAACCCTACCATTCCTCCTTCCCCCCCCCACGAGTCCCCCCAACTCTGCACTCTCTCTCCCCTCTCTGTGCACATGTTCACTCTTCCCCCTCTCTGCCCCAAACCCATTTCTCTCTCCCCCTCTCTGCCCACCGGATCCCACTCACATTTAATCCCCTCTCCCACATCCCAATCTTTTCTTGCCTCTAGTGCCCACACTCTAGGTCCCTCTCTCCCTCACACCTCCACCTTACCCACCATTCTTTCTCCCTTCCCCGTGGCCCACTGCGATGTCTCATAACTTTCTCTCCCTCTCTGCGCGGCACCACCATCTCACTTCCCTTTCTCCCTCTCAGTGTCCCACCACCATCTCACTTCCCTTTCTCTCCTCTCAGTGTCCCACCACCATCTCACTTCCCTTTCTCCCTCTCAGTGTCCCACCACCATCTCACTTCCCTTTCTCCCTCTCAGTGTCCCACCACCATCTCACTTCCCTTTCTCCCCTCACAGTCCCACCACCATCTCACTTCCCTTTCTCCCTCTCAGTGTCCCACCACCATCTCACTTCCCTTTCTCCCCTCTCAGTGTCCCACCACCATCTCACTTCCCTTTCTCCCCTCTCAGTGTCCCACCACCATCTCACTTCCCTTTCTCCCCTCTCAGTGTCCCACCACCATCTCACTTCCCTTTCTCCCCTCACAGTCCCACCACCATCTCACTTCCCTTTCTCCCCTCACAGTCCCACCACCATCTCACTTCCCTTTCACCCCTCTCAGTGTCCCACCACCATCTCATTACCCTTTCTCCCCTCTCAGTGCCCCACCACCATCTCATTACCCTTTCTCCCCTCTCAGTGTCCCACCACCATCTCACTTCCCTTTCTCCCCTCTCAGTGTCCCACCACCATCTCACTTCCCTTTCTCCCCTCTCAGTGTCCCACCACCATCTCACTTCCCTTTCTCCGCTCTCAGTGTCCCACCACCATCTCATTACCCTTTCTCCCCTCTCAGTCCCACCACCATCTCACTTCCCTTTCTCCCTTCTCAGTGTCCCACCACCATCTCCCTTCCCTTTCTCCCCTCTCAGTGTCCCACCACCATCTCCCTTCCCTTTCTCCCCTCTCAGTGTCCCACCACCATCTCCCTTCCCTTCCTCTACCCCACCCAGGACTATCTTTCCCCCCCTCTCTGTGACCCTCTCGTTTGCTCTCTCCTCTTCTGCATCCCCAACCCCTCTCTCGCTTCCACCTCTGCAAACCAGCCCCTCACATCTCTCTTTTCCTCTCCTTGTCTCCCACCTCTCTCCCTCCCAACTCTATCAGTATCTTTCTTTTTCTTTCTTTCTTTTTCAATCTTTTTATTAATATCAACATGATAAGATTAGTACATAAATAATGGGATTACAAACTTACAAAATTAAAATGAACATAAAAGGATACACAAGCAATAAGTACATTATAGTTGAGTCTTCCCAAATCATGAATGATACAAATGTCATGTAAACAAAACAAAAAAACTAAGTAATTCATGTTGAAAAAAACCAGAAAAGTAGAAAAAGAAAAAAAATATTAATACCCTAAGAAAAACTAAACTAATCACTATTAAGAAACAAAAAGGAAAGAAGGAAAAAAAATGGGCTGTTTATAGTACCTATAAAAAAAAGTACAAAATCATCAGTGTCCCCAACTCCGATCCTCTCAACATATATATAATCAAAACCGGAAAAACAAATAGAATTGGAACAGGGCCAAATTACATCATGTGAAAATATTGAATAAATGGCCTCCAAGTCTTTTCAAATTTTATAGAAGGGTCATATATGACACTTCTAAATTTTCTCCAAATCTGGACATAACATAGTTTGAGAAAACCAATGAAATATGGTAGGGGGATTAATTTCTTTCCAATTCAACAAAATAGATCTTCTAGCCATTAATGTAAGAAATGCAATCATCCAACAAGCAGAAGAAGATAAATGAATTGACTCCAGCACTGGTAAACCAAAGATTGCATTGCAAAGGTTGTAAATCAATGTTCAATACCGTGGAAATAATATCAAAAATATCTTTCCAATATTTTTTCAAAAGCGGACACGACCAAAACATATGAGTTAAAGAAGCTATCTCAGAATGACATCTGTCACATATAGGATTTATATGGGAATAAAAACGAGCCAATTTATCCTTGGACATATGAGCCCTGTGCACTACTTTAAACTGTATCAATGAATGTTTAGCACATATAGAGGAAAAATTAACTAATTGAAGAATTTTATCCCAATTCTCAATAGGGATAGTAAAGTTAAATTCTCTTTCCCAATCATTTTTATTCTTATAAAAGGCCTCTGAACGTATTTTCATAATTATATTGTAAACATTTGATATTACAACTTTCTGAAAAGGATTTAGTTCTAACAATTTCTCCAAAATACCCGAAGAATCAAGATTTGGAAAGGTAGGAAGTACAGTGTTTAAGGAATTCCTAATCTGTAATTATCTAAAAAAATGAGATCTGGGCAAATTATATTTATTAGATAATTGTTCAAAAGACATAAAACAATTATCCAAAAATAGATCAGAAAATCATAGTATTCCTATAGTCTTCCAAGCTGAATAAGCTTGGTCCATAATAGAAGGATGAGAAAAGAAATTGGATACAATAAGAATAGTTAAAACAAATTGATTCAATCCAAAAAATTTCCAAAATTGAAACCATATACGTAAAGTGTGTTTGACTATTGGATTGTCAATTCGTTTATGCAATTTAGAAAGAGCAAAGGGAAGAGAAGTCCCTAAAATAGAACCCAATGAAAATCCTTGTACAGATTTAGTTTCCAGGTTCACCCAATGAGGGCTAGGAGATAAATCCCAATCCTTTAACCAACATTTCAAATATCGAATATTAATTGCCCAATAATAAAATCTAAAATTAGGCAATGCCAATCCACCTTCCTTCCTTGCCTTCTGTAAATATCTTTTACCTCATCTAGGATTTTTGTTCTGCCATATATATGAGGAAATTTTTGAATCAACATTGTCAAAAAAGGATTTCGGAATAAAAATTGGTACCGCTTGAAATATATATAAGAACTTTTGTAAAATAATCATCTTAATAGCATTAATCCGACCTGTCAGAGATATAGACAATGGTGACCATTTAGTGAACAAACATTTAATCTGATCAATTAAGGGTAAAAAATTAACCTTGAATAACTCCTTATGATTTTTTGTAATTTTAATCCCTAAGTATATAAAAAAGTCATTAACTAATTTAAAAGGTAAATTTCCATAAATTGGAACCTGTCTATTTAAGGGAAACAATTCACTCTTATTAAGATTCAATTTATACCCGGAAAAATTACTAAACTGAGCCAACAATGATATAACTTCAGGAATGGATTTCTCAGGATCAGAAAAATATAATAACAAGTCATCTGCATATAATGATAACTTAAGTATATCCATCCCACGAGTAATGCCAAAAATGTTAGGTGATTCTCTAATAGCAATTGCCAAAGGTTCTAAAGCAATATCAAATAATAATGGACTAAGAGGACAGCCTTGCCTGGTACCCCGAAATAAAAAACCGAGGCTACTGGAGTATGATGTATCAATTTAATCCAGGATATAAATGTTGGACTAAAATTAAACTTCTCAAGCACGTAAATAAATATGGCCATTCAACTCTATCAAATGCTTTCTCCACATCTAATAAAATGACATATTCTGAGGTGCTGCGTGAAGGAGTATAAACAATATTCAATAATCTCCTAATATTGAAAAAAGAATAGCGATTTTTAATAAAACCAGTTTGATCCTCTGAGATAATTTGAGGTAATACCTTCTCCAGCCTGGTCGCCAGTAACTTGGAAAAGATCTTGGAATCTACATTCAATAAGGATATTGGTCTGTAGGATGCACAATCAGTAGAGTCTTTATCTTTTTTCAATATTAAAGAAATGGAAGCTCTATAAAAAGATTGTGGCAATTTACCTAGTTTAATTGCTTCTTCAAAAACCTTGCATAACCAAGGAGAAAGAGTAAAGGAAAAACACTTTAAAAATTCCACTGTATACCCATCTGGACCTGGTGCTTTTCCAGAATTCATAGAGGAAATAACACCTTTAATTTCTGCATCCGTAATAGGAGTTTCTAATATTAAAAGTTCTTCTGATGATAATTTTGGAAGATTCAATTTCCCAAGAAAATCATGCATGGTATTATGATCATGAGGAAATTCAGAATGATACAGGGAGGTATCAAAATCTTGAAAAGATTTTTTTATCTCATCATGGTTAACTGTCAGTTCACCATTCTGTTGACAAATCTTAATAATTTGACATTTAACCGAAGCATTTTTCAATTGGTTAGCTGACAGTTTACCTGATTTATCACTATGTATATAAAAATCATTTCTGGTTTTCATTAACTGATTTTCAATTGAAGATGTAAGTAATAAACTGTGTTCCATTTGAAGCTCAACCCTTTGTTTGTAAAGCTCCTTACTAGGAGCAATCGAATATTTCTTGTCAATTTCTTTAATCTTATCAACCAATAAAAGTGTTTCCTTCTTAATACTTTTTCTCAAACCAACAGAATAGGAGATAATCTGACCACGTATATATGCCTTAAAAGTGTCCCAAAGTATTCCGGAGGAAATTTCATCCGTGGAATTAGTTGAAAAGAAGAAATCAATCTGCTCCTTCATAAATTTAATGAAATCCGGATCTTGCAGTAAGGTAGAATCAAATCGCCATTGCTTAGTACTAGAAGCTGTATCCATTAATTTAATAAAAAGTTTCATTGCTTGATCAGAGATGGCTATAATGTCATAATTACAACCAGTTACAGATGGAATAAAACGAGAGTCAATAAAAAATAGTCAATTCTCGAGTAAGAATGATAAACATGTGAGAAAAATGAAAACTCTTTGACCTCAGGATGCAGAAATCTCCAAATATCGAAAATTCCATTAACAGTCAAAAAAGAATTGATGTAAGTGGCAGACTTCTTTGGTAGTCTGAATGGATATAGATCTATCCAGCAAAGGATTTAAACAACAGTTGAAGTCACCACCCATTATTAACATATATTCATTTAGATTAGGTAGAGAAGTAAATAAAGACTTTAATAAAAATATTGAAAAAGAAAGATTTATTAATTTTCACATGGAAGAATACAGAGTACATGAGGATTATATATTATGAATCAAAAAAAGGATAAAATAGTGCCGAATACGTTGTATTTAAATCATACTTGCAATCGCAGTACCCTATATTCATAATCAAATGTGTACATTAATTAAATTGTAATTTGAATTGTAATAATTTTATTATAAAAAAAATAATCTAAACCCACTACCAAAGCTGAAGCTATTTGGTAAAGAAAGAAAGACGGAAAAAAATCCTTATCACATAGTGATTTATATTATTAGCCAACAGGGCCACATGTCCAAAGACAAGCTATCTTGTTTTTATCCAGATATATCTCCCTATTGTGACAGATGTAACAATGGAGAGGCTTCACTAATCCATATATTTTGGACATGTCCGAGTCTTGAAAAATACTGGAAGGAAGTATTCCAAACTTTTTCTGTACTTTTTAAAGTAAGTTTTAAGCTTAACCCTTTGACTGCCTTGTTTGGTATTGTTGGAGAAAAAGGCATAACTTTGGAGACATCTGATTTGCATATATTGGCTTTTATTTCTCTTATAGCTAGGAGGGCTGTGTTGCTTAAATGGAAGGATGTTGCTCCGCCTCCTCACACTCAATGGTTACGTGATGTTATGCCATGCTTAAATTTAGAGAAGATACGTTGTTCAATTTCTGATTCTAACCAAGACTTTCAAACATTGTGGGGGCCATTCTTGAACTATTTTCAAAACCTTTGATTTGGTGTTAAACTTCATCAGTATCTCACTCACCCAGCATGTGGTCTTGTTGCAGGGTCCGACAGCCGCGGGCAGGTGGGGTCAGGAGACCAGATACAGCTCGGCCTCTTCGTGGACCGACCGGCGCTCTACCAGATGTTCCAGGAGGAAGGTAAGGTCCTGGGTTGGTGATCTGTATCCGGCTGGAGGGGTGGGGGGTGGGGTGCGTGACTCCCACAGTCCGGTGAGATGCAATCCATGAACGGGTAGTTCAATGTCTGCTCACAAATCGGATGGTCGAAGGGAAGAAGCTGTTCCTGAAACATTGAGTGTGTGTCTTCCGGCTTCTGCACGTCCTCCTTGAGATAGTAATGAGAAGAGGGTATGTCCTGTATGGTGAGGGTCCTTAATGATGGAAGCCTCTTTTTGAGGCTTTGCCTTTTGAAGATGTCCTCGATATGGGAGGCTTGTGCCCAGAGGTTCTGCAGAAGCTGGAAATCCAGAGAAACACACACACAATATTGAAGGAGCCCAACAGGTCAGGCAGCCTCTATGGAGGTGAATAAATGGTCAACGATTCAGGCTGAGACCCTTCATCAGGATGGGAAAGGAAGGGGAAAGAAGCCAGAATGAGAAGGCAGGGATTCTGCCCCCTTCCCGGATGAAAGGTTGTGCCAGTGATGTTGCCCCACCTCCAGGAAGAAGACTGGCCTCCTACCTTGTCTATATACCCCTTATGATCTTCATCTCAACAGCACAGTACAGACCCTTCAGCCCACAATGAAGTGCTGACCCTTTAACCTATTCTGAGATCAAGCTTACCCTTCCCTCCCACGTAACCCTCCGTTTTTCCATCAATCATGTGCCTAGGTGGCTTTTAAATGCTCCTACTGCATTTGCCTCTACCACCACCCAATAGCACCCACCACTCTCTGTTAAAAAATTTGCCTCACTGTACTTTCCATCAACCATCTTAAAATTATAACCTCTTCTATTGGTGGCTCTACCATCACCCCGGTGTAAAAAAAATAAATAAAAACCCACCTCTGACATCCCTCTACCTCCCCAACACTTTCCTCCAATTAACTTAAAATTACACGCTATCATGTTAGCCATTTCCACCCTGGGGAGAAGTTTCTGTCTGGCTGTCCACTCGATCTCTGCCTCTCGTCATCTTGTGCACCTCTTTCAAGTCACCTCGCATCCTCCTCACTCCAAAGAGAAAAGCCCAAGCTCGCCCAGTCTCTCAAAAAACACAAAGTAACACTGTACGGTTTGTCCATCAGGAATTACTGCTGTCATTTCTCAGCAGCCAGCCTCTGCTTTCTGTTCAACAGCTAAGAACCACGTTGAGGCTGGTCACCCCGAGATGCGTTATCAACTGCTGCTGTGGAAAGGCGACGTGAAGGGAGCCCTGGAGATGGCCATTGAGAGGGGGGAGCTGAATGACACCTTGGTCGCCGTAGCACCCATGGGTGAGTTTCTTTCCGGACACCTTCCTCTCCAAAACCTGCTGATGTTTACTGACACAAATATTTCCTTCAAAAAAATAAAATGCACTCGGAGTCTGTGGTGGGATTTGAACTCAGACCATGCAGTCTTGCATTGCTGCTGCCAGTACACTCTCTTTTCCTTGTGAGCTGAGGCAGATTCCTCCTTTGTCCTTGTTCTTTAACCATTTTTGTTTGGGAGGGACGTAACCAACCTGTATTATTCCCGCCATGGGAATGCATACGGGACAGTGTGGCGGGAACTTCAGCCGAAGTGTCTCCAACCGAAGGGCTTGGGAGAGTGTGGCGGGAGCTCTTCTCTGTCTATTCTGTACAGTAAACAGAAACAAGATATTTTAACGTGCTACAATCCCAAATAAGTCAGTATAAATGACCATAATAATCAAATGCCAATGAAACTAAATTATTCTCATTCTGTCCCATGTTGTCCCTGACCAGGAGCATGTGATGAGTTTTACTCCATATCTAACCCCATCTTGTTCGTGACCAGGAGTGTGTGATGGAACAGTGTGCTGGGAGCTTCATTCTGTCTAATCTGTGCTGTCCCTAACCTGGGAGTGTGTGATGTGATGAGACGGTGTAGAGGAAATTTCACTCAGTGTGTAAGAGAAAAAACGAGAACGAAAGAACGAACAGTGTGGCAGGAGCTTCACTCTGTATTTAGCACATGCCGTCCCTGACCTTGGAGTGTGTGATATGGATTTGTGTGTGGAAGGTCATGTTTGACAAATCTTATTGAATTTTTTGAAGAGGTTATGAGGAAAGTTGACGAGGGTAGAGCAGTGGATGTTGTCTATATGGACTTAAGTAAGGCCTTTGACAAGGTTCCGCACGGAAGGTTCAATCGTTAGGTATTAATATTGAAGTAGTAAAATGGATTCAACAGTGGCTGGATGGGAGATGCCAGAAAGTAGTAGTGGATAACTGTTTGTCAGGTTGGAGGCCAGTGACTAGTGGTGTGCCTCTGGGATCTGTACTGGGTCCAATGTTGTTTGTAATATACATAAATGATCTGGATGATGGGGTGGTAAATTGGATTAGTAAGTATGCAGATGATACTAAGGTAGGTGGCATTGTGGATAATGAAGTAGGTTTTCAAAGCTTGCAGAGAGTTTTAGGCCAGTTAGAAGAGTGAGCTAAATGATGGGAGATGGAGTTTAATGCTGATAAGTGTTAAGGTGCTACATTTTGGTAGGAATAATCCAAATTGGACATACATGGTAAATGGTAAGGCATTGAAGAATGCAGTAGAACTGAGTGATCTAGGAATAATGGTGCATAGTTCCCTGAAGGTAGAATCTCATGTGGATAGGGTGGTGAAGAGAGCTTTTGGTACGCTGGCCTTTATAAATCAGAGCATTGAGTATAGGAGTTGGGATGTAATGTTGAAATTGTACAAGGCATTGGTAAGGCCGAATTTGGAGTATTGTGTACAATTCTGGTCACCAAATTATAGGAAAGATGTCAACAAAATAGAGAGAGTACAGAAAAGATTTACTAGAATGTTACCTGGGTTTCAGCACCTAAGTTACAGGGAAAGGCTGAACAAGTTAGGTCTCTATTCTTTGGAGCGTAGAAGGTTAAGGGGGGACTTGATAGAGGTATTTAAAATTATGAGGGGGATAGATAGAGTTGACGTGGATAGGCTTTTTCCATTGAGAGTAGGGGAGATTCAAACAAGAGTTTGAGGGTTTGAGAGTTTGACATGAGTTGAGGGTTAAGGGGCAAAAGTTTAAGTGTAATACGAGGGGGAATTTCTTTACACAGAGAGTGGTAGCTGTGTGGAACGAGTTTCCAGTAGAAGTGGTAGAGGCAGGTTCAGTATTGTCATTTAAAGTAAAATTGGATAGGTATATGGACAGGAAAGGAATGGAGGGTTATGGGCTGAGTGCAGGTCAGTGGGACTAGGTGAGAGTAAGTGTTCAGCATGGACTAGAAGGGCTGAGATGGCCGGTTTCTGTGCTGTAATTGTTATATGAGTTTAGCTCCATATCTAACTCGGTGTGCTGTGTATGTGTGTATTGGTGCCACAGTGTGCCTGAAATGGATGACACCTCTCGCTGGGAGGGTGCGGGGGAGATCTCTCTGGAAGGGGTTTCATCCAGATGCTGCTGTTGGATTACAGCTGGCTACGCGGTGTGGGTGCGGACAGTTGAAGCATTTGTCAGACAGCTGTGTCACCAGGAGCATTTCACCAAGGCAGCCACCCTCCTGCTCTCCATTCACCGCGTGTACGAGGCAGTCCAGCTGTTGAAGGATCACCAGATGTTCCGGTAGGAGTTACCATGCTACTGACTCTTGGATCGCGATGGTGGGGGGTGGGGGGGGGGTCTAATACTGATCTGGATTGGCAGAGGAATACAAAACCCAACACTATCGTGTGAGGCCATTCAGCCCCCAATACCCTGCTTTCCCCCACTGCCCCAGGCTTTCCCAGGAGGGGGATAAAGTAAGAAGCTGGGAATTGATAGGTGGAAGAGTTGATAATGGGCTGAAGAAGAAGGAATCTGATTGGAGAAGAGAGTGGACCATAGGAGAAAGAGAAGGGGGAGGGACACCAAAGGGAGGTGATGAACAGGTGAGAAGTGAGAGGGGAACCAGAATGGGGAATGGAAAACAAGAATGGGTTTGGGGGAGGCGGGGGGGAGAGAAATCACCAGAAGTTTGAGAAATTGATGTTCATGCTATCAGATTGGAGGCTACCCAGACAGATTACAAGCAGAATTAGGCCATTTGGCCCATTGAGTCAGCTCCACCATTGCATTGTGGCTGATTTGGCCCCAATCTCCTGCCTTCTCCCCATAAACACTGATGCCCTGACCAATCAAGAACCTATCAACCTCTGCTTTAAATATTATATACACAATGACCTGGCCTCCACAGCTATCGGTGGGAATGAATTCCATAAATTCACCATGCTCTGGCTAAAGAAATTCCTCATCTCTGTTCAAAGGGATGACCTTCTATTCAAAGTTGTACCCTCTGGTCCTTGCCCCCCCCCCCCAACTCCTCCACCCACATGATAAGAAACATCCTCTCCACGCCTTTCAATATTCAAAATCCCCCCCCCCTCATCCTTCTAAACTCCATTGAGTGCAGGCCCAGAGCCATTAAACTTTCCAAAAATTAGTCAAGGGTGTTGACCATACCACCATTCTATGAAGTCCTCTGTCTTCCTTTCCATCTCCGGCTCCCCGGTGGAAGGGTGGGGTGGTTAGGGGAATGATTGCATGGGACAAACTGTGTGTGGGGACAAACAAAAGTTACTGGAGGAAACGATCATCCTCCACTTTAAATATGTCCAATGACTTGGCCTCCACAGCCATCTGTGGCAATGAGTTCCACAGATTCACCACCCTCGGCTATAGTTTGTTCTATTTTCACCGAGTACACTGTTTACTCTGCAGGATTCACATGAGCACCAAGTTTCAGCTCACCCTGGTGTCTGGGCCTGTACTCGCTGGAGGCTAGAAGAATGGGGTGGGGAAACCAATCAAATACTGAAAGGACTGGATAGAGTGGATGTGGAGAGGATGTTTCCCATGGTGGGGGGGAGTCCAGGACCAGAGGACACAGCCTCAAAACAGAGGGACGTCCATTTAGAACAGAGATGAGGAGGAATTTCTCCAGCCAGAGGATGGTGAATCTGTAGAATTCATTGCTACAGACAGCTGAGGAGCCGAAGTCACTGGGTATATTTAAGGCACAGGTTGAGAGGTTCTTGATTAGTCAGGGCATGAAGGGTTATGGGGAGAAGGGAGGAGAATGGGGTTGAGAGGGAAAATGGATCAGCTGTGATGAAATGGCGAGCCTCTCTCACTCAGTCTCGCCCATCACCTTCGAGCTTGTACTGCCTCCCCTCTCCGAACCTTCTTATTCTGGTTTCTGCCCCCTTCCCATGGCTCTGAATCCAGCTCCACCTACCTGTCCTTTCCCCAAAACCCTTAATTCCCCTGCTATGCAAAAAATTTATTGAACTGTGTCTTAAATCAGTTTAATGGGGTTACCTCCCTGGGCAAAGAATCCCACAGATTCATTCCCGTCTGGGAAAGCAGTTTCGCCTCATCTCCATCCTAAATCTGTTCTGAATCTTGAGGCTATGTCCCCCTAGTTCTAATCTCACTTACCAGTGGAAACAACTTTCCTGCCTCTATTTTATTAATCTCTTTCATAATTTTATATGTTAATTATTTTTATTTAGGGTTACAGCACAGTAATGGGCCTTTCTGGCCAACAAGCCTGTACTGCACAGTTACACCCCGGTGACAAATTAACCTAATAGTCTTTGAGCCTTGGGAGGAGACCAGAGCACCCAGAGGAAACCCACACAGACACGGGGAGAATGTATGAACTCCGTATGGACAGTGGTCGGAATTGAACCGGGGTCACTGGCTCTGTGATAGTGTTCCACTACCCTACCTCTCCACGTGAACTGATCACTGAGCACAACCTTTGGACCTATTTTCAGGGGCTTTACCACGCGTGTTCTCATTGTCTACTTATTTGTCTTGTTTGCTGTTTATCTGGATATGTATTTGCACATTGGTTGTTTGTGCGTAGTTTATCATTGATTCTATTGTGTTTCTTTGTTCTGCTGTGAATGCCCACAGGGTTGTATATGGTGACATATATGTACCTTGAAAGTAAATTTACTCTGTATTTGGAACATTTAACATATAGAACATACAACACAGTAACAGGCCCTTCAGCCCATACTGTTGTGTCAAGCCAATTAAATTTGTCATCAAATAGCCATCTAAACTAATCCCCTCTGTCTACACAATGTCCATCTCCTTCCATTTTCCTCACATTCATCTGCCCATCTAAACGTCTCTTAACTGTCTCTCATGTTTCTGCCTCTACCCCCACCCTAAGCACCCACCACTCTTTGTGTTTATAAAAAAAACACAACTTGCCCTTCACATCTCCTTTGTAATTACCCCCCCCCCCCCCCACCAGCTGAAATGCCTGAAGAAGATGCTCGCTGCCTGTTCTGTCTGTGCATCTGATACTCTCAGAAACCTCAATGGGGCCACCCCGCATCCTCCGTCACCCTGACCCCTTTCTGTAAGACCCAGCCTCCGACCGTGCTGCTTGTGTCGTGGTGTCTTTGTAATTTGATGCTGGTCTACCTGTTGAGAGATGTGAATCGTGTTTCAATAGAGAGGCCATCGCCCTCGCTAAGGCCGTTCTCCAGCCAGACGACCCTGTACTGAGGGAGCTCTACACCCACTGGGCCAGCGTCATGGAGAAAGACGGGCACTATTCCATCGCAGCGAAGTGGTAAGTGGGAGTTGGTAATTCAGCCAGCCCAAATTCCAGACCTTCGAATCCTGGCACCATTTGGAAGAATTCTCCTTATTCTCCTGGGTGCTGTTGGTGAGATCTTGCTGTTGACGCTTCAGGCTGCACTATAGTCTCTGTACCATTTGGTTGTTTTCTGATTGTCCCTCTGTTTATTATTGCATGTGTCACCACAGAACAGAAACAGGCCCTTCAGCCCATCTATTCCATGATGAAATGTTATTCTGCCAACATCCATTAACTTGGATCTGGACCACAGCCCTCCATATCCCTCCCATCCACGTACCTATCCAAACTTCTCTGGTGTTGAAATCCAACCTGCACCCAACATTTCCGCTGGCAGCTTGGTCGACATTCTCTGAGTGGAGAAGCTACTCCTCATGTTTGCTTAAATATTTTACCTTTCACCTTTAACCCATGGCCTGTAATTCTAATCTAGCTGTTCTATGTTGACAATATCTTCTGATGAAAGGTCTTCAACCTGAAATATTAACACTTGCTCTCCCTGTGGATGCTGTCGAGTGTTTCTAGCATTTAGAGTCAGAGCACTGCAGCACCAAACCAGGCCCTTCAGCCCATCTAGTCCATGCCAAACAGTTTTCCTGCCTAGTTCCATCAACCACCACTTCTGAACCACCTCCTCCAAACCCCTCTCATCCATGAACTTATCCAAACTTCTCTTAAATGTTGCAATCGAACCTGCACTCACCAGTTCCACTGGCAGCTCGCTGCACGCTCTCACCACCCTCTGAGTGAAGGAGCTCCCCCTGAAGTCCCCGTGCTGGACTTTGAGTCCAGAGATCTGAATCTGTGTGGGACTTGTGGTAAAAAGCCATTCCCTTTATCCTCTCCCTTTTGTTTCACACTTTTCCCGGAAATGATGAGAGGCCAGTGAATTAAGGCCGCTGGTAGGAATGCAGAGAGAGTTGAAAGGATGGTTGACAAGGACTCTGGGCCCAAGGGCCTGTTCCCATGGCAGCCAGTCCGGAAGGCGGCATCACCCACGGTAACCGAACCTGCTCACCGCGCCTCCCTTTTGTTCCAGCTACCTGGCAACCGAATCGCCCTACGACGCGGCAAAGGTCTTGGCGAAGAAGGGTGACGTGGCTTCTCTGCGGACAGCGGCCGAGGTGGCCTCCATCACTGGGGAGCGGGAGCTGTGCTCTCAGCTCTCCTCCAGATGCGCCCTGGACCTCCTGGCACAGAGAGACTGGCTGGGGGCTCAGGATGTTCTGCGTGGGAACGACAGTCTGCTGGTAAGTTTCAGTCCGTCCCAGCTGGGAAACGTGTCACTAGTCCTCCAAAACAAGTAATAACTTCCTCCCAAAAACACTGCGTCAGCTCCTTCCCCAGGAGAGAAGGGGGAAGGATATTTCCGACCTCAGGAGAGAAGGGGGAAGGATATTTCCGACCTGACGGGTAGGTTTTTCCACACAGAGGATTGTGGGTGCATGGAACGAGCAGCCAGAGGAAGTGGACCAGATGGGTACAGTTTCATGTTGTGGTGTTCGCTGAGTATAGCAATGAACTTGCAGACGTTTCATCGCCAGTTGAGGTGACATCCTCAGTGTGTGGTTGGTTTTCCTCTCTGTGAGCGCTGGTGTTTATATAGGCCCCAGTTTGCTTGCCTCCATCCTGATTGACTGACCTTGGAATTCTACTGTTTAGTGTTTCTTTGTCTTAGGCTTCATAGATAGTGTCTATTTCAATATGTTAGTTCATGGAGTTATCGGAAGAGATCAAAAGCTCTTAAAAGTTCTCATGCCTGCTTCGTGCTTGCGTGGGCCGGAACCTCCATGGTGTCCTCGTTAAAGTGGTGCCCTTCTCGATCTTCAAGAACTGAGGTCAGCAGCACTGGATTATGTCTCCGTACCACCAGTTTGTGTTCCCGTAAACGAGCTGAGAGTTTACGTCCTGTCTGACCAATGTAGTTCTTGTTGCAGTCTCCCCAGGTGATCCTGCACACCACATTGCGTTTGTTGATCGCCTTTACAGGTACCGTGGTTCACCGCCGTCTTAGATGGGTACAATTGCCACATTTAAAAGCAAGTTGTGGGTAGGAAAGGTCCAGTAGGATGCGGGCCAAACGCAGGGGGATGGGATAACCTGAGGAAAGCATCTTGGTTGGTATGGATGTGATAGGCCGAAAAGCCTGTTTCCCTGCTGTATGGCTTTGGCTTTGGCTCTGGGTCAAAACCATGGATCTCACTCCCTGACAGCATTGTTGGCAAACAGCAGCCTCAGCGGCTGCACTGGCTCAAGAAGGCAGCTTGGGGTCCACGTCCACAGATCCCTCAAAGTTGCCGCGCAAGTTGACAGAGTGGTTAAGAAGGCTTATCGTGTGCAGGCCTCAGAGTTCGAGAGCCCTGAGGTAATGTTGCAGTTCTATAAAACCCTGGGTAGACCACACTGGGAATATTGTGCTCAGATCTGGAGGGATGTGGAAGAGGGTGCAGAGGAGATTTACCATGTTGCTGTCTGGATTAGAGAGCTGGTCTTCTGAAGATAGGTTTAATGTGCCCTTTGGAGAGAAGGTGCTAGAGGTGTAGAAGATGGTAAGAGGCATAGTTAGTGGACAGCCAGTGACCTTTTCCCAGGGTGGAAATGGCATAATAGTAAGGTGTTTGCAGGGAGGTATAGGAGGGGATGCCAGAGGTAGGTTTTTACACAGAAAGCAGTGAGTATGGTCGTACATTAGGGACATTTAAGATGTGCTTTCTAATCCAGGGTGAACCTCCTGTGCAGGCGTTCAACTCCTGCCACTGTCTGTAAGTTCTCCCCATGGAACATGTGGGTTTCCTCTGGGTGCTCTGGTTTCCTCCCACAGTCCAAAGATGTTCCAACTGGTAGGTTAACTGGTCATTGTAAATTGTCGTGTGGTTAGGCGAGGGTTAAATAGGGGGTTGGGGGGGTTGCCAGGTGGCACAGCTCGAAGGGCCTGTTCCACAATGCAGCTCAATAAATAAATTAAAAATGAAGACCAACACATCAGACGCCTTCTTAACCTCCCTCCCTATCGATTTGTGCAGCAACTTTGAGGGATTTAGAGACTTGGACCCCAAGACCCCTCTCTTCCTCCTCTTCCTGGGCTCCTGTGGCAGGGTCTCAGTGTGTGAACGTGTTTGTCCACAGGGTCAGAGGTTGGTGCTTTGTACCTACGAGCTGCTCTACAGGACCCTGGCCGAGAAGCAGCTGGTTCTCTGGAGGAGCATCAACCCTCCACGTTACCACAACTGGAGCCTCCACGCGGAGGGAAACCTCATCGACACCATGCTGACCGCCTGGAGCAGCGAGTTTGGAGTCAGTGTGGTGGACGAGTGCCGGCTGGAGGTGGCTCACGGCCAGCTGAGGACCACCGTGTACCCTGAGGCATCAGCCAACACACCGGCTAGACTGGTAACTTCATTCCTCCTCCTCGTCCGTCACAGTGTCTGCCCTCTCTCCTGGTCATTGTCCCATTCCACCCTGCCTATTCCTCCTCAGTAAGCCCCCAGCACCTCCCCATTGTCTCTGTCCTTCCTCAGTCTTGGGCCAAATGTCAACGGGTTTTCCAAATGTAAGAAGCCAGAAGCCCCCTCCTAACTAACTCCTGGGTGCTTCCCTCCAAGGACTGTGTCGACACTTCTCACCATCTCAGTAAAGCAGCTGGCAGAATCAAAGACCCCACCCACCCCAGACATTCTCTCTTCCCCCTCCTCCCATCGGGCAGAAGATACAAAAGCCTGAAAGCACGTCCCACCAGGCCCAAGGACAGCTTCTACCCCACTGTTATCAGTGAAAGCACGTCCCACCAGGCCCAAGGACAGCTTCTACCCCACTGTTATCAGTGAAAGCACGTCCCACCAGGCCCAAGGACAGCTTCTACCCCACTGTTATCAGTGAAAGCACGTCCCACCAGGCCCAAGGACGGCTTCTACCCCACTGTTATCAGTGAAAGCACGTCCCACCAGGCCCAAGGACAGCTTCTACCCCACTGTTATCAGTGAAAGCACGTCCCACCAGGCCCAAGGACAGCTTCTAGCCCACTGTTATCAGTGAGAGCACGTCCCACCAGGCCCAAGGACAGCTTCTACCCCACTGTTATCAGTGAGAGCACGTCCCACCAGGCCCAAGGACAGCTTCTACCCCACTGTTATCAGTGAGAGCACGTCCCACCAGGCCCAAGGACAGCTTCTACCCCACTGTTATCAGTGAAAGCACGTCCCACCAGGCCCAAGGACAGCTTCTACCCCACTGTTATCAGTGAAAGCACGTCCCACCAGGCCCAAGGACAGCTTCTAGCCCACTGTTATCAGTGAGAGCACGTCCCACCAGGCCCAAGGACAGCTTCTACCCCACTGTTATCAGTGAGAGCACGTCCCACCAGGCCCAAGGACAGCTTCTACCCCACTGTTATCAGTGAAAGCAGGTCCCACCAGGCCCAAGGACAGCTTCTACCCCACTGTTATCAGTGAAAGCACGTCCCACCAGGCCCAAGGACAGCTTCTACCCCACTGTTATCAGTGACAGCACGTCCCACCAGGCCCAAGGACAGCTTCGACCCCACTGTTATCAGTGAAAGCACGTCCCACCAGGCCCAAGGACAGCTTCTACCCACTGTTATCAGTGAAAGCACGTCCCACCAGGCCCAAGGACAGCTTCTACCCTACTGTTATCAGTGAAAGCACAACTACCTCATTATGACCTTGCTCCTTGTTGTCTGTCTGCACTGTACCTTTTCAGTCGGTGTGACACTTCATTCAGTATTTTCAGGATCAGAGTCAGGTTTATTATCACTGGTCTCCCAGTTCAGACCCATCGTAAATTAGGCGATTGCTCTTTCCAGCTCCATCCACCAAAAGCAGAATTTCCCAGTGTTCAAGCATATTAATCTCGATTCTCACTGCCATTTGGACATGTTGGTCTATGGCCATTCTTGTGCCAAGACCTTCAGGGTGGAGAGGAACACTTCATAATGGTCAATGGGATTAGGCAGTTTACAGGTGGACAGGAGTGGGCAGTTTACAGGTGGACAGGAGTGGGCAGTTTACAGGTGGACAGGAGTGGGCAGTTTACAGGGGGACAGGAGTGGGCAGTTTACAGGGGGACAGGAGTGGGCAGTTTACAGGGGGACAGGAGTGGGCAGTTTAAAGGGTGACAGGAGTGGGTTGGAATGGACGATAGATTGAAAGGGCTGTTGCTGTGCTGTACTTTTCTATGACTCTGACATTATTCTGTCTTGGTACCCTCCAACGTGATAGCATGAATATCGATTTCTCCTGGTAACCAAATTTAACCCCCTTTATTACCCACTCTGATGTTTTTACTTCTCACCTCCCCCTGGGTCTCCTTCTTTATCCCATGGTCCACTCTCCTCTCCTATCAGATTCCTTCTTCTCCAGCCCTTTACCCTTCCTACTCACCTGGCTTCACCTATTACAGCGATCCTCCTTCCCCTCCCCCTCCTTTATATTCTGGCATCTTCCCCCTTCCTTTCCAGCCCTGAAGAAGGGTCTCGGCCCAAAATGTCGAAGGTTTATTTATTTCCATAGAAGCTGCCTGATCTGCTGAGTTTTGTCTGCGTGTGTGTGCATTGTTTTGGATTTCCAACATCTGCAGAACTTCTGTTTATTATCACTCTCTACATGCTGTAAAATTTGTGCTTTTGCACCTGAAGTACAGTGTTAAGACATAAAATTACCATAATTACAAAAAAATGTGCCAAAACAAGAATAATGAGGTAGCATACATGCACAGTTCAGAAATCTGATGGCAGGGGTAAGAAGCTGTCCCTAAAATATTTGAGTGTGGGTCTGGAACCTCCTCCCCGATGGTGGTAATGAGAAGAGGGCACATCCTGGATGGTGAGGGTCCTTCGTGGCGGGTGCTCCAGAAGATGCCCACAGTGGTAGACAAGACTGTGCCCGTGATAAAGCTGCCTGGGTCTATCTCCGGCCCTCTTGTGATCCTGGGCACTGGGGCCTCCAGACCAGGCTGTGATGCAGCCTGTCAGAATGCTCTCCACCACAGGTCTACCGAGGTTTGCCAGGATTTCTGGTGCCGCACTGTTCTGTTCTTGGTTTTCCCCTGTCCTACCTCAGTGCGCTGATGTGAGGGGGTGATCTCTGTTGGATAGCATGCGGAGGGCGTTTTTCACCAGTACATGTGTAGTTTACCAGCTTTCCCCCCTCTGGCCAAGGTCCTCTGCCACATCCCCCCATGCTTTCCTCCAAATACTTTACGCCCCCTCCTATTGACATTTCTGTCCTGGGAAAAAGTCTCTGGCTGCCCACTCTATCGCTCAGTTCCTTAAGGTTGTTATAGCCGGGTAACGGGGACAAGCTCCCTCTACCTACTAAATGCTCCCAATAGTGTGTGCCTCAAATAGCCTCTGACGACCAAGTCCAGCTCCCGGCCGTCACGTGTGCCTTAGCTACTAAGCCCGGTGGGACCGTTTCTACTGACGAGAGAAGGGGCAAAGGCGGGTTACTGGTACCAGTCGTTTCAGGCAGATGGGGGTCATTAACCGTGGTTGGCAGTACAGCTAGAAGGAGAAAAACTCTGAACTCAAAGCTCTGCTACCTACTCCTGGGGAGGGCCTTAGTAGTGAACCCTGAGGAAAGATCCTAGCTGGAGTCCCTAAGGCAGTCCTACGTCGAGTTTGACGCTGACTGGTGCCGCTGATGCCAAAGTGTATCAGTCTCGGCCGTTAATTTGGATTCATCAGCTGTGTGGAGGGGGGGAGCCTGCTACACAGGTAACAGCTTGCTCCCCATATCGTCCGCCCCTGGTGTGTGTATCACGTGAACGGCTGTGGTCAACCTCGACCAACAGAGGACCTCATTGTCCACTCTATCTGTGCCACGCAGGGCTGCCTCTCGGACTCCAGCTCCGGGGTTTACTCCCAAACCCTTCCCCATGAGTGGGTATCGATGCAAGGCAGCGGAGGTTTGAGATCAGATGAGCTGCCAACTATGCTCATTATCATCCTGTACACCTCTGTCGAGTCACCTCTCATCCTCCTATCGAAAGAGAGGACTGGAGCTCACTCCTTGTGAGACACACTGTCTAATCCAGGCAGCGGGGTGGGGTTCTTGGTTTCCTGCCCCTCCCCGATCGTTTCCCCTGCACAAACTGCAACCCCCGCTACCCAACAATGACCGGGAAATCCCTGTCTCCCAGTTACAGCTGCAGATGTCTCACGAGCTGAGCCTGGCTCTGTCCTGCACACTGCTCTCAAACTACACCGAGTCGCTGGTCGCCCTGCTGAAGGTTCTTGTCCGATGTCTCAGCGCCGGAGACTTCACATTGATGCAAGAAATTGGCAAACTGCTTTTCCCAAAGGGTAAGTGAAGTTCTGTCTCCACCAGGGGTTCCCAGCTTGGGGTCCACGGACTCCATGGCATTAAAAAATGTTGGGAGCACCCGCTCTACACTGACCTGTTAATATTCCCGCGGGATAAAATTCCCTCCACATCGTCCCACCGCACACTCCCAGGGTCAGGTGGCATCAGTTGGCGACATTCTTTCTCCGGAGGGGCTGCTGCCTTCACGACGAGATCATGGCGGGCGTCAGCCGAGCTGCTTTGCGGAGTCTGTCCGACTTCTATCGGGACCTACTGAGAGTCTTGAACATGGTTGCCTCAGGCCGGGAATCCCCTCCTCTGGCAGAGGGTGGAGTCCTGGCCGACCCTTGCCCTGCCTCAACGGATGTCGGTGCGGCTCAGGTGTGTGAACCGACTCAGGCTGTGCTGCTTGTCGGGCCCAGGCCCTGCGATCTTCTCCGAGAGCCGAGTCCACACAACTTGAGCCATCTCTCCTCGACACCCACAGTCCCATTCAGGGATACAAGTAGGAATTTACCTGTATGGGCTGCTGCTCCACACCCTCCACTTCCTCGCCCTCGCCCTTGTCCACCGTCCTGACACGCCATGGCGGTCTGTCTTTCCACCCGGAGGTCAGGAGGGTCCCCACTGGAAGTCCCTTTACGAGGGGGTTCTTCCTATGCACCTGGGGGATCTCGGCTGGAGGGTGCTGCATAGAGCGGTGCCCTGCAATAAGTTCTTCCGTTTGTACACGGATCTCCCACCCGCATGTCACTTCTGCAGGCTGGAGGAGATCGTGTAACACATGTACATGGAGTGTGCGAGGCTGCACTTTAGCCCCACCCTATTTATATACGGTCATCCAGTAAGGAGGGGGGCATGGAGGGATGAGGATGTCCTTGTCAGCTTTCTCATGGGGCTGGCAACGTCAGCCATCTGTGGGTCTTGGAAACAGGTGGCGGGAGGCTCAGCCCAGGCAGATTGCCTGGCAATGTTTAGGGGGTATGTTCATGCCGGGGTAAATATTGAGAAGGAACACGCGTAGTCCACAGCGGTCGTAGAGGCATTCTGGGGCCGTTGGGCTCCACGGGGGGGTTATTGCCATCATTGGCAATAACATTTTAGTTTAATGTGTATTGTCTATTTGTAGTGAAGTCACTGAATTAGTAATAAAAGTACTTTGTATATTAATAAAAGGGGTCAAACACAGAGTGTAGCTCACTTTGCACTTTCCGATCACACACTCCCGGGGTCAGACAGAGTGAATCTCCCTCCACACCGTCCCATCACACACTCACGGGGTCAGACTGAGTGAATCTCCCTCCACACCGTCCCAGCACACACTCCCAGGGTCAGACTGAGTGAATCTCCCTCCACACCGTCCCATCACACACTCCCGGGGTCAGACAGAGTGAATCTTCCTCCACACCGTCCCATCACACACTCCCGGGGTCAGACACAGAGTGAATCTGCCTCCACACCGTCCCATCACACACTCCCGGGGTCAGACACAGAGTGAATCTCCCTCCACACCGTCCCATCACACACTCCCAGGGTCAGACTGAGTGAATCTCCCTCCACACCGTCCCATCACACACTCCCGGGGTCAGACACAGAGTGAAGCTTCCCTCCACACCGTCCCATCACAGACTCCCAGGGTCAGACACAAGAGTGAATCTCCCTCCACACCGTCCCATCACACACTCCCAGGGTCAGACACAGAGTGAATCTCCCTCCACACCGTCCCATCACACACTCCCGGGGTCAGACACAGAGTGAATCTCCCTCCACACCGTTCCATCACACGCTCCCAGGGTCAGACTGAGTGAATCTCCCTCCACACCGTCCCATCACACACTCCCGGGGTCAGACACAGAGTGAATCTCCCTCCACACCGACCCATCACACACTCCCGGGGTCAGACAGAGAGTGAAGCTTCCCTCCACACCGTCCCATCACCCACTCCAGGGGTCAGACAGAGTGAATCTCCCTCCACACCGTCCCATCACACACTCCCGGGGTCAGACAGAGAGTGAAGCTCCCTCCACACCATCCCATCACACACTCCCGGGGTCTGACACAGAGTGAATCTCCCTCCACACCGTCCCATCACACACTCCCGGAGTCAGACAGAGTGAAACTCCCTCCAAACCGTCCATCATCCACTCCCGGGGTCAGACAGAGTGAATCTCCCTCCACACCGTCCCATCACCCACTCCCGGGGTCAGACAGAGTGAATCTCCCACCACACCGTCCCATCTCACACACCCAGGGTCAGACAGAGTGAATCTCCCACCATACCGTCCCATCTCACACACCTGGGGTCAGACACAGAGTGAAGCTCTCTTCACACTGTCCCATCACACACTCCTGGACTCAGACAGAGTGAATCTCCCTCCACACCATCCCATCACACACTCCCGGGGTCAAACAGAGAGTGAAGCTTCCCTCCACACCGTCCCATCACACACTCAGGAACAGGATGAAACTCCCTCACTCACAACCAAGATACAGCTGAACGTCAGGGTTCTTTGCAGTATACGATTACACACATTCTCTCCTTCTCCTTCCCTGTCCTTCTCCACCCCTCCCTCTGCCTTTCTCTCTCCAGGGGCAGATTTCATACCGGACCTGGAGGCCAAGCTGACCCCCGAACCCTTCAGCCTTGCTGCTCTCCGGAGCCTGCGAGCCTTCCTTTGTTACGGGCAGCTTTACGAGCTGTGGTGGGCGCTGGGTGCAGAACATTCCAGAACATGGCAGAGCAGCACTGAGGAGAGGCCTGAGCAGGTGCCCACAGACAGCAGCTGTGGGCCAGGACTCGGCAGCACGGCCCAAGAACTCCTGGCTCGCTGCGGCCTCCTGCTGTCAGTGGAGCACGCCCGGCTGCAGGCCCTTGAGAGGAAGACAGCAGAGGTCCAGCAGGCAGTGGCCACACTGGTCAGTCTTCACCAGAGACAGTCATCTAGCACTGAGGCACTGAAGAGTGGGGCCCAGCTGAAGACTGGGCCTCAATGTGACAAAGAGCCCGAGAGTGGGACCGTGCCTAGGCCCAAGAGTGAACCAGCCTTAGGGCCCGATACTGAGCCTGGGGCTGGGACTGAGCCAGAACTGGCACTCAATGATACATCGAAGGCAACATCTGAGGAAAGACCCACCTCGAGCCACTGTGAGCAGGAGCTCCCATTAAGGTAAGCTGGGATAATCGGTTGCATTCCCAGTGCAGGGACCCTCCCCTGTGAGGGGAGAATTTTTTTGAGTGTCAGTGAACCATTCTGAGCTTGGGTGAGTTCTCTGGTGTGGACATTACAAGGGGTTGACGGGCCAATCTCTCTGGGGGATAAGGGATTGACTGTGTAGGCTATTCTTAGAAACACAGAAACATAGAAAGTAGGTGCAGGAGTAGGCCTTTTGGCCCTTCGAGCCTGCACCGCCATTCAGTATGATCATGGCTGATCATCCATCTCAGAACCCTGTACCTGCTTTCTCTCCATACCCCCTGATCCCTTTAGCCACAAGGGCCATATCTAACTTCCTCTTAAATATAGCCAATGAACCGGTCTCAACTGTTTCCTGTGGCAGAGAATTCCACAGATTCACCACTGTCTGTGTGAAGAAGTTTTTTTCTCATCTCGGTCCTAAAAGACTTCCCCTTTATCCTTAAACTGTGGCCCCTCGTTCTGGACTTCCCCAACATCGGAAACAATCTTCCTGCATCTAGCCTGTCCAATCCCTTTAGAATTTTATATGTTTCAATAAGATCCCCCCTCAATCTTCTAAATTCCAGTGAGTATAAGCCTAGTCGATCCAGTCTTTCTTCATATGAAAATCCTACCATCCCAGGAATCAATCTGGTGAACCTTCTCTGTACTCCCTCTATGGCAGGAATGTCTTTCCTCAGATTAGGGGACCAAAACTGCACACAATATTCTAGGTGTGGTCTCACCAAGGCCTTGTACAACTGCAGTAGAACCTCCCTGCTCCTGTACTCAAATCCTTTTGCTATGAATGCCAACATACCATTTGCCTTTTTCACCACCTGCTGTACCTGCATGCCCACCTTCAATGACTGCTGTACAATGACACCCAGGTCTTGTTGCATCTCCCCTTTTCCTAATCGGCCACAGTTCAGATAATCATCTGTTTTCTTGTTCTTGCAAACGAAGTGGATAACCTCACATTTATCCACATTAAATTGCATCTGCCATGAATTTGCCCACTCACCCTAACCTATCCAAGTCACCCTGCATCCTCTTAGCATCCTCCTCACAGCTAACACCGCCGCCCAGCTTCGTGTCATCCGCAAACTTGGAGATGCTGCATTTAATTCCCTCGTCTAAATCATTAATATATATTGTAAACAACTGGGGTACCCCACTAGTCACTGCCTGCCATTCTGAAAAGGTCCCATTTACTCCCACTCTTTGCTTCCTGTCTGCCAACCAATACTCTATCCACATCAATACCATACCCTCAATACCGTGTGCTTTAAGTTTGCACACTAATCTCCTGTGTGGGACCTTGTCAAAAGCCTTTTGAAAATCTAAATATACCACATCCACTGGCTCTCCCCTATCCGCTCTACTAGTTACATCTTCAAAAAATTCTATAAGATTCGTCAGACATGATTTTCCTTTCACAAATCCATGCTGACTTTGTCCGATGATTTCACCTCTTTCCAAATGTGCTGTTATCACATCTTTGATAACCGACTCTAGCATTTTCCCCACCACTGATGTCAGACTAACCGGTCCATAATTCCCTGGTTTCTCTCTTCCCTCCTTTTTAAAAAAGTGGGGTTACATTAGCCACCCTCCAATCCTCAGGAACTAATCCAGAATCGAGTTTTGAAAAATTATCACTAATGCATCCACTATTTCTTGGGCTACGTCCTTAAGCACTCTGGGATGCAGACCATCTGGCCCTGGGGATTTATTTGCCTTTAATCCCTTCAATCTACCTAACACCACTTTCCTACTAACATGCATTTCCCTCAGTTCCTCCATCTCACTTGACCCTCGGTCCCTTACTATTTCCGGAAGATTATTTATGTCCTCCTTAGTGAAGATAGAACCAAAGTAGTTATTCAATTGGTCTGCCATGTCTTTGTTCCCTATGATCAATTCACCTGTTTCTGACTGTAAAGGACCTACATTTGTCTTGACCAATCTTGTTCTTTTCACGTATCTATAAAAGCTTTTACAGTCAGTTTTTATGTTCCCTGCCAGCTTTCTCTCATAATCTTTTCCTAATTAAGCCCTTTGTCCTCCTCTGCTGGTCTCTGAATTTCTCCCAGTCCTCAGATGTGCCTCTTTTTTTTGCTAATTTATATGTTTCTTCTTTGGACTTGATACTATCCCTAATTTCCCTTGTCAGCCACGGATGCACTACCTTCTCTGGTTTACTCCCAAACTGGGATGAACAATTGTTGTAGTTCATCCATGCGATCTTTAAATGCTTGCCATTGCATATCCACCGTCAACCCTTTAAGTATCATTTGCCAGTCTATCTTAGCTAATTCACATCTCATACCTTCAAAGTTACCCTTCTTTAAGTTCAGAACCTTTGTTTCTGAATTAACTACGTCACTCTCCATCTTAATAAAGAATTCCACCATATTATGGTCACTCTTACCCAAGGGGCCTCGCACGACAAGATTGCTAACTAACCCTTCATCATTGCTCAATACCCAATCTAGAATGGCCTGCTCTCTAGTTCTGCTCTGAGATCAGGCCATCTTCAGGACTGGGGATGGAGTTTGGGTTGGAGAGCCGTAGAGCTCGGTCCATGGCTGGGGTTTGCGACTCAGTACTACAGTACAGGCCCTTTGGCCTGCGATGTTTATAGTCATAGAGCACTACCGCACCGAAACAGTCCCTTCAGCCCATCTATTCTGTGCCAAACTTATTCTGTCTAGTCCCATCAACCTGCACTATAGTCCCATGCCTTCCATTTCCCTCCCATCCAAACTTCCCGTAGGTGTTTCAGTCAAACCCGTACACTCTTCTGCTGTTGTGCCAACATTCTGTAGGTAAGCATCAGTCTAACCCATTACCCTCCACCGAGTTCAACTGTTAGTCAGTTGTGTTGCAGCTTTATAAACCTGAGGTTCGGCCGCATCTGGAGTATTGGATTTGGTTTATTATGTTCAAGTGGACTGAGATATAGTGGAGAAACTTGTCTTTCACACTGTTCACACAGATCAGATCATTACACAGTGTATTGAGGTAGAACAACAACAGAATGCAGAGGAGTGTCACAGTTACAGAGAAAGTGCAGTGCAGGCAGACAATCAGGTGCAACAGGTCTTGCATACTGTTCGTACGGGTTAGATCGTTACTGAGGAAGTATGAGCTAAAACAAGCAGAATGGAACCTAGAACGTAGAATAGCCCTTCAGCCCAGAATATTGTGCCGACCCTTTAATTTACTCCAAGATCAATCTAACCCTTCCCTCACACATAGCCCTCCATTTTTCTATCATAACGCCATTAGATACAGGGGAAGAATTAGGCCATTTGGCCCATTGACTCTGCTCTGCCACTTCATCATGGCTGTTCCAATTTTCTCCTCAGCCCCAATCTCCTGCCTTCCCCACTACCCCATCCCCTTATATCCCTTCATGCCCAGCCCAATCAAGAATTTATCAACCTCTGCCTTAAATATACATAAAGACTTGGTCTCCACAGCTGCCTGTGGCAGAGAATGCCACAGATTCACCACTCTCTGGCTAACAAACACTCATCTGTGTTCTAAAAGGTTGCCCCTCTATTCTGAGATTGGGTCCTCTGGTCTTAGACTCTCCCACTACAGGAAACATCCACTCTATCAAGGCCTTTCACCATTCACTAGGTTACAATGAGGTCACCCCTCATTCTTCTGAATTCTAGTGAATACAGGCCAAACCCATCAAACTCTCTTCATATGACAAGCCATTCAGTCCTGAAATCATTTTCGTTAACCTTCTTTGAACCCTCTCCAGTTTCAGCAGATCACCAGCAGGTGGTAAGAGTGGGCTCCCTCCCTCCAACCCTCTGACTCTCAATACAGGAGCCCCTCAGGGCTGTGTACTGAGTCCCCTCCTTTACTCCGTGTCGCCACCCACAGCTCCAATCTGCTAATCAAACTTGCCGATGACACGACATTGATTGGCCTTCTCTCAACCAATAATGAGGCGGCTTACAGAGAGGAAGTCATCACCCTGACACAGCGGTGTCAAGGAAGCAACCTCTCCCTCAATGTGACAAAAACAAAGGAGCTGGTTGTGGATTACAGGAGGAATGGAGACGGGCTAACCTCTATTAACATCAATGGATCTGGGGTTGAGAGGGTGAACAGCTTCAAGTTCCTCAGCATCCACATGACCAAGGATCTCACGTGGTCTGTACATACCGGCTGTGTGGTGAAAAAGACACAACAGCTCCTCTTTCATCTCAGATGGTTGAGCAAGTTTGCCCCCAAATCCTAAGAACTTTCTACAGGGGCACAATTGAGAGCATCCTGACTGGCTGCATCACTGCCTGGTGTGGGAACTGTACTTCCCTCAATCGCAGGACTCTGCAGAGAGTGGTGCGCACAGCCCAGCCCATCAGTAGATGTGAACTACCCATGATTCAGGACATTTACAAGGACAGGTGTGTAAAAAGGGCCTGTAGGATCATTGGAGACACGAGTCACCCCAACCACAATCTATTTAGCTGGTACCATCCGGGAAACGGTACCACAGCATAAAAGCCAGGATCAACAGGCTCCGGGACAGTTTCTTCCACCAGGCCATCAGACTGATGAACTCACACTGATTTGAGTGTACTCTATATTACATTGACTGTTCTATTTATTGTAAATTATTATAAATTACTATGATTGCACGTTGCACATTTAGACGGAGACGTAACATATGTTAAGGATGTAAGAAATAAAATCAATTCAATTCTAAGAAGGGGGGTCAAAATCTGATCACAATACTCCAAATGAGGCCTCACCAATGCTTTATAAAGTCTCAGCATTACATCCTTGCTTTTATATTCTAGTCCTCTTGAAATGAATGCTAACATTCCATTTGCCTTCCTCACCACAGACTCAACCTGCTAATTAACCTTCAGGGAATCCTGCACAAGGACTCCCAATATTCTTTGCACCCCAGTTTTTGTATTTTCTCTCCATTTAGAAAATTATCAACCCTTTCATTTCTTCTATCAAAACATGTGACTATACACTTCCCAACATAATATTCCATCTGCCACTTCTTTGCCTATTCTCCAAATCTGTCTAATTCTTTCTGTACCCTCCCTACTTTCTCAAAACTACCTGCCCCTCCACCTGTCTTCAAGTCACCTGCAAGCTTTGCAACAAAGCCATCAATTCCATCATTAAGTCATTGACATATAACGTAAAATGAATCGGTTCCAACACAAACACCTGTGGAACACCACTAGTTACCGCCAGCCAAACAGAAGAGGCTCCCACTATTCTTACCCTTTGCCTCCTGCCAATCAGCCACTGCTTTATCCATGCTAGTGTCTTTCCTGTAATACCATGGGCTCATAGTTTGTTAAGTAGCCTCGTGTGCCACCTTGTCAAAGGCCTTCTGAAAACCAAGTACACAACATCAACCAATTCTCCTTTGTCTATCCTGTTTATTATTTCTTCAAAGAATTCCAGTGGATTTGTCATCTTAAGAGTATATTAAATGTTCCTAATGCATCTCCCTCTGCCACCATCCCTGGCAGGGCATTCCATTCATCCACCACACTGCGGGTTTAAAAAAAATACCGGTGACCTCTGACATCTCCCCTAAACATTTCCTCAAATCAACTTAAAATTATGGCCTGTTGCACTGGTCATTTTTTGCCCAGGGAAAGGAGCAGTGGTTGTCCGCTGACTGGCCATCTATATTCTACGCACCCCTGGTGATTTTATAACCTCTGTAAGATCATTGCTCAGCCTCCGTTGCTCCAGATGCTGGAAATCCAGAGCAACACACACAAAATGATGGAGGAACTCAGCTGGCCAGGCGGCAGCTATGGAGGGAAAGAAACAGTCGATATTTTGGGCTGAGACCCTTCATCAGGGCTGGAAAGGAGGGAGGAGAGGAGGGGGTGGGGGAGAATTACAAGCTGGCAGGTGATAGGTGAAACCAGTTGAGGGGGAAGGTGAGAGGAGTGAGAAGTTGGGACATGATAGGTGGAAGGTGTGAAGTGCTGAAGGAGGAAATTGGGAGTGGACTTGGTAGAAAGGGAAGGAGGGGGGCATCAGAGGGAGGTTTAGGGCAGAGGAGGAGAGGAGAAGGAGTGAGAGGGAAGCCAGAATGGGGACAGTTGATAAGGGAGGAGACAGCTGAACAATCTCAAGAAAGCATTTGAAAAGTTTGGCTCCATCTCACTAAAACATCACAGTACATTCCCACGATGCCTGTTAGTTATTTACAACAGTTTTACACACTAATTACAGGCAATGCCACAGAGTTACTAGTCCTACAAAAAGTACCTGCAGAGATGCTCTCAGTCTCTCCTCAGGACTCAAGCTCTCCAGTCCTGGTAACAACCTGGCGAAGCTTTCCTACAACCTCTTCAGTTTAATAACTTCCTTCCTACAGCTGGGAGATCAGAACTACACACAACACTCCAAGCATGGTCTCACCAAAGTCTAGTACAGTTTAATAACTTCCTTCCTACAGCTGGGAGATCAGAACTACACACAACACTCCAAGCATGGTCTCACCAAAGTCTAGTACAGTCTCTCAGTTAAGCACAAGCAGAAAGAGGTACAGGGCTGAAGGAAGAATCTGATGGAAGAGGAGAGTGGACCTTGGGAGAAGGGGAAAGGGGGGGAGCTCCAGAGGGAGGTGATGGGCAGGTGAGGAGAAGAGAAGGGGTAAGAGGGAATGGAAAAAGAGAAGGAGAAGGCTAAACAATTTTGGGAAAGCATTTGAAAAGATTGGTGCCATCTCACTAAAACACCACAATACATTCCCACAACGTCTATTATTTATAGATATTCCACTATTGCCAGTCGTACACACAGTTCCGTTAATTGTTTATTCTACCCCATGGACACTCCTGGTGTTGCCTTAAAGGCAAACCCATCAGCCCTGATGAAGGGTCTCAGCCCAAAATGACTGTTCATTTGCAGACATCTGCCTGACTAGCTGAGCTGCCCCAGCACTTTGTATGTGTGTTTCTCTGGATTTCTACCATCTGCAGAATCTTTTCTGCACCATACATGACATACTCGTGAATCTTTCCTGCACCTTTTCAGTTTACTGACATCTTTCCTACATCTGGGAGACCAGAACTTCAGACAAAACTCCAAGCGTGGTCTCACCGGTGTCCTGTAGAGCCTCATGGCTGGGCACAAGTACACAGTCCGAAGTCTGACCATGGCCTGGGACATCCTGTGTAAGTTACAGTGGCTGCTGTTTTCCACTGGAGCCAGCACGGAGGGGTGAGGGATGGAACAGGTGGTATTGAAAGGAAACTCTCCCTCTCCCCTCTGCAGGGAGGAAGGAACCATCTCCATGGCAAGTCTGATGGGAGAGCTACAGGACATCAGCCGAGAGCAGGCAGAGATCGACGAGGCCGTCAAGGTGAGAAGGGGTCATCGATGTTTTACTGTGGGTGGCAGGCCTGAAGGAGGAGGGGGTTCTTCCTGTACAATTCCTTCCACGTGACCCTTGCATGCCTCCCTCGCCCTACTCATCCCTCACACTCCAACCCTCTAACCTTTCCGTGGCCCCTACTCTGATCCACAGTCCTTCCCTTGTCACCTTCCTTGCCTTTGCCCACCCCGCCCCCCGAGATTCCCGTTGACACCACCCTGACATGTCATCCTTTAATTCTGCCCCCAGCCCCGGAGAGGGGCACAGTCGGGTTTCTTGCTCCGCCTACTTGTACTGAATTCCACCCTCCCGTCCCAGCCCTTGCAACAGTGACGCCAGTGGGGAGGTTTCTGTGGGTGTGTGTGCTGTTCTCCCATGAATGTCCTGACCCCGTGCTGTCCTCTCTTCCAGCGTTACTCCTTCCCGGATGTCATTGACTGCTGCCTTGTCTTCCTTGCCATCGACTCTCTTGCCCCCTCCCTGCTGCCCCCTGCTCACCGGGAATCTGCCCGATCTCTGGCTCAGACCTATGGCACGGCCAAGGTGCAGCAGATTCTCCGAAAATTCCGGCAGGATACAGACTGAGACGGAGATGTGTCAGGGCCGAAATTCCCAGGATCTGGAGCAACCCTTGGGAGTGTCCGATCTCCCGTCGGCTCGAGTGATTGTGTTTGGAGTTCCGAATGCAGCACGAGTTTACCATCAGTCCGGGGAGGTCAGGGAGAACTGTGTGAAGTTTGAGAACAGACCCTGGGTTGTGAGGTCTGTTACAATCTCACCCTCTCCACCTCTCATAGATTTGGGAATTCCACAGTGGGATTTATGGACTAACGACGCTCCTTGAATTCAGAGTGGAACAGACTCTCCCCGCACACCCTGTTCAAGTGGACTTGCCAGAGGACATGAAGTGCAGATGTGCTGAGTGAGCCTTTGGGCCTGTGTGTCCCTCTTGCCCAGCTGCCGAACTCAGCCAGGCCTCGAGGCTGACTGATCTGAGCAGAATTCCCCACACTCCGAGCCTGGAACCTCCCTGACATGGTACAGAAACCGATACACCTCGTATTCACAGTACCAGATCTCTTCTCAAAGGACTTTGACCTCTCTCCTAAATCCAGGGAGCTCAATCCATCTTGTGTCTTGGATTTCTTCAAGTTCAAGCTTAATATCATTCAACCACACAGAAAGTATAGCCAAATGAAACGGCGTTTCTCTGGGGCCAAGGTGAAAAACGCATTACCAACAGCACACTGCTGATGTAGTACTTATGGTTACAATAGCAGGAAAACAGTCACAGAATGATTATTATATTGCCCAAGTCCTTGCATGTCCTGGCCTGTACATGGGAGGTTGTTCTAGTCCAGCTTGTCCTTCCACCAAGTGGAAAACTAAGAGGGCAGTAACAGGCAAGCATTGGAGAGCAGCACCGACAGGAAGGGTCGGTCCCTAACCCTGTACGGATTCCATATTCCACAGAGGCCTACTGCACCCCCACTTCTTCACCACTCCTCTCTCCCACCATCCCCGTACTTCCGATGTGTACTGGGACCCATCAGCTTCTCGTTGGTTGACAGGGTTGGTTGGAGATTAGAGCTGAGGATCTCTGTAGTGCTGATTAATGTTCAGAAAATCAGGAGATCTGTTATTCATCCCCTAAGATATAGTTCCCTATAAGCCCTTCAGCAGAGAGCTGTGTTCTTGTGTGTGTGTGTGTGTGAGAGACGAAGGATCTCCCTTGATACTAAACTCACCCCCAACCCTGGCCATGTCATCTTGGACCTCCCTCCAACACGTATCAAACAGGGGAGATAGATTGAAGGAGCATATCAGTAGATTTAAGGTTCAGGCTGTGTGTTGATTCCAGATGGAGGGGTTTCTGTTCTGTTTCTGAGTCGTGCGTTGACTGCTGGGTTTGATTTTTCTAGGTTGTGACTACATCCCATTTTTGTACTAACAAAAGAAATCAATAAAAATCCCTGCATCATCAGTTCTCCGAGCTCTTGCCTCTTGCTTGGTAAATCGGTTTCTTATTGTCACAGGTACCGAGATACAGCAAAGACCATGTCTTGTAGATGCTATTTCAGCACAGGGTGTCTGAGTTCAGAGTTCAGTTCCCATCACCATCTGTAAAAAGTTTGCATGTCCAAGTTTGTCTAACATATTGTTCAAACAGGTCAGATCATTACACAGTGCAGTAAGGCAGGGCAAGGTAAAACAATAACAGAATGCAGAATAAAGTGTCACAGTTACAGAGAAAGTGCAGGGCAGGCAGACAATAAGATGCAAGGTCATAACGAGGTAGATTGTGAGGTCAAGAATCCATTTTACCGTACCAACAAACTATTTAATGATTTGATAACAGTGAGCCTGGTGGGATGTGCTTCCAGGCTTTTTATCTTCTGCCCGATAAGAGGGTGGAGAGAGAATGTCTGGGGTGGGTGGGGTCTTTGATTCTGCTTCACTGAGACAGTGGGAAGTGTAGACAGAGTCCGTGGAGGGGAGGCTGGTTTCTGTGACGTGTCCACAACTCTCTGCAGTGTTGGCAAAAAGAACTAGTCTATACTTCAGTGTATAGCAGTGGAAGCAGACAGACCAATTGTCTTTGTTCTTACCATGAAGAAGGAGATGGAGGCTGCCATTTTATGAAGAGACTCTGTGTTCTCCATTTTGCGAGTCAGTCACTTGGTTTGATGAGTGTTTTAATACAATGATGTTCCATGAAATGTAATCTGCTGGACCAGGGATCACTTCCAAATAAGCAGTTATTTGTGAGGTGTTCTTTGGTTGGATATAACATGCAGGTTTGTGACCGTTGGGGTCTGTATCTGCCCTGCATGATTCAAGTTGGTTGTTGATTGAGAACAAAAAGTCATAAAGTACTGATTGTCACTTGCTGGGAAGAGGCAATAAATGGGTGCTGGCCTGGAGCAGAGCCAATAAAAAAAGTGTTAAAAGTCAGGCACATAATCTGCAGCCAATGACACTGGAATGCATTGTCTGAATTGGTAAGAAATTAGTATAAAATCAGAGGTCTTCACGTAGAAGATGGTGATTAGAGACCAACCGTCGCAGATGTGAGGTGCCCCACTGATGCGCTATTCTCTAGGAGACTGGAAGTAGAGTACAAAATGATAGGGTTTTATTAACAGCGAAAAGGGAGCACGGCCATGTTGAAGACTGAGGGAGGAGCAGTGCCCCAATCGCCTTTATACAGGGGTCTGTGGGAGGAGCCAAAGGAGATACAGCAGAGGGGCGTGACCAGACAGGTATACATGGTTTACCGCACCCACTGACGCGTGGAGATTGAAACTGAAAATACAAATATGAACAAATAGCAATAAATAATGAGAACAATAAATAAATGGGAACATCCCGATGGGGCAAGTGAGAGTAGTATCCCTTTTTATTTAAGAGCCTGATGGTTGAGGGATAGTAAATGTTCTTGAACCTGGTGCTGTGAGTCCTGAGACTCTTGTACCTTCTACCTGATGGCAGCAGCAAGAAGAGAGCATGACCTGGATGGTGGGGATTTCTGATGATGGATGCTGCTTTCCTATGACAAGAGTTTCACGTAGCTGTGTTTAATGGTTGAGAGGGCTTTCCCCGTGATGTACTGGGCCAAATCCACTACTTTTAAAAGGATTTTACATCACTGACCAGTGCCTGACGAGGACATTACAGGATTAATGCACTTTAGTACAACTCTGTAAAACAATACTGACAGCTCCCACCATCACAGACATCTTCAAAAGGGTTGTAGACTCAGCCCGGTCCGTCACGGGCACAACTCTCCCCACCATCACAGACATCTTCAAAAGGGTTGTAGACTCAGCCCGGTCCGTCACGGGCACAACTCTCCCCACCATCGAGGACATCTTCAAAAGGGGTGTAGACTCAGCCCGGTCCATCATGAGCACAACCCTCCTCACCATTGACATCTTCAAAAGGCCGTGATTCAAGAATGAGGCATCCATCACTAAGGACCCTGACCATCAGGACATAACATCCTGTCATCGGGAGGAGGTGATTCAGGAGCCTGAAGACTCAATCCATGTTTTAAAAACAGTTTTTTTCCTCTGCCATCAAATTATGAGCACCACCTCACTACCTACTTTGTAATGACCTCACACCTGCACTGCACTTTCTCTGTAACACTTTATTCTGCATTCTGTTATTGTTTTCCCTTGTTCTAGCTCAATGCACTGTGCAGTGGTCTGATCTGTATGAACAGAGTGCAAGACCAGCTTTTCACTACATTTTCAAACAGGTCAAAGTTAATTTAATATCAAAGGCCATACATATCAACATAAGCAACCTTGAGATTCATTTTCTTGAGGGCAATCACAGTAAATACAAGAAATACAATAGAATTGATGAAAGATCACACCCAGCAGGATGGACAGACAACCAAAGTACAAAAAATTACTGCAAATACGGAAAGGGAAAAATAAAGTTTAAACAGTGAGCAATTGGTCTTTGGAAGTGAAAAGTAATGGTCTTCACTCAGGTTGAGGAGAAAACTTTAAAAATTAGCCCTTCGTAACCATTTTTCAGGAGCTTGAACATCGGCCAATGAGAGTTTGGGAGTTATTAGCAAAGTCAAATAAAAATAAGGCAGTGTCAAATGGAGCCGCCATCATTGGAGTCAATCTTTGGCTCAACAGGCGTGGGCAGTGTGAGTACCTGATAAGCTCTTTCTTGCTCATTCTGCATCTGTATAGTTACAACAGTAAGAATGGTTGCTGAGGCGGTGTTATGTTCTATGTGTGAGAAATGGGAATTCTGAGAGTCCTCCAGCCTCCTGGATAACCACAGCTGCAGCTCGTCAGAGAACGCGTAACGGAGCCGGAACGACAACTCATGACCTTGGGCCCATATGAGAAAATGAGCAGGCGGTAACCAGGAGCCGCTGGAAGGTGGTCACCCCCCCCCCCCAGGTTGCAGGGGGCAGATAAGTGGGTGATTGTCAGGAGGGGGAAGAGAAATAGGCAGCCAGCACAAAGTACTTGTGACCGTTCCCCTCAACGAGTATGCCATTCTGGATATTGTTGGGGGGGGGGTGAATGACCTAGCAGGGGGAGTTGGTGCTGTGCCTCGGAAGGGAAGGCATGCATCGGTAATGGCTGATGTTATAGGAGTAGATGAACGTGATAGAGAGACCCAGGAACGTCGTGGACTGGGGAGTGTGAGTAGCCAGACGTCTTGGTACATATTGGTACCATTGACAAAAGAAAGGAGAAGAGGTCCTAAAGAGAGATTTTAGGGAATTAGGTAGAAAGTTGCAAAACAGGACTTCCAGGGTAACTACCTCCGGATTGCTGCCAGTGGGGGCAAGAATCAGATGATTTGGCAGATGAATGTGTGGCTGAGGAACCGGTGCAGAGGGCAGGGTTTCAGATTTCTGGTCATTGGGATCTCTTCTGGGTAACGTATGACCTGTACACCTGAACCCAAGGGGGATCAATATCCTTGTGGGCAGGATTGCTAGAACTGTTGGGGAGGGTTCAAACTAGTTTGCCAGCGGAGTGGAAACCAGAGAGATAAAGCTGAGGATAGAGGTGTTGGTTTATAAGCAGAGGTACTGTATCATGAGACTGTGAGGGAGGGCTGACAGTTAATAGGGCAAAATTGCAGTCAGTGGGATGGGTTGCAGTGTAAGAGGGGACAAAACTGAAAAGGATGAATACAAGACCAAAGGTGGTATTTGAATGTACACAATACAAAATAAGGTAGATGACCTTGTAGTGCAGTTGGAGATTGGCAGGTGAGACACTGGACATCATTGAATCGAGGCTGAAAGACTACTGTAGTTGGGAGCTCAATATCCAAGGATGCACAATCTATTGAAAGAACAGCCAAGTCGGCAGAGGAGAAAGAGTGGCTTTGCTGTAAAAAGTGAAATGAAATCGTTAGAAAGTGGTGAGATCAGATTGGAAGATGTGGAATCCTTGTGGGTAGAGTTCAGAAACTGTAAGGGTAAGAAGACCCTAATGGGAGGTATTTACAGCCCTCTGAACAGTAGTCAGGATGTGGTCTACAAATTACAGCAGGAGATAGAAAAAACACGTTTTGTTAAGTCCGGAGGTTTTCAATATGTAGATAGATAGATGGATCCCAAGAGCAAGAATTTGTAGAGTGCCTCAGATGGCCTTCTAGAGCAGCTTGTGGTTGAGCCCACTTGGGAAGAGGCAATTCTGGACTGGGTATTGTATCATGAACCAGATACATTTAGGGAGATTAAGGTAAAGGAATCCTTGGGAAACAGTGATCATAATATGATAGAATTCACCATTGAGAGGGAGAAACTAAAGTCAGATGTATCGGTACAACAGTGGAGTAAAGGCATTTACAGAGGCATGAGAGAGGCGCAGGCCAAAGTTGATTGAAAGGGGACATTAGCGGGGATGATGGCAGAGCAGCAAAGGCTGGAGTTTCTGGGAGCAATTCGGAAGGCCCAGGATAGATACATTCCAAAGAAGAACAGGTATTCCAAGGCAGGATGATGCAACCGTGGCTGACGAGAAGTCAAAGCCAACATAAAAGCAAAAGAGAGGGCATATAATGAACAAAAATATTGGGCAGTTAGAGGATTGGCAAATCTTTAAAAACCAATAGAAGGCAATTAAAAAAATCATAAGGGGCATATGAATAGAAGGCAATTTTAAAAATCATAAGAGGTATATGAATAGAAGGCAATTAAAAAAATCACAAGGGGCATATGGATAGAAGGCAATTTTAAAAATCATAAGAGGTATATGAATAGAAGGCAATTAAAAAAATCACAAGGGGCATATGGATAGAAGGCAATTAAAAAAAACGTAAGGGGCATATGAATATGAAGCTAAGCTAGCCAATATTAAAAATAATACCAGAAGGTTTTTTTTTCAGACATATAAAGAGTAAAAGAGGGGTGAGAGTGGATATCGGATCGCTGGAAAATGATGCTGGAGAGGTAGTAATGGGGACAAGGAAATGGTGGACCAACTGAATAAATATTTTGCATCAGTCTTCACTGTGGAAGACACTAGGTGTGTGCCAGGAGTTCACGAGTGCCAAGGTGCAGAAGTGAGTGCAATTGCAATTACTAGGGAGATGGGGCTTGGGAAATTGAAAGGTTAGAAGGTAGATAATTCACCTGGACTTGGACTATAATGCTGAGTTAGTGAAAGCTGTGGCTGAAGGGATTATGGAGACATTGGAAATTATCTTTCAAGAATCTATAGATTCCGGTATGGTTCCAGAGGGCTGGAGAAGTCAAATCAAGTCACTTTTTATTGTCATTTTGATCAAATATTGAAAGGCCTAGACAGTGTGGATGTAGAGAGGGAGTTTCCTTTGGTGGGGGAGTCTCGGACCAGAGGGCACAGTTTCAGAATAGAGGGATGTCCATTTAGGACAGAGGTGTGCAGGAATTTCATAAGCCAGAGGGTGGTGAATCTGGAATTCGTTGTCCTTCCCATGATTCAGGGCATTTACAAAGACAGGTGTGTAAAAAGGACCCGTAGGATAATTGGAGACCCGAGTCATCCCCAACCACAAAATGTACCAGCTACTACCATCCGGGAAACGGTCCTGCAGCATAAAAGCCAGGACCACCAGGCTCCGGGACAGCTTCTTCCACCAGGCCATCAGACTGATGAACTCACACTGATTTCAGTGTACTCTATATTACATTGACTGTTCTATTTATTATAAATTATAATGAATTACTATAATTGCACATTGCACATTTAGATGGAGACATAACGTAAAGATTTTTACTCCTCATGTATGTGAAGGATGTAAGAGATAAAGTCAATTTAATTCACAGGTGGTTCTGAAGGGCAGGTTGTTAGATTCTTGAATAGTCAGGGTCTGAAAGGTTACAGGGAAAAGAATGGAGTTGAATGGGAAATGGATCAGCCATGCTCTTTTGTCTTATGGTCTAAACCTGTGTCAACTAACTGGTAGGAGTATTCAAGGACACTTTCAACCTCTCACTGCGATGGGCCGAAGTTCCCACTTGCTTCGAAAAGGCAACAATCATACCAGTGCCTAAGAAGAATAATGTGGGCTGCCTTAACGACTATCGCTCAGTAGCTCTCACATCGACAGTAATGAAATGCTTTGAGAGGTTGGTCATGACCAGACTGAACTCCTGCCTCAACAAGGACCTGGACCCATTGCAATTTGTCTATCGCCACAACAGGTCAACAGCAGATAGGCAAGTTGCAATGGGTCTTCCCACAGCCTTAGACCACCTGGACAACACAAACACCTACATCAGGATGCTGTTCATTCAAGATTCAAAAACTTCATTGTCATTCTAACCGTACATCAGCTCTGCAGGGCAGAATGAGACAGCGTTTCCCAGGAGCAGTGCAATCATAACACAACAACGCAACACTAAATAATAAACATAACAATAAATAGTAAAACACAACAGCCACATGTCAGTTAAAAACAAGTTATAAGTGTCCAGTGCAAGTTAAGAGTGTCCAAAGCAGAGTCAGGTAGAGCAGCTATTTAGCAGTCTGACTGCCTGTTGGAGGAAGCTGTTTAGTAGCCTTGTGGTTTTAGTTTTGATGCTCCTGTAACTTTTACCTGATGGCAGAAGAACAAACAGTTCATGGAGAGGGTGTGAGGGGTCTTTAATGATGTACCGTGTCTTCTGGAGGTATTGATTCTGTAAGAGGTCTTGGACAGAAGGTAGGGAGACCTTAATAACCTTCTCTGCTCCCCTAACCACCCTCTGCAAGGCTTTTTTGTCGGCAGCACTGCAGCTGGAGTACCAGGTTGTGATGCAAAAGGTCAGCACACTCTCAACCACTCCTCTGTAGAATGTAGTTAAGATGTTAGTGGGGAGTGATGCTTGTTTAAGCTTCCTCAGAAAGTGCAATCTCCGCTGGGCTCGTTTCACAATCCCAGTGGTGTTCCTGGACCAGGTGAGATGGTCTGAGATCTGCACCCCAAGGAACTTGATGTTTTCCACTCTCTCCACTGTGGAGCCGCTGATGCTGAGGGGTGTGTGCTCAGGCTGAGACTGTCTGAAATCGACGATCATCTCCTTGGTTTTGGTGACATTAAGCATCAAGTTGTTGTCACTGCAGCAGCTCTCTAGGTGTTTGACCTCCTCCCTGTACATTGTTTCATCAATTTTGCTGAAGAGCCCCACCACTGTGGGATCATCAGCAAATTTAATGATCAGGTTCTCCTTGAATCTGGCTGCACAGTCATGAGTTAGCAGTGTAAACATTATATAAACATCAACTATAGCTCAGCATTTAATACCATCATTCCCACAATCCTGATTGAGAAGTTGCAGAACCTGGGCCTCTGTATCTCCATCTGCAATTGGATCCTTGACTTCTTAACCAGAAGATCACAATCTGTGTGGATTGGTGATAACATATCCTCCTCTCTGACGATCAACACTGGCGCACCTCAGGTGTATGGTTAGTCTTCTGCTCTGCTCTCTACATACACATGACTGTGTGGCTAGGCATAGCTCAAATATCATCTAGAAATTTGCTGACGATACAACCATTGTTGGTAGAATCTCAGGTGGTGACGAGAGGGTGTACAGGAGAGAGATATGCCAACTAGTGGAATGATGTCGCAGCAACAACCTGGCACTCAACGTCAGTAAGACTAAAGTGCTGATTGTGGACTTCAGGAAGGGTAAGACGAAGGAACACATACCAATCCTCATAGAGGGATCAGAAGTGGAGAGAGTGAGCAGCTTCAAGTTCCTGGGTGTCAAGATCTAACCTAACCTGGTCCCAACATATTGATGTAGTTATAAAGAAGGCAAGACAGTGACTATACTTCATTAGGAGTTTTAAGAGATTTAGTCTGTCAACAAGTACTCTCAAAAACTTCTATAGTTGTACCGTGGAGAGCTTTCTGACAGGCTGCATCACTGTCTGGAATGAGGACCTATTGCACAGGACCGAAAGAAGCTGCAGAAGGTTGTAAATCTAGTCAGCTCCATCTTGGGTCCTAACCTACAAAGTACCCAGGACATTTTCAAGAAGCAGTGTCTCAGAGTACGTCAGTGATAATAAACCCGATTCTCAATGAATATTTTCTGCCTTATTTGCACTATTTTAATATCTATTTTATTGTAATTTATAATACAATTTACTTTATTTAGGGAGATGGCAGGGGTAGGCCCTTCCCATCTTCTGAGCTGGTCTAGCCTGCAAACAGCTACTTGGAGCCACAGGGTGAGAGCTGAGTGTTTGGTGAGTGAGCTGCCCCAGAATGGACAGGACAAGCCCCCTCACCAGAGGTCCTGCCTTCCCTGGACTCTTCACACACCCCAACTGCATCATTTAAAGAAAGCAGTTACTTATTTAGAAAGACAGCGTGGATTGGGCCCTTCCAGTTCTTTGAGACCTAACGCCCAGCAACCCCTGCAAACACCGATTAACCCTAACCTAATCACTGGACAATTCACAATGACCGAGTAACCGACCCAGTACGTCCTTCAACAGAAGGAAACCCACACCTTCCACAAGGAGGTCGTACAGATACTCCTTCATGGAGGAAGCTGGGATTGAACTTCGAACTCTGACACTCCAAACTGTGATAGCGTCACGCTAACGGCTGCAGTATTTTAGTGTCCATATTGGAAAATTTCACAGTCTTTGTCAGTGATAAAGCTGAATTTGATTGCCAGGATTAAAATCTGAGGCAGATTGGTGGGTGGGGTGGGGGTGGGGCTGGTGTTACAAGAAGGCTCCTGGGCCTCATCAGTGTTTGAGTTCTGCAGCTCTGTGGAAAGGGTCAGACAAAGAGCCCATTTAAGACACAGAAGTAGCTTGGCACAAGAGGTTGTTGAGCGAGGCCCACCTCTGGATAAATATGCTGAAGAATCAGACCTAGTCATGGACCACAGAGAGCGGGGGAAGGGTCTGGAGGTTGTAGAATGCAGAGTGCAGTCCATCTACACTGAATAAACGATCCTGAATTTTGTGATTGATAAATTGGTTTATTGTTGTCACGTGTACCGAGGTACAGTGAAGACTTTGTTTTGTGGCAACCCACTTCCCAGCGCACTCGAACTGGCTCACAAAGTGGCGCGCGCCGGCATTGAGGTAGGTCCCAAAAAGGGCGCCAGGCCTTCTTCACCAGCAAGGGAAAAAGCCCGCGCGCGGGACGGGACTGTGAATACGCGGCCCCCTACAGCATTTCCGCCCGGGGAGGGCGGGAACAGGAGGGCTTTAAAGCGAGGCCGCGAAGTTTGAATAAACCTCTTTTGGAACTGCAGCTCACCGACTGCGTGTCGTTATTGCAGCGTTGCGTGTAGCACTCCGCTACAGTTGTGCATTTCTTCCATACAGATTCAAGATTGTTTAAAGTCATTTCCTGTACACAAGTGTAAAGGAGAATGAAATAATTGTTACTCCAGGTCCACTGCAGTGCAAAAAAACACAATAAGATAAAGAACAATAATAGTATAAATATATAAGAGATTATATACATAGATTGACAGTATGTCCATAAAGTGAGACTAGGCACAGGAGTGTCTGTACAGAAGGTGACTCTGACAAGGAACAATAAAGTATTGGTGGTTGGGGGTGCGGAGGGGTGGGTTAGTAAATGGAGGAGTCGATCAGTCTTACTACTTGGGAAAAGTAGTTGTTTTTGAGTCTGGTGGACCTAGTATGGGTGCTACCTACCTCCTCCCTGCTGGGAGTGTGATAAACAGTCCATGAACAGGGTGGGTGGGATCCTTCTTGATGTTATGGTAAATCTCCTCTGCACCCTCTCTAAAACTTCCTATTGAGCCTGGGTCTCTGGAGCTGTAGAGACTGGGGACCTACCCACTGCACCACTGGGTCTCCCTGGAGCAGGTGGCGGTGAGCTGTCTTCTTGAGCTATTGGGGTCGATATGATGAAGGAGGAAAGAGAGTGAGTGATAAAGGAACAGATCGTCATGGCTGACCCATCGAACAAACTCCTATGAACTGCTATTGAAAGTGTCCTGACTGGTTGCGTCGCGGTCTGGTGTGGTAGTTCGATTGCGCAGAAATGTCAGAAGCTGCAGCGGGTAGTGGACTCTGCCCGGTACATCATGGGCACAGCCCTCTCCAGCACTGGCAGTACCTGCAGGAGGCTCTGCAACATTCACCATTAATGACCCGGGCCACACCATCTCCACACAACTCCCATCAGACAGGAGGTACCGAAACCTGAAGTCCCACACCGTTAGGTTCAGAAACAGCTACTTCCATAAGACACAGGAGCCCATTGAGACTGCTCTACAACTCCAACATGGCTGATTTATTATTCCTCTCCACCCCATTCTCCTGCCTTCTCCCCAGAACCTTTGACACCCTGAATAATCAAGAACCTATCAGCCTTTGCTTTAAGTAGACCCAATGACTTGGGCCCCACAGCCGTCTGTGGCAATGAATTCCACAGATTCCCCACCCTCTGGCTAACCTCATCTCTGTTCTAAAGGGACGTCCCTCTATTCTGAAGCTGTGTCCTCTGACCCTACACCTCCCCACTGTAGGAAACATCCTCTCCATTTCCACTCTATTTAGGCCTTTCGATATTTGATAGTTTTCATTGAGATCTCTCAGATCCCACCACTCACCCCACAGTCGGGGTAATTAACAATGGCCAATTAACCCACTGCCCCCACACATCATTAGGATGCAGGAGGAAAACGTGATAGAGGTGTATAAGATGATGAGAGGCATAGATAGAGTGGACAGCCAGAGACTTTTTCCCAGATTGGAAATGGCTAATCTGATGAGATGCAATTACAAGGTGATTGGAGGTAAGTATGGGGGATTGTTAGGGGTAGGGTTTTTACACAGAGTGGTGGACGTGCTGCCAGGGTGGTGTTAGAGGCACATTTAAAGGACTCTTGGATAAGTACATGGATGATAGGAAAATGGAGGTTTATGTGGGAGGGAAGGGTTAGATTGATCAGAGTAGGTTAAAGGATCAGCACAACATTGTGGGCCAAAGGGCCTGTAATGTGCTGTACTGTTCTGTGCTCTGAGCGCAATTGCAGATTAATGAATTTAATAGTGTACAAGTGTCTCTGGGGATGAATCTCCCAGGCAACACTTTACAGATGACCATAGGATTACGTTTGCTCATCCAGCTGAGTGGTGTCCATGGTTACGGTCGAATCTTAATTGCCAACATCTCATAAATAAACCAGTGTAGGTGCGAGTGGGGCTGGAAGTCAGATATTATAAATTAAATGGTGGTAGTTTACCACTGACAATTTAAAAGGGAAACGCTGCTCGGGTACTTGGGAGTGCAGATCAGCTCTTGTCCAAGGATCTCACCTGTTTGCGCTTTCACTTTCAAAGAACAAAGATCAACACAGCACAGTACAGGCCATTCGGCTGTATTTATAGAGCTGCATCATTACCCCGCGACTCTTAAACTCTATCCCTCCACTTATGAAAGCTAACACTCCATAAGCTTTCTTAACTACCCTATCTACCTGTGAGGCAACTTTCAGGGATCTGTGGACACATACCCCCAGATTCCTCTGCTCCTCCACACTCCCAAGAATCCTGCCATTTACTTTGTACTCTACCTTGGAGTTTGTTCTTCCAAAGTGTACCACCTCACACTTCTCCGGGTTGAACTCCATCTGCCACTTCTCAGCCCACTTCTGCATCCTATCAATGTCTCTCTGTAATCTTCAACAATCCTCTACACTATCCACACCACCAATTTTTGAGTCATCTGCAAACTTGCCAACCCACCCTTCTACCCCACATCCAGGTCGTTAATAAAAATCACAAAAAGTAGAGGTCCCAGAACCGATCCTTGTGGGACACCACTAGTCACAACCCTCCAATCTGAATGTACTCCCTCCACCATGACCCTCTGCCTTCTGCAGGCAAGCTAATTCTGAATCCACCTGGCCAAACTTCCCTGGATCCCATGCCTTCTAACCTTCTGAAAAAGTCTACTGCGTGGAACCTTGTCAAATGCCTTACTAAAATCCATGTAGATCACATCCACTGCACTACCCTCATCTATATGCCTGGTCACCTCCTGAAAGAACTCTATCAGGCTTGTTAGACATGATCTGCCCTTCACAAAGCCATGCTGACTGTCCCTGATCAGACCATGATTCTCTAAATGCCCTTTGATTCTGTCTCTAAGAATCTTTTCCACAGCTTTCCCACCACAGATGTAAGGCTCACTGGTCTATAATTACCTGGACTATCCCTACTACCTTTTTTGAACAAGGGGACAAAATTCGCCTCCCTCCAATCCTCCGATACCATTCCTGTGGACAACGAGGACATAAAGATCCTAGCCAGAGGTTCAGCAATCTCTTCCCTCGCCTCGTGGAGCAGCCTGGGGAATATTCCATCAGGCCCCGGGGACTTATCCATCCTAATGTATTTTAACAACTCCAACACCTCCTCTCCCTTAATATCAACATGCTCCAGAACATCAACCTCACTCATATTGTCCTCACTGTCATCAAGTTCCCTCTCATTGGTGAATACCGAAGAGAAGTATTCATTGAGGACCTCGCTCACTTCCACAGCCTCCAGGCACATCTTCCCACCCTTATCTCTAATCGGTCCTATCTTCACTACTGTCAACCTTATGTTCTTCACATAATTGAAGAATGCCTTGGGGTTTTCCTTTTACCCTACTCGCCAAGGTCTTCTCATGCCCCCTTCGTGCTCTTCTCAGCCCCTTCTTAAGCTCCTTTCTTGCTACCCTATATTCCTCAATAGACCCATCTGATCCTTGCTTCCTAAACCTCATGTGCTGCCTTCTTCCACCTGACTAGATTTTCCACTTCACTTGTCACCCATGGTTCCTTCACCCTACCATTCTTTATCTTCCTCACCGGGACAAATTTATCCCAAAAATCCTGCAAGAGATCCCTAAACATTGACCACATGTCCATAGTACATTTCCCTGCAAAAACATCATCCCAATTCACACCCTCAAGTTCTAGCCTTATAGCCTCATAATTTGCCCTTCCCCAATTAAAAATTTTCCTGTCCTCTCTGATTATATCCTTTCCCATGATAATGTTAAAGGCCAGAGAGCAGTGATCACTGTCCCCCAGATGCTCAACCGTTGAGAGATCTGTGACCTGACCTGGTTCCTTGTTTAACTTTTCAGGTGTCATAACTTGTACAACTTTCAGATCCCCATGGGTCAGAGTCAGGTTTCATATCACTGGCATATGTCATGAAGTTTTTTTTGTTTTGTGGCAGAAGTATATTGCAGTATATAATAATAAACACTATAAATTACAATAAGAATTATATACAGTAATAAATATAGTATATACTGTAAATATATATGATATGTGTATATACATATTCTATAAATTAAGAGAGCAAATGAAATAATGGAACAAAGTAGTGAGCAGTATTCATGGGTTCATTGTCCATTCAGAAATCTGATGGCAGAAGAGAAGAAGCTGTTTCTGAAACATTGAGTGTGTGTCTTCAGGCCCCTATCCCCCCTCCCTGATGGTAGCAATGAGAAGAGGGGTCTTCAGGCCCCTGTCCCCCCTCCCTGATGGTAGCAATGGGAAGAGGGGTCTTCAGGCTCCTGTACCCCCTCCCTGATGGTAGCAATGGGAAGAGGGGACTTCAGGCTCCTGTACCTCCTCCCTGATGGTAGCAATGGGAAGTGGGGTCTTCAGGCTCCTGTACCCCCTCCCTGATGGTAGTAATGGGAAGAGGGGTCTTCAGGCTCCTGTACCCCCTCCCTGATGGTAGCAATGGGAAGAGGGGTCTTCAGGCTCCTGTACCCCCTCCCTGATGGTAGCAATGGGAAGAGGGGTCTTCAGGCTCCTGTACCCCCTCCCTGAAGGTAGCAATGGGAAGAGGGGTCTTCAGGCTCCTGTACCTCCTCCCTGATGGTAGCAATGGGAAGAGGGGTCTTCAGGCTCCTGTACCCCCTCCCTGATGGTAGCAATGGGAAGAGGGGTCTTCAGGCTCCTGTACCTCCTCCCTGATGGTAGCAATGGGAAGAGGGGTCTTCAGGCTCCTGTACCCCCTCCCTGATGGTAGCAATGGGAAGAGGGGTCTTCAGGCTCCTGTACCTCCTCCCTGATGGTAGCAATGGGAAGTGGGGTCTTCAGGCTCCTGTACCCCCTCCCTGATGGTAGCAATGGGAAGAGGGGTCTTCAGGCTCCTGTACCCCCTCCCTGAAGGTAGCAATGGGAAGAGGGGTCTTCAGGCTCCTGTACCTCCTCCCTGATGGTAGCAATGGGAAGAGGGGTCTTCAGGCTCCTGTACCCCCTCCCTGATGGTAGCAATGGGAAGAGGGGTCTTCAGGCTCCTGTACCTCCTCCCTGATGGTAGCAATGGGAAGAGGGGTCTTCAGGCTCCTGTACCCCCTCCCTGATGGTAGCAATGGGAAGAGGGGTCTTCAGGCTCCTGTACCTCCTCCCTGATGGTAGCAATGGGAAGTGGGGTCTTCAGGCTCCTGTACCCCCTCCCTGATGGTCACAATGAGAAGAGGGCAGGTCCTGGGTGATGGGGTCATCACACCACAGTCAGTCAGCTTGATCACATTCCTTCCCCGTTCTGATGTTTGGTCTGAATAAAAACTGAATCTGCATGCTTTTCTGCACTGATTTGCTGCCGCATGATTGGGTGAGAAGAGGGGTGCCACGGTAGTGTAGCGGTTAGCTTGATGCCATTACAGCTCAGGGCATTCTAGATCAGAGTTCAATTCCAGCGTCCTCTGTAAGCAAGTTACTTCCTGTGTATGTGTGTTTCCTCCAACAGTCCAAAGACATACCAGTTAGTAGGTTAGTTAGGTTAGTAGGTTAGTTAGTAGGTTAGTAGGTTAATTGGTCATTGTAAATTGTTCTGTGATTAGGCTAGCATTAAATTGGTGGGTCGCTGGGTGAGGTAACTCAAAAGCCCAAAGGGCCTGTTCCACACTGTACCCTAAAGAAACAAATAATATAAATATTTGCATTAATGCTCAGGTGTAGAGGTGTACTTAATGAAGTAGCCACTAAGTATGTGTTCCAATCTGTGGGCTGATGAACCCATAGTGTGCTGGTCTATGTAACCTGGGTCAATGGACACATAGTGTTATGTCCTATGTAATGTGGATCAATGGACCCATAGTGTGCTGTTGTGTGTAACATGGTGGGCCAAAACACCCATGGTGCGCTGTTGTGTGTAATGTGATGGGCCGAATGGCCTGTTTACTGCTGTACGGTTCAATGTTCCCAAGGGCATTTTCTATCTCGCTTGCAAGCCTTGTCTGGATCATAGTCAGAGAGGGATAATCCACATTACCTGGATACAGTTAGAAAGGTGGTAATCCAGATTCCCTGGAACCAGATTACCCCGATGACTGTCAGAGCGGATGTAATCCAGTTTATGGGCATACAATCAATCTACATATAGAAGACATTTTATGTACTTATAGTTATTATTTGTTTATTATGATTGTGTTCTTTATCTTTATAATTTTTTGGTACTGCATCAGATTCGAAATAACAACTACTCCGTTCTCCTTGACATGTGTGTACTGGAAACGGCAGTAAACTGTTTTACAATTCTGTATGTATTTTTCACATTGACCTTCCCAAGTTCACGCCCCAGTGCAAGTGACTCTGCGTGGAGGCTGGGGGGTCGCCTCAAGCGGCAGAGACAGCCGCAGGACTCTGCGCCACGTCAGGGTTCGCCCGACGTCGGGGGAGGAGGGAGCCAGCCGGCGACCACAGCAGAGAGACGGGCGGAGACGCACTGAGCGGAGCTCGGGCTTACGGTGAGTGTCGGGGTATCGCAAATACATCGTCTACTCTAAAGAGATGTGTCCAATTGTTTTGAGAGATTGTTACTCAAACATCATTTAAACAAATTATTAAGTGCGGTCCGTTTTCTAAACTTACCTGGATATTTGTTCTCATATTTTTCTGTAGGACTGTTAAAATTGTAGAATCTTAATCAGGTATATTAGCGGCAAATGTCGCGAAATTTGTTGTTTTGCGGCATAGCATAATTATCGTTTAATAGTTCTTAAAAGGTGCACGGGTCTTGTTTCTAAATGTCACTTTGCTCGGCTTTCAACCCGAAGTTGTTTAAAATGGTGCAAGAGATGCATTTTAAAAATTATACATTATTACTTCTAAATATTCTGTAATGTCAATATGCTTTAAAGTTTGCAGATCAGGTGGTTACCTTTGAAGGAAATAAGTAGCAATTGTATCGTCTACTGAAAGATATGCTGAAATGATTATATGGTAATGTTATGTCTGCTAAATAGTTTTTAAAATCTAAATCTGTTATTTGAAGAATTTAATGGGACTCTTTTTGTGTTAAATAACTTCACTGTGAATGGAGATTGAAGAAAATCTCAAATGTTGCCTTGGAAAATGTTACTTTTTTTCAGAAGACAATGTGAATATTTATTGTATCCACATCTATAACAAAATATGTACTTTTTGAGTCACTTTGTTTTAACACTGATACAGTTTGACCATTTTAAGATAAGCGCCTATGACTTTTTCCACGTTGTGTCTCTTTCTCTTTGGAAAGATGAACAAGGTTTAAAAAGGGGACAGCTTTGGAATTAGCAAAATTTGATTTTACACCGTATATTCTGTGTCCTGCTCTCCCAGGGGCTGAGTTCTGGTTCCGCAGTGTTGAGGTGTGACCACTGCAGTGGCCTTTCCCAACAGGCTTGAACAGCTGACCGATAAATCATCCTCCACACCCAGCCCACCCTGTCGTTCCCTCTCTCCCGCAAGACGCAGCCTTGTGCAGAGCAGAAGAAATTTTGAAAAAAAAAACACAATTAAATAGACCTAACCACAGTCCTCTTCTCATTGCTACCATCTGAGAGGAGGTACAGGGGCCCCTCAATTATTTAGCAGACAGCTTCTTCCCCTCCATCCTTAGATTTCTGAATGAACAATGAGCCCTACCGCTCAATTCTTCTCCCTTTTTTCACCATTATTATAGATATATACTTTTTGTGATTAACAGATTTATTCTGTATTGCATTGTACTGCTGCCACAAAGCAACAAATTTCACAACATATTCCGGTCATATTAAACCTGATTCTGACATGTTCAGTTCTTTCAACACTCAGTGAAACTCTTTCAAAAGTTTGATTTATTTTCCAGTTATTTTTTCTTTCAAAAAAATTAGCATTTGATTGCATGCAACCTGTGCCTTGACATAACTGGCAGTCTTACCAGTTTTCCTCCCCTAGAGAAACACACTTGTAAACTTTGAGGTATTTATCCAGCAAGCTGTGCAGCCCGAGTTCTTAGCATTGTCAGCTTTCCTCCATCTGCCCCACAATCTCTTTGACACTCCCCACCGCCAGGTACCGTAGCATTTGGACAAGGACTGTTAGAGTGGAATGCAAATTCTTCACCCAGGCTGTAAGACTACTGAACTCCCAGCCACCACCCAGATCACAAATGCATGAAATGTTATACTGCTTACTTTTTGATTTGTGTTGTAAGTGCACCTTGTTATTTGTAAATTTATTTATGGTAATATTACTTTGTGTTATGTGTCTGAGTGATGTGCCCCCTGGTCTGTAGGAACATTCTTTTTGGTTGGCTGTATACATGTGTACGGCTGAGTGACAATAAACTGAACTTGAACTAAACAGAAAGGCAGGAATATTTATTCCCCTGAACAGCAGTCTCAAAGGCTCACGGTATGAGGACCCCGTGTATATTACAGAACCACACTGTAAAAATGACTGGATCACAGAGAAGCAGAGGAGACCTGGCTAAACACCAAATGTTCTCATGGTTCTGCCCAAATCAGACACAATGTTCTTCCCCTCAAACTTGCTTGCTTCTGTTTCTCTCCATTTTGTTCTGTGGCAGGGTTATAATTTCAGTGCAGTGTCCTTACCCCTGTGAATTATGACTGGTCTGAATTCTGCAGTTTTTAAAATAATTATCTCTCTCACCGAGTCTGCATGCTCCCACTGAGCAGATTACCAAAATAACTGTCTTGTGTAGAGCAAGGCGTGAATTTTAAAACCGCTGGCGCATTTTTGTGTGAGCTATGCTTTCTAGGGAAGGTGTGGTGTCAATTTAGTTGGATGGATGCTTTTGAGAGAGTACTTCATCCCTCTGTAATAGTTACCTCACACAGTTCCCCACGGGGTGGGGGGAGGGTTTTGTGTGTGTGAGAGAGAGAGAGAAAATAAATCTCCAAACTCCCATCTGAACACATACATAGTTTGGGATTTAATTTTAAATTCACTCATCTATGGGAATTAGTTGATTGGAATTGGTTTGCTATTGTCTCATGTACTGAGAAACAATGAAAAACTTGTCTTGCACTCTGTTCATACAGATCAGATGATTACACAGTGCGTTGAGGTAGAACAAGGGAAAACAATAACAGAATGCAGAATAAAGTGTCACAGTTACAGAGAAAGTGCAGTGCGGATAACCGATGAAATGCAAGATCATAACGAGGTAGACTGTGAGGTCAAGAGCCAGTTCCCTATTCTGTGAAAGAACTTTTCAATAGTCTGATAACAGCGGGGTAGAAGCTGACCTGAGTTTTCAGGCTTTTCTATTTTCTGCCCAGTGGTGGGGGTGGGGGGTGGGGGGGGGGGAAGAATGTCTGGAGTGGGTGGGGTCTTTGATTCTGTTGGCTGCTTTACTGAGGCAGCAAGAAGTATAGACAGAGTCCATGGAGGGGAGGCTGGTTTCCATAATTATTATCACAAGCATTTTGTTTTCTATATTCTGCATTCCGTTTACTTTTTCCTATCTCAACGTGCAATTAGTGGCCACTTTATGAGGATCACCCATACACTTGTTAATCCAAATATCTTATCGGCTTATCATGTGGCAGCAACTCGACGCATAAAAGCGTGCAGGACATGGTCAAGAAGTTCAGTTGTTGTTCAGACCAAACATCAGAATGGGGAAAAATGTGATCTCTGTGGCTTTGACCGTGGAATGATTGTTGGTGCCAGACAGGGTGGTTTGAGTATCTCAGAAACTGCTGATCTCCTGGGATTAACAGCCTCTAGAGTTTACAGAGAATGGTGCAAACCCCCCCCCCCCAACACACACAAAAAAGCATCCAGTGAGCAGCAGTTCTGTGGGTGAAAATATCTTACTGAGAGAGGTGAGAGGAGAATGGTCAGACTGGTTCAGGCTGACAGGAAAGTGACTGTAACTCCAATACCCACACTTTACCACGGGTGAAGAGTATCTTGCGTTGAACCTTCAAGTGGGTGGTCTACCACAGCAGAAGACCATGAACATACACTCAGTGGCCAGTTAAATAGGACAGCAGGGGTCTAACTGGGAGGGATGGTGGAGGAAGAGAGACTTTGAATTTTTGATGTTCTGTTTGTAAAAATGAAGTCCTCACCATTGTTTGCCTACATTGCACTTCTAGATGATGTTACTTTCTGATGATCATAGTCCTGAGGAAGGGTCTTGGGAAACATTGATTATTCCTCTCCACTAATGCTGCCTGACCTGCTGAGTTCCTCCAGCGTTGTGTGTGTGTGTGTGTTGTTCTGCACTATTTCGGTAGCTTTTACACTTTATTCTGTTTCCACTCTCATGTCCTGTCAGTTTATTTCTTCTCCAGCCCTTTGCCTTTTCCACCTATCACCTCACAGCTTCTTACATCCTCCCCCCTCTCCTCCACCCACCTGGCTCCAGCTTTCACCTTCTAGCTTGTCCTTCCCCTCCCCCCACATTTTTATTCTTGCTTCTGCCCCCTTCCTTCCCAGTCCTGCTGAAGGGTCTCAGCCCAAAACATTGATCGTTAATTCCCGAGGCTGCTGGACCTGCTGTGCTCCTCCAGCATTGTGTGTGTTACACTTTGTTATCGTTCTAACTCAGTGCACTGTGCAATGATCTGATCTGGGTGGACAAGTGAGAATATTAAACCAATTCCAATATGTCTGAAGCTACCTTGAAATGGCAGAGAGATCGTGAGCAGAGAATTGTTTAGTTATGCTGGTCGAGGGGGAGCGACTGACCCAGGGAGAGTTTTGTGTGAAGTTGGATTCTCTTGTGATGCCCTGAGGGAGCAGGCGGATGGGCTGAGTAACATCTCCCCACCCAACGGCATGCACTGGCTCTGCCTCTGCCTCCAGCACGGGACGTTGACAGGATTAGAGAGGAGACCCCCCCCCCCCCACCCCCTCCGAACCACAGCCCGGCATCGAGCAGATCTTGCGAAGTGTGTGCCCAACGTCCTCCGATGTGCACTGAACCGGATTTGATCAGGGACCTCGAGGTAAAGGAACCATTAGGAGGTAGTGACCATAATATGATATGTTTTAACCTACAATTTGAGAAGGAGAAGGGAAAATCGGATGTGTCAGTATTACAGTTGAACAAAGGGAACTATGGAGCTATGAGGGAGGAGCTGGCCAAAGTTCAATGGAACAATACCCTAGCAGGGAAGACAGTGGAACAACAATGGCAGGTATTTCTGGGAATAATGCAGAAGGTGCAGGATCGGTTCATTCCAAAGAGGAAGAAAGATCCTAAGGGGAGTAAGGGGCGGCCGTGGCTGAAGAGAGAAGTAAAGGGCAGTATAAAAATAAAAGAGAAGAAGTATAACATAGCAAAGATGAGCAGGAAACCGGAGGACTAGGAAGCTTTTAAAGAGCAACAGAAGATAACAAAAAAGACAATACACCAAGAAAAAATTAGGTAAGAAGGTAAACTAGCCAAGAATATAAAGGAGGATAGTAAAAGCTTCTTTAGGTATGTGAATAGCAAAAAAATAGTTAAGACCAAAATTGGGCCATTGAAGACAGAAATGGGTGAATTTATTATGGGGAACAAGGAAATGGCAGACGAGTTGAACAGGTACTTTGGATCTGTCTTCACTAGGGAAGACACAATCTCCCAGATGTAATAGTGGTCAAAGGAACAAGGGTAAAGGATGAACTGAAGGAAATTTATATTAGGCAAGAAACGGTGTTGGATAGACTGTTGAGTCTGAAGGCTGATAAGTCCCTGGGACCTGATGGTCTGCATCCCAGGGTACTTAAAGAGGTGGCTCTAGAAATCATGGACGCATTGGAAAATGATTACCAATGTTCTATAGATTCAGGAACAGTTCCTGCTGATTGGAGGGTGGCTAATGTTGTCCCACTAAGAAAGGAGGGAGAGAGAAAACAGGGAATTATAGACTGTTTAGCCTGACGTCAGTGGTGGGAAAGATGCTGGAGTCAATTATAAAAGAGGAAATTAGGACACATTTGGATAGCAGTAGAAGGATCAGTCTGAGTCAGCATGGATTTATGAAGGGAAAATCATGCTTGACTAATCTTCTGGAGTTTTTTGAGGATGTAACTATGAAAATGGACAAGGGAGAGCTAGTGGATGTAGTGTACCTGGACTTCCAGAAAGCTTTTGATAAAGTCCCACATATGAGATTAGTGGGCAAAATTAGGGCACATGGTATTGGGGGCAGAGTACTGACATGGATTGAAAATTGGCTGGCTGACAGGAAACAAAGAGTAGTGATTAACAGGTCCCTTTCGGAATGGCAGGCTGTGACCAGTGGGGTACCGCAAGGTTCGGTGCTGGGACCGCAGCTGTTTACAATATACATTAATGATTTAGATGAAGGGATTAAAAGTAACATTAGCAAATTTGCCGATGACACAAAGCTGGGTGGCAGTGTGAAATGTCAGGAGGATGTTTTGAGAGTGCTGGGAGACTTGGACAGGTTGAGTGAGTGGGCAAGTGTATGGCAGATGCAGTTTAATGTGGATAAATGTGAGGTTATCCACTTTGGTGGCAAGAACAGGAAGGCAGATTACTATCTAAATGGAGTCAAGTTAGGAAAAGGGGAAGTACAACGAGATCTAGATGTTCTTGTACATCAGTCAATGAAAGCAAGCATGCAGGTACAGCAGGCAGTGAAGAAAGCTAATGGCATGCTGGCTTTTATGACAAGAGGAATTGAGTATAGGAGTAAAGAGGTCCTTCTGCAGCTTTACAGGGCCCTGGTGAGACCCCACCTGGAGTATTGTGTGCAGTTTTGGTCTCCAAATTTGAGGAGGGACATTCTTGCTATTGAGGGAGTGCAGCGTAGGTTCACAAGGTTAATTCCCGGAATGGCGGGACTGTCATATGTTGAAAGATTGGAGCAACTGGGCTTGTATACACTGGAATTTAGAAGGATGCGAGGGGATCTGATTGAAACATACAAGATTATTAAGGGATTGGGCACACTGGAGGCAGGAAGCATGTTCCCGCTGATGGGTGAGTCCAGAACTAGAGGCCACAGTTTAAGAATAAGGGGTAGGCCATTTAGAACAGAGATGCGGAAAAACTTTTTCACCCAGAGAATGGTGGATATGTGGAATGCTCTGCCCCAGAAGGCAGTGGAGGCCAAGTCTCTGGATGCATTCAAGAGAGAGTTAGATAGAGCTCTTATAGATAGCGGGGTCAAGGGATATGGGGAGAGGGCAGGAACGGGATATTAATTGTGCATGATCAGCCATGATCACAATGAATGGCGGTGCTGGCTAGAAGGGCCGAATGGCCTACTCCTGCACCTACTGTCTATTGGCTATTGATGTGGAGGTGCAGCGCGCGCTCAAGGCTGGAAGCTCATCCTGCTGGCTGTGTGTGCATGTCACTTAGGATTTGCAGCATCTGCAGAATCTCTGGTGGCGCTGCTGCAAAGGAGGGTGTGTGTGTTCCTGAGGCAGTCATGCAGCAGAGAAGACTACGTGACCCCCTGCACTGCTGCAGTCTGACTGGCAGCGACCTGCATGCATTGTCATCAAGTGCCTCAAACTGAAGACGTGGGCAGGCTGCAGGCTATGGTACGGTATATTCAACTCAAAACTGCCCAACACACCACTTGCACCAGCCTACCCACCATCAAGGACATCGATACAGAATGGTGCTGGAAAGGGCCAGTAACATCATAACGGATCCCACCCACCCTGTTCACGGACTGTTTGCCCCACTCCCATCAGGGAGGAGGCGATGGAGCATCCACACCAGGACCACCAGACTCAAAAACAGTGACTTTCCCCAAGCAGTGAGGCTGATCGACACCTCCCCCCACTGACCCACCCCTCCACTCCCAGACTCAGAAACAGTCACTTTCCCCAAGCAGTGAGGCTGATCGACACCTCCACCCACTAACCCACCCCTCCACACCCCAAACCACCACTACTTTATCATTTCCTGTCAGTCACCTGACGTACAGACACTCCTGTGCCTAGTGTCACTTTATAGATAAACTTTCAATCTGTAAAAAGAAGCTCTCTTACGGATTTATGTTGTGTGCTTTTCTAATTATTGTGTTATTTATCTTACTATTATTTTTTTGTGCTGTACTGGATCCGGAGTAACAATTATTTCATTCTCCTTTACTGGAAGTGACTTTAAACAGTCTTGAATCTTAACTTTAAGGAGCTGATTAAATTAATGTTTCAGACTGGGTTTCCTGCAGCATGTTTGGGTAAATAAACAATGTCTGCTGCTTCATCGGATTCTATTTACAGATCCTGGTCTAATATGAGATTAATTATTGATGGTCCAGGCAACCGAGTGTGGACAGATGCATCCAAAATGGAATGATGTCCAATTCATAAATTATTATTGCCTCTCTCTTTTTGTCTGTCCAGATTCATTCTCCTCAGCATCCGATCGAGGTAACTGGAAGACATGTCAGCTGTGGTGAAGGTGAGCTGATCAAGCTGGGCAAGTAGGGGGAGGCACAAGAGACGGCGGGGTGTTGGAGAAACTTGAGATTGGGAGAATGGGTACGAAATGGCAGATGGAATACAGTGTGGTGGGGTGTGGTCATGCACTTTGGTAGAAGGAATAAAGACATAGACTATTTTCTAAATGAGGAGGAAATTAAGAAATGAGAGGTACAAAGGGGCTTTCGAGTCCTCGTGTAGGATTCCCTCTAGGTTAACTTGCAGGTTGAGTCAGTGGTGAGGAAGGCAAATGCAATGTTAGTATTCACTTTGAGAGGACTGGAATATCAAAATAAGGAAGTAATGCTGAGGCTTTATAAGGCATTGGTGGACTGTTGTGAGCAGTTTTGGTGCCCTTGTCCAAGAAAAGATGTGCGGGCATTGGAGAGGGTCTGGAGGTGGATTACAAAAATGATTCTGGGAATGGAAGGGTTAACACATGAGTATTTGATGGCTCTGGGCCTGTACTCACTGGAGTTTAGAAGAATGAGACAGGATCTCAGTGAAACCTATCGAGTATTGAAAGGTGTAGACAGAGTGGATGTGGAGAGGAGGATTCCTATAGTGGGAGAGTCGCAGCCTCAGAATAGAGGGACATCCACTTAGAACAGAGATGAGGAGGAATTTCTTTAGCTAAAGGATGGTCAACCTTTGGAATTCATTACCACAAACAGTTGTGGAGGCCAAGACACTGGGTGTATTTAAAGCAGAAGTTGATAGGTTCTTGATTGGGAAGGGTTTCGTAGGTTGTGGGGAGAAGGCAGGAGAGGGGAAAATACATCAGCCTTGGTCAAATGGTGAAGCAGACCAGAGGGGCTGAATGGCATAATTGTGTTTCCTGTGTCTTGTGGTCTTAATCCCAACAGACCTCCTGTCTCCCGTTTACAGCAGCAAGTTAGCCTACTGACCAGCTATTGAGGGGTGTAGCAGCACATCTGGCTGAGGCATTGTCTCACAGATCCAGAGACCCCCGTTCGATCCCTGCCTCTGGCACTGTCTGTTTGCATGGACCACCTGGGTGTCTGCCAAGTACTTTGGTATCAAGGATCAACTTTATTCACCGAATGTACATCTACATGTGTTAGGAATCTGGGCAGGGGGTGACATAAAACAGAAAACAGCAGCAGTCAGCAATTGCAGAGAATTATATCAAAATAATGTTAGATGTTATAGTATGGATACAGAATAAAATATGCAATAATATATAAATACCAGCATGTATTTGCAATGTGAGCAGCATTATAAAAAGTGGATTAAAACGCTTACAGTACAGTAGCTGAGGTATAGCTAGAAGGGGTTGTGGGGGTGGGTAGCTAGCCAGAATGGTTGAACAGATCAACTGCCTGGGGAAAGAAACTTTTAAGATGGCGTGAAGTTTTTGTTTTAATCCTGCTCTAGCGCTTTCCAGAAGGGAGTTTTTGGACAAAGCAGGCTGCAGGGTGGGTCGTATATTAGATGTTTCCTCCAATGTGGCGGCGAGGGGTAGAATATGGGGAAGGGGAATTGATGGGAATGTGAGATTAAAATGGGATAGCACAGACCCAGAGGGCCAGAAGACCTGTTTCTGTGCTGTTTGACTGTATGGATTATGCGTTCAGGTTGGGAATTCAACCTGTGACAATACCGATGTGTAGCTCTATCAACTGCACACTTTGTGGGGATTTTGACGACGCTTTCCCCATGTTAGAATCGTGCCCACTCTTCGGAAAAATTATCATCTATCGTACAACAGGAGCTGGGGTTGAGAGGGGCACTTTACAAAAGAGAAACACACACCAAAAGCTGAAGGAACTCAACAGGTCAGGCAGCATCTATGGAAAGGAATACCCCATCAACGATTTGGGCCAAGATCCTTCATCAGGACTGGAAAGGAAGGGGGAAGAAGCCAGAATAAGAAGATGGGAGGGGAAGGAAGACAGGCAGGTGAAAGGTGAGCAGGAAGGTGGGTGGGTTAGGGATAATGGGTGAAGTAAGAAACTGGGAAGTGATAGGTGGAAGAGGTAAAGGGCTGGAGAAGAAGGAATCTGGTAGGAGAGGAGACTGGACCATGGGAGAAAAGGAAGGATGAGGGAAACCAGAGGGAGGTGATAGGCAGGTGAGCTGAAGAGGTAAGAGGCCAGTGTGCGGAATTGAAGAAGAGGGCAAATAGAAGAAAACGATAAAAATTACCTGAAGTTGGAGACATTGATGTTCATGCCATCAGGTTGGTGTCTACCTGAATGGAATAATTATTTTGTTTGGAGATGCAGTGCAGAATCAGAATTAGGTTTATTACTGGCATGTGATGTGAAATTTGTTAACAGAGCAACAGCAGTTCAATGCAGTACATAATCTAGAAGAAAATAATAATAAATCTTATTCAGTATACTTTATACAATATATGTATAATGAATAGATTTAAATCATGCAAAAAACAGAAATACTGTATATTTTAAAAAAGTGAGGTAGTTTCTAAAGATACAATGTCCATTTAGGAATCGGATGGCAGAGGGGAAGAAGCTGTTCCTGAATCGCTGAGTGTGTGCCATCAGGCTCCTGAACCTCCTCCATAAGGGCAGAGAAGGCCCTTATGACCCTTTGAGCTGTGTCCCCCAGTAACCCCCGCTTTATCCCTTGCCTAATCATGGGAGACTTTACAATGACCGATTAGCCTTCTAACTGGTGTGTCTTTGGATTGTGGAAGGAAACCAGGGAACCTGGGCATTCTGTGGGAAGGACATACAGACTCCTTACAGATGACAGCGGGATTGAACTCTGACGCCCCGAGCTACCGTAGCGCCTGATATCAGGTGTTGCTCCTCCACCCCCAGGGTGGTCTCGGCATGGCAAAAGAGGAGGCCACGGACTGGCACGTCGGCATGGGAATGGGGACAGGAATTAAAGCGGTTGGCCACCAGGAAATTCTGCTTTCAGCAGATGGAGTGGAGGTGCTCAAGGAATCTGCCCTCCAATTTACGTTGGGTTTCACCAGTGTGGAGGAGGCTGTGTTGGGAGCACTGGACACAATAGTCGACTCCAAGACAGATGAAGTGTTGCCTCACCTGGGAGGACTGCTTGGGGCCTGCATGGAGGTGAATGAGCAGATGCAGAGGGACCTCTCACTAGTTTCCCAGTTGTGGAGTTGAATACTTAAGAAGGGTGTTGCTAGGACTTGAGTTATAGGGAAAGGTTGAATAGGTTAGAATTTTATACTCTGGTGTGTAGGAGAATGAGGGGAGATTTGATAGAGGTACTTAAAATTATAAGGGTATAGACATGGTAAATGCAAGTTGGAGACAGGGGAGTCCTGGGCTGGGTGTCCTGCTCACTGAAGGAAGGTGAAGTCTCTTCTTTCCAGGTGTAGTGATCACTGTAGGACCACTGTTTGGCTTGCCATGCAGAAAGTCACTCGCATATGGCCTCTCCTACACTACTGTGCCCACAGCAATGCCTTCACGTGGCCTCCCTGTTCTTACGGAGTTTGCTATGTCACAGTGTGACCAAGAGTCTGGTGGTATAACTGGGCGGGCTCATCAGCCTTGGTTGGCAGCCAACCTGGGAGAAGGACAACTCGGGCAGATGGGACTCGTTAGCTCTGCCGGGCAGTCTGTCCAGGAGAAGGAAAACTCCGATATCCAACCTTGTGGTCACCACAGTCATTGCAGCTTACTGTGCCATTGTGGAACGTCCCCTGGCCTGAAGAGTGGAAATCGGTTCACACTTTAAACCTACTCAGCGCAGGTGGGAAAAATGTCCTACAGTAATAGAGTTCCCTTCTGATGAACCAGCGTTCATCATCAGATGCAAGCAAGCTTTTTGCACTGAGGTTGGGTGAGACGACAACTAGAGGTCATGGGTTAAGGGTGAAAGGTGAGGTGTTTAAGGGCAATATGAGGGGGATCTTCTTCACTCAGAGGGTGGTGAGAGTGTGGAACGAGCTGCCGGTGGAAGTGGTGGATGTGGGTTTGATTTCAATGTTTAAGAGATGTTTGGATAGGTACACAGATGGGAGGGGTATGGAGGGCTGTGGTCCCTGCGTAGGTCGATAGATCTAGGCAGAATAATAGGTCAGCATGGCCTAGACAGGCCATAGTGTGCTGTAGTGCTCTATGTTGAGCTCAGGAATGTACTCTGTGGAATTTGAAGCTTCCAGAAGACACAGTGGGCAGACAAAAGGACTTTAATTTCAACCGCCTACCTTGTCTTGTGTTAGCATGTGACCTCTGCCCTCGTGGTTATAACTGTTCCCTTAAAGCAGGGATTTTTTTATGCCATGGACCCCAGGTTGAGAACCCCTGCCTTGAAACAATACATCACAAAAACGGGCCTTTCAGCCCATCTAGTCTATGCCAAGCCTTTATTCTGCCTTATGTCCACTTTTCTTAGATACAGGAGGTTCATAATAAAGTGGCCACTGAGAGTGAGGTTGAATGTTGGCATTGAATGTGGGGTAAGTAACGGAAAGTGTTGGCATGGACAGGTAGCGGCTGAGGGGCTTGTTTCTGAGCTGGATAATTCTCTGTGTGGCTGACAGTAGATTCAGCCAGAGTAGACGAGTCCCTGCTGTTGGTGTTGCCAGGGATGTAACTAACCACCTTGCTATTTAGATTCTGCTCCGTACGACCATATAAGAGAATGAAGCTTTCAGCAGGAGCCCACGAGCTGGTGTTATTTATAGCCCAACGCACTGTGGCAGAGAGCAGCTGTGGACAGCCGCTTCCAGGGGAGGGGGGGGGGGTGAAGGGAATGGGGAAGGGGAGGGGATGATCCGGGAAGTGAAAAGGGGCCCCACGTTGGATTAAGGGCGATATAGATTTCTCAGGCAAAGTCACGGAGGGAGACAGATGGAAGTCCTTTCGTGGAAAGTTTGCTCTTGTTCCAGAGTGTGGTAATTCACAGCACAGTACAGGCCCTTTGGCCCATGCTGTTGTACTGACCCTTTAACCTACACTAAGACCAATCTAACCCTTTCCTCCTACATAGCCCTCTATTTTTCTATCATCCATTTCTCTATATATGAGGCCCTGAAATATCCCTAATGTATCTGCCTCCAGCACCACCCCTGGCCGTGTGTTCCACACACCCACCACTGTGTAAAAAAGACACTACCTCTGACATCTCTCTCCCCCACCCCCCCCCCCCCATGCTTTCTTCTGTGAACCCTGAGAGTAGCAACATCAGCACTGGACTTTCACTGGAAGGTGGGTTCAGATTCAGGTTCAGTACATATGGAAACTTACGGTGAAATACGTCGTGTACGTTAACAGCCAGCACTACCTGAGGAAGTGAGTGGGGTCAGACTGCTAGTGTTGCCACAGTTCCGTTGCCAGCATAGCACCGCCTCGGTACTGCACTACATCCTCTCCGCATCCTCTTCAATATGTGGGAGGATTCAATGAGGGCCCCCAATCCTCTGAAATCCAGTGAGTACAGGCCCACACCCATCAAATGCTCCTCATTCATTAACCCTTTCATTCCTGGGATCATTCTCACCAACCTCCTCTGGACCTTCTCCAATGCCAGCACATCCTTTTGCTGCGGGTGGATAAATCCCCAGGGCCTCACAATACGTAACCCCTTATCAAACAAGAATTTATCAATCTCTGTGTTAAATACACCCAATGGCTTGTTCTATAGCCATCTGTGGCAACAAATTCCACAGATTCACCACCCTCTGGCTAAAGAAATTCCTCCTCATCTCTGTTCTAAAGGGAGGTTTTTCTATTCTGAGGTTGTGCCCTCTGGTCCACTTCTCTCCTCTCCATGTCCACTCTTTCCAAGCTTTCTAGTATCCATTTGGTTACAAACGATCTCATCATCAAACTCCAGACCCTGGCAGTTAACAGGTCCCTCTGTTAACAGATCCTTGACTTTCTAACCAACAGACCACAATCAGCAAGGATCTGCCATGATTATTCTGAACTCTGGTGCTCCACAGGTTTGTATCTCCAGACCCCTACTCCATTCCCTGTACACTCGACTGTTCACCAGAATCTGCATCAGTGGGAGAGAGGCAACGTCCCTTTAGAACAGAGATGAGGAATTTCTTCAGCCAGCAGGTGGTGAATCTATGGAATTTGTTGCCTCAGATGGCTATAGAAGAAGCCATTGAGTGTATTTAATCTCACCAAAGTCTCTGCTTCCTCAGGAGGCTAAAGAAATTTGGCATGACCCTGTCAACTTCAACCAATTTTTATCAACGCACCATAGAAAGCTTTCTGTCTGGGTGCATCCTGCTTGGTACAGCAGCTGCTCTGTACGTGACAACAAGAAACTGCAGAGAGTTGTGGACGTAATCCGGTCCATCACAGGAGCCAGTCTCCATTCCGTGGACCACAGGAAACTGCAGAGAGTCGTGGACACATCACAGAAACCAGCCTCCCCTCCATGGACTCTGTCTACACTTCCCACTGTCTCAGTAAAGCAACCGGCAGAATCAAAGACCCCACCCTCCCCATTCCCCCTCCCATCGGGCAGAAGATACAAAAGCCTGAAAGCACGTCCCACCAGCCCAAGGACAGCTTCTACCCCACTGTTATCAGTGAAAGCACGACCCACCAGGCCCAAGGACAGCTTCTACCCCACTGTTATCAGTGAGAGCACGTCCCACCAGCCCAAGGACAGCTTCTACCCCACTGTTATCAGTGAAAGCACGTCCCACTAAGCCCAAGGATGGCTTCTACCCCACTGTTATCAGAGGCTTGAACAGACCTCTTGTATGATAAGATGGACTCTTGACCTCACAACCTACCTTGTTGTTTACCTGCACTGCCTGCTTCCGATAGCTTTTACACTTTATTCTGCATTATTATAGTTTTATTTATTTCAGCTCAATGCACTGTGATGATTTCATCAGGAACAGTATGTAGGGGAAGGTACTGAAAAGGTCAAAAATCAAGACGGGAGGATTCGGTTCCAATATGGGCGATGACGTCCCCACACACTATACACTGGGATGAATGAACCCTTCCCAGTTCTGCCTCATGTACGACAGCTGTGTGAGTTTATTTAGATTGCCCAGTATACTTGTGAGGGAGGGGACTTGCTGGTTGTTGGTGGAATCTGACATTGAGATCAGCTAGTTCCAGGGGCTGGAACAGACAGAGAGAGTGAGGGAGGGACTGTCTTCATACATAGAACACTGAACAGTAAGCACAGATCAGAACCTTTGGCGGTCGATATCGTGACAGTCTTTTAATCTACTCTAAAATCAATCTAACCCTTCCCTCTTCCTCTGTAAGGAGGTGGTATGTTCTCCCGTTGACTGCGTGGGTTTCCTCCGGGTGCTCTGGTTTCCTGACACAGCCCAAAGACGTACCAGTCAGTAGGTTAATTGGTCATTGTAGTTGTCCTGTGATAGGCTCAGGTAAAATTGGCGGGTTGCTGGGTGGTGGGGCTGGAAAGGTCTGATCCATGCTTTATCTTCAGATAAATATTCAGAAAAAAAACCCACCTCTGACATCTCCCCTATACTTTCCTCCAATCACATTCAAATTATACCCCCTCGTACTCCAGGAGGAACTGCCCCAATCTGTTCAGTCTCTCCTTAAACACTAGAGATTCTGCAGATGCTGGAACTCCAGAGCATCATACACATAAAATGCTGGAGGAATTCCATGCACCCACCACTCTTTGTGTGAAAAAACAAACCTACCTCTGATATCCCCTGTACTTTTTTCTGGGAACCCTGAAGTTAGCTACGTCCACACCAGACTTTTACTGGAAGGCAGGCTCAGATTCAGATTAATTTATTTATCACGTGTACGTGGAAACACACAGAGAAATATGTCATTTATGTGTAACAACCAACACAAGCTTGAAGAAGAACTGAGTGCAACCTGTAAGTGTTGCCACACATCCCAGTGCCAACATAACATGTCCACAGTGTTTGGCAGAAGCAGAACAACAACGACAAAACCACAACCAGAAACACAAGGTTGTTATAGATGGCGACTTTAACTTTCCACATATTGACTGGGAATCCCACACTGTAAAAGGACTAGTTGAGATAGAGTCTGTCAAATGTGTTCAGGAAAGTTTCCTTCATCAGTACTTAGAAGTCCCAATGAGAGAGCGTGCGACACTGGATCTGCTGTTAGGGAATGAGACAGGGCAGGTGACAGAGAACACTTTGCATCTAGTGATCATGATACCATTAGTAAATTTGCAAAAAAGATAGGCCTGGTCCATGGGATGCGATTCCAAATTGGAAAAAGGCCAATTTTGATGGTATCAGAAAGGATCTGGCAAGTGTGGATTGGGACGGGCTGTTTTCTGGCAAAGGTGCAAAAGGCAGGCCTTCAAAAATGAAATTTTGAGAGTGCAAAGCTTGTATGTGTAATCAGAATAAAAGTTAAAGATAGCAGGTGTAGGAAACCTTACTTTTCAAAAGATATTGAGGCCCTGGTTAAGAAAAATAACAGGTGCATAGCAGGTACGTGTAGACAGATAGGAGCAAATGAGGTACTTGAATATAAGAAATGTAAGAGGTCACTTAAAAATGAAATCAGGGGGGCAAAAAGAAGGCACGAGTTTGACCTGGTAGACGAAGTGAAGGAGAATCCTAAGGGACTTTACTGATATATTAAGAGCAAAAGGATTGTAAGGTCAAAATTGGTCCTTTGGAAGATCAGAATTGTAATCTATGCATGGACTCAAAAGAGACGCGGGAGATCTCAAATAGATTTTTTGCATCTGTGTTTACACGGGAGATGGACACAGAGTCTACAGAAGTGAGGCAAAGCAGCAGTGAAGTACAGATTACGGAGGGTTTGCTGAGGGTGGATAAATCCCCAGGGCCTGACAAGGTTTTCCCTCAGACCTTGTGTGAGGCAAGTGCAGAGATTGCAGGGGCTGTAGCAGAGACGTTTAAAACATCCTTAGCGACAGATGAGGTATTGGCAGATTGGAGGATAGCTAATGTTAAGCTGTTAAAGAAAGGCTCTAAAAATAAACCAAGTAATTATAGGCAGGCGAACCTGACATCAGATGTGGGAAAGTTATTGGAAAGTATTTGGGTAGACATGGGCTGTTTGGGGATAATCAGCATGGCTTTGTGCATGTTAAGTCTTATCTAAACATTCTTATAGAGGTTTTTGAAGATGTTACCAGGGAAGTGCATGAAGCAAAGCGGTGGATGTTGTCTACATGGACTTTTTAGTAAGTCATTGATATGGTCCTGCATGGGAGGTTGATCGAGAAGGTTCAGTCACATGGCATTCAAGATCAGGTAGTAAATTGGTTTAGATATTAGTTTCGTGGGAGAAGCCAGAGAGCGGTAGTAGATGGTTGCCTCTCTGACTAGAGGCCTGTGGCTAGTGGTGTGTTGCAGGGATCAGTGCTGGGTCCTTTGTTGTTTGTCATCTATATCAATGATCTGGATTGTGATGTGGTTAAATGGATCAGCATATTTTGGAATGGCACCAAGAGTGGGGGTGCAGTGGAGAGTGAGGAAGACTGTCAGAGCTTGCAGTGGGGTCCAGACCAGCTGGAAAAGTGGGCTGAAAAATGCAGATTTAATGCAGACACCTGCATGGTTTGCACTTCAGGAGGACCAACCAGGGTAGATCTTACACAACGAATGGTAGGGCTTTGAGGAGCATGGTAGAACAATGGGATCTGGGACTACAAGTCCATAGTTCATTGAGAGTGGCGTCACAGGTAGATAGAGTTGTAAGGAAAGCTTTTGGCTCATTGGCCTCCATAAGTCAATGTATTATGTACAGAAGATGGGATGTTTGTTGAAGTTGAAATAAAGAGGTTGGTGAGATCTAATTTTGAGTACTGTGTGCAGTTCTGGTCACCTACCTACAGGAAAGATGTAAATAAGATTGAAAGAGTGCAGAGAAAACTTACAAGGATGTTGCTGGGACTGGAGAACCTGAGTTAAAGGGAAAGGTTCAATAGGTTAGGTCTTTATTCCATAGAACATTGAAGATTGGGGGGAGATTTGATAGAGATATACAAGATTATGAGGGGTATAAATAGAGTAAATGCAAGCAGGTTTTTTCCACTGAGGTTGGGTGGGTAGGTACATAGATGATAGAGGTATGGAGGGCTGTGGTTTGGGTGCAGGTCGATGGGAGTATGTAATTTAAATGGTTTTGACATGGAAGAAGGTCCAAATGGCCTGATTCTGTGCTGTATTTTTCCATCTCTTGACTCTTAACAGTTAATCAAGCTCCTTCCCCAACCTCCTAACCATTCACACACATTGGCAAGCCTTCAACCCAAGGATAGACATCCAGCCTGCAGTCCCTGGGCAGGACTTGCTGACCTTTGAACTCTGGACGCGCTGACCCAGGACCTTTCAGCCTTTTGTCTCAACCACTGGACTCACTGACTTGGTTCTTCAACCTTCCGATTTTGGTGTCCAGACTCGGGTTACCTGGCGATGGCAGAGTTATGTGACCCTGCCAACTCCAGCCATCAGTGTGAGCGGTCAGACACCTCCCTCCAACATGGGCAAGGTCAGGGTTCAAATCACAATCAGATTTATTATCACTGATTTCTACAACACTAAATTCGTTATTTTTTAGCAGCAGTAAAATCTATAGATTACAAAAATAAATTGTGGAAAAGTAAAGGAATAAAGAAACTATCAGTTACAAAAATAAATGAATAATATAAAAGAATTAATAACAAGATAGTGTTTATGGATTCATGGACCTGGCCCTTGTACCCACTCCCTGATGGTAGCAATGAGAAGCGGGAATGTCCTGGGTGATGGATGTCACCTTCCTGAGGCACTGCCTCTTGAAGATGTCCTCAGTGATGGGGAAGGTTGTGCCTGTGATGGAGCTGGCTGGGTCTGCAACCCTCCCTCTGCAGCCACTTGGGATCCTGTGCTTTGGGGCCTCCAGACTGGGCGGTTTTGCAACCTGACAGAATGCTTTCCACTGTCATCTGTAGAAATTAGTAGGATGACAAAAACTCGAATAATGACACATTTTACTGTATGTTTCCATGCACGTGTGATCGATCAGGAGTTCCCAACTTTTTTTATGCCATGGACCAATACCATTAAGCAAGGGGTTCGTGGATCCCAGGTTGGGAACCCTTGTGATAAATAAATCTGAAACTGAGTCGTTAGTGAGATACCTCTTATGCGCCCAGCTGGGCAGAGTTGTAGACAGTCCTCCTTCAGAATTTAATCAATGTGACCATGAGATATGATGTGTTCAAGACTGTTTAATGTCATTTCCAGTACACAAGTGTAAAGCAGAATGAAATAATTGTTATTCTGGATCTGATGCAGCACAAACAAACACACAGTAAGATAAAGAACACAAGAGTGAAAAAGAGTTGAATCAATCTACAGTACTGAGCAAAACTCTTAGGCACAAATATACAACTGGGGTGCCGAAGACTTTTGCACGGTACTGTAGTAATTTTAGGTATTGCACTGTACTGCTGCAAAAAAAACATTTCATAACATATCTGATTCTAATATGGATCTCTATTGTGGACTGAGAGTGGGAGGGGGGCAGGGAGAGGGGAATGATGGTCAGGAAAAGGGGAAGGGAGAGGGGAGGGAGCAGGAAGCACCAGAGAGACATTCTGTAGTGATCATTAAATCTATTGTTTGGAATCAAATGACCTTGCCTGGTGTCTCAGGGCTGGGTGTGTCTGCATTAGTGACCCCCCCCCACTACCCCATCTCACCCCTCCCGCCCCTGGCACTCCTGCTCTGCCTTCTGTCCCACACGACTGCCGTGGTACTCCACCCTTCCCGTTCCCAGAACCCTTTTCTCCCACCAGATTTACACACTTGCTCTCTGCTCCAAGCTGACAAATGCAGTACTGTACAAAAGTCTTGGTGTTATCTGCCTTACACAGCACTGTAAATACATAAGACAGGTGATATAGATCGGTTGTACGCCCATAAAATGATGTGAGGAACAGGAGGGTATGTACATAAGATGACTCCAATAGGAAATGATGAAGTACTGGTGGTGTGTAGGTGGGTAGATTTTAATAAATAAATTCTTTACGATTTAGTGAGGACTGATGGATTCATTGATGTATTTTGATTCCCACAGGGCGGCAGGGCCGGGTACCGGGGCAGTGTGAAGGCCTCCCAGAATTTTTCGGCCAATCAGGATGCAGAAATTCTCTACAACGCTATGAAAGGAATTGGTGAGGAAGCTCCTTCTCTCGTTAACTCCTGGCTCGGGCGGGTGGGGCTCAGAGAAAACCAGCACCTGCAAGTGTGGAGGGTACTCCGATTTCACCACCGCAGACTAGGAGCTGCAGATCGGTTCATCCACTACAGGCAAAATGGGCTAACATGCACAAAATGCTGGAGGAACTATGCAGACCAGGCAGCATCCATGGAAGGGAATTAACAGTCAACATCTCAGGCCGAGACCTTTCATCAAGACTGGAAAGGAAGGGGGAAGAAGACAGAATCAGGACATTCAGAGGGGAAGGAGAACCACAGTCAGGAGTTCATCTTATTGTATTAAATGCCTATTCAAGGATCTGATAACGGTGGGGTAGAAGCTGTCCTTGGGCCTGGTGGGACGTGCTTTCACTGATAACAGTGGGGTAGAAGCTGTCCTTGGGCCTGGTGGGACGTGCTCTCACTGATAACAGTGGGGTAGAAACTGTCCTTGGGCCTGGTGGGACGAGCTTTCACTGATAACAGTGGGGTAGAAGCTGTCCTTGGGCCTGGTGGGACATGCTTTCACTGATAACAGTGGGGTAGAAACTGTCCTTGGGCCTGGTGGGACGTGCTCTCACTGATAACAGTGGGGTAGAAGCTGTCCTTGGGCCTGGTGGGACGTGTTTTCACTGATAACAGTGGGGTAGAAGCTGTCCTTGGGCCTGGTGGGACGAGCTTTCACTGATAACAGTGGGGTAGAAGCTGTCCTTGGGCCTGGTAGGACGTGCTTTCACTGATAACAGTGGGGTAGAAACTGTCCTTGGGCCTGGTGGGACGTGCTTTCACTGATAACAGTGGGGTAGAAGCTGTCCTTGGGCCTGGTGGGACGTGCTCTCACTGATAACAGTGGGGTAGAAGCTGTCCTTGGGCCTGGTGGGACGTGCTTTCACTGATAACAGTGGGGTAGAAGTTGTCCTTGGGCCTGGTGGGACGTGCTTTCACTGATAACAGTGGGGGTAGAAGCTGTCCTTGGGTCTGGTGGGACGTGCTTTCACTGATAACAGTGGAGTAGAAGCTGTCCTTGGGCCTGGTGGAATGTGCTTTCACTGATAACAGTGGAGTAGAAGCTGTCCTTGGGCCTGGTGGAACGTGTTTTCACTGATAACAGTGGGGTAGAAGCTGTCCTTGGGCCTGGTGGGACGTGCTTTCACTGATAACAGTGGGGTAGAAGCCGTCCTTGTGCCTGGTGGGACGTGCTTTCACTGATAACAGTGGGGTAGAAGCCGTCCTTGGGCCTGGTGGGACGTGCTTTCACTGATAACAGTGGGGTAGAAGCTGTCCTTGGGCCTGGTGGGATGTGTTTTCACTGATAATAGTGGGGTAGAAACTGTCCTTGGGCCTGGTGGGACGTGCTTTCACTGATAACAGTGGGGTAGAAGCCGTCCTTGGGCCTGGTGGGACGTGCTTTCACTGATAACGGTGGGGTAGAAGCTGTCCTTGGGCCTTGTGGGACGTGCTCTCACTGATAACGGTGGGGTAGAAGCTGTCCTTGGGCCTGGTGGGACGTGCTTTCACTGATAACAGTGGGGTAGAAGCTGTCCTTGGGTCTGGTGGGATGTGCTTTCACTGATAACAGTGGAGTAGAAGCTGTCCTTGGGCCTGGTGGGACGTGCTTTCACTGATAACAGTGGAGTAGAAGCTGTCCTTGGGCCTGGTGGGACGTGCTTTCACTGATAACAGTGGGGTAGAAGCTGTCCTTGGGCCTGGTGGGACGTGCTTTCACTGATAACAGTGGGGTAGAAGCTGTCCTTGGGCCTGGTGGGACGTGCTTTCACTGATAACAGTGGAGTAGAAGCTGTCCTTGGGCCTGGTGGGATGTGCTTTCACTGATAACAGTGGAGTAGAAGCTGTCCTTGGGCCTGGTGGGACGTGCTTTCACTGATAACAGTGGGGTAGAAGCTGTCCTTGGGCCTGGTGGGACGTGCTTTCACTGATAACAGTGGGGTAGAAGCTGTCCTTGGGCCTGGTGGGATGTGCTTTCATTGATAACAGTGGGGTAGAAGCTGTCCTTGGGCCTGGTGGGATGAACTTTCACTGATAACAGTGGGGTAGAAACTGTCCTTGGGCCTGGTGGGACATGCTTTCACTGATAACAGTGGGGTAGAAGCTGTCCTTGGGCCTGGTGGGATGTGCTTTCACTGATAACAGTGGAGTAGAAACTGTACTTGGGCCTGGTGGGACGTGCTTTCACTGATAACAGTGGGGTAGAAGCTGTCCTTGGGTCTGGTGGGACGTGCTTTCACTGATAACAGTGGAGTAGAAGCTGTCCTTGGGCCTGGTGGAACGTGTTTTCACTGATAACAGTGGGGTAGAAGCTGTCCTTGGGCCTGGTGGGACGTGCTTTCACTGATAACAGTGGGGTAGAAGCCGTCCTTGTGCCTGGTGGGACGTGCTTTCACTGATAACAGTGGGGTAGAAGCCGTCCTTGGGCCTGGTGGGACGTGCTTTCACTGATAACAGTGGGGTAGAAGCTGTCCTTGGGCCTGGTGGGATGTGTTTTCACTGATAATAGTGGGGTAGAAGCTGTCCTTGGGCCTGGTGGGACGTGCTTTCACTGATAACAGTGGGGTAGAAGCCGTCCTTGGGCCTGGTGGGACGTGCTTTCACTGATAACGGTGGGGTAGAAGCTGTCCTTGGGCCTTGTGGGACGTGCTCTCACTGATAACGGTGGGCTAGAAGCTGTCCTTGGGCCTGGTGGGACGTGCTTTCACTGATAACAGTGGGGTAGAAGCTGTCCTTGGGTCTGGTGGGATGTGCTTTCACTGATAACAGTGGGGTAGAAGTTGTCCTTGGGCCTGGTGGGACGTGCTTTCACTGATAACAGTGGAGTAGAAGCTGTCCTTGGGCCTGGTGGGATGTGCTTTCACTGATAACAGTGGAGTAGAAGCTGTCCTTGGGCCTGGTGGGACGTGCTTTCACTGATAACAGTGGGGTAGAAGCTGTCCTTGGGCCTGGTGGGACGTGCTTTCACTGATAACAGTGGGGTAGAAGCTGTCCTTGGGCCTGGTGGGACGTGCTTTCACTGATAACAGTGGGGTAGAAGCTGTCCTTGGGCCTGGTGGGACGTGCTTTCACTGATAACAGTGGAGTAGAAGCTGTCCTTGGGCCTGGTGGGATGTGCTTTCACTGATAACAGTGGAGTAGAAGCTGTCCTTGGGCCTGGTGGGACGTGCTTTCACTGATAACAGTGGGGTAGAAGCTGTCCTTGGGCCTGGTGGGACGTGCTTTCACTGATAACAGTGGGGTAGAAGCTGTCCTTGGGCCTGGTGGGACGTGCTTTCACTGATAACAGTGGGGTAGAAGCTGTCCTTGGGCCTGGTGGGACGTGCTTTCACTGATAACAGTGGGGTAGAAGCTGTCCTTGGGTCTGGTGGGACGTGCTTTCACTGATAACAGTGGGGTAGAAGCTGTCCTTGGGCCTGGTGGGACGTGCTTTCAGGCTTTTGTATCTTCTGCCCGATGGGAGGTGAGGGGAGAAGAGAGAATTTCCGGGGTGGGTGGGGTCTTTGATTCTGCCGGCTGCTTTACTGAGACAGTGAGAAGTGTAGACAGAGTCCACGGAGGGGAGGCTGGTTTCTGAGAGTTATCTATGCCTCTCCCGGAAAGAATTTGTTTTGGTTGGTGCTTTACACCTCTGGTGAATAACATCATTTGGGTCACATCCAACACAGTCCGAGGATGTGCTAGAGGAAGCCCTTGAAAGTCACCACGCTTGTGTCCCAACGTAGAATGCTGCAACTGACTGTATTTGGTCTGTGGGAGGAATCCAGAGCACCCAGGGGAAACCCACATGGTCGCAGGAACGTGTAAACTCCTTACAGACAGTGGCAGGAGTTGCACTGTAATAGTTAGACTAACTGCTACTCTACTGACCACCCAAATTCTGTTTTATTTTGCTATAAATGCCTGCAAGACAATGAATCACAAGGCAGTACATGGTAACATATGTGTTCTTTGATAGCAAATTTAATTTGAACTTTGAACTTCTACTGCCCCTGTCTAAAGTCCCTTGTGCCTTCACAAGTCACCTCAGTATTTTCTCTACATTATTCCTGGGGTTTTGGAGATGGTACCATGCAGAATCAGGCCCAGGGTGACCTCACAAAGGGAGTGGATGAGCTGTCTCTGGTTGATAACTAGGCAGTCCCAAAGGGTGGTTCAAAATTTATTTATTTAGAGATACAGCACAGTAGAGACCCTTCTGGCCCAAAGAGCTGGATCCATCCAGTTGACCATGAACCTACTAACCGGTACGCCTTTGCGCTCTGGGAGGAAACTCGAACACCCGGAGGAAACCGGAGCACCCGGAGGAACCCACACGGTCACGAGGAGAACGTACAAATTGCTTAAAGACAGCAGTGGGAATTGAACCCAGGTCACTGGCACCGTAAAGCATTACTACACTATGGTGCCACCCCTAACTGGCTGAGTTGAGGGTGATAGAAGAGCAGGGATGGAAACGGTGGCTTCCTCAGCTGCAGTAACTGTATTATTCTTTCTGTTCTGAATACAGGCAGTGACAAGGAAACCATCATTGACCTTCTGACCTCCAGGTCAAATGCACAGCGGCAGCAGATCTACTCCAGCTACAAAACTCTCTACGGAAGGGTAACTTATCACCTTGTCTTCTCCAGAATGTTTAACACAAAGAATGTAGAACATTGCACACGGTACAGGCCCTCGGATGATGGAAGAGCATAGGTTATCAGAAGCATAGATACAGCCAACTCCTTTTCCCCAGGTTGGCCATAGACCATTACAGCACAGGACAATCCCTTTTGCCCATGAAGTTGTGATGACCTTTTAACCTACTCTCAGCTCAATCTCCTACATAGCCCTGTATTTTTCTATCATCCATTAGTCTGCCTCAGAGTCTCTTAATTGTCACTAATGTGTTTGCCTCTACCAGCACCCCTGGCAGCACATTGCACACACCCACCACCCTCTGTGTTTAAAAAAAAATCTCCTCGTGTTTGTCATTCCTGCAGGCTGGTGTCACCAAGGTACAATGTATCATTACCATTCCAGTAATTTTATAGAGCACTCCTTAGCCCCACTTGAAGTCATAGAACAGTATAGCAGGGTATCACGCCTTGCTTGTATCACGTTCTTAACTTATTCCAAGATCAAGCTGATCCAGAGGTTCCCAACCTTTTTTATGCCATGGATCTTACCATTGACTAAGGGGTCCAAGGACCACATGTTGGGAACCCCTGATCTAATCCCACCCTGCCCCCACACTTGGCTAAATCCCATGGACATACACCCCCCCCCCCATACCTGGCTAAATCTCATGGACGTTCACCCCACCTCCCCCCACACTCAGCTAAATCCCATGGACATAATCCCAGCCTATCCCATGTGTCTTGACCCCTCCTCACTCTGCTAAATCCCATGGGTATACACCCCCCACCCCCCCACACCTGGCTAAATCCCTTGGGTATATACCCAGCCTATCCAACTTTTCCCACATTGGGATGTTTAAGGCCGTAAGATACAGGAGAAGAATTCGGCCCATTGAGTCTGTTCCACCAGACCAACACATTTGATATATTTTCGCTCTCAACCCCATTCTCCTGACTTCTCCTCGTAATCTTTGAGATCGTCACTAATCAAGAGCCCCTCAACCTCCACATTAAATATACCCAATGACTTGGCCTCCACAGCTGTCCATGGCAATGAATCCCACAGATTCACCAGCCTCTGGCTAAAGAAATTTCTCCTCATCTTTGTTCTAAATGGACATCCCTCTATTCTGAGGCTGTGCTTTCTGGTCCTAGACTCTCCCACCATCGAAAACATCCTCTCCACATCCACTCAGGCCTTTCACCATTTGATGTTTCAATAAGCTCACCCTTAATTTTTTTTTTAACTCCAGTGAGTACAGGCCCAGAGCCATCAAACTCTCATTCCTGGAATCATTCTCGTGAACCTCCTCTGGACCCCTGCATCCCCCCCGCCCCTCCCCCCATGATGCTAGAACATCTTTCTGTAGGTACGGGATCCAAAAGTATTCACAATAATTAATCCCTATTCTCCTGCCTTCCCCCCCCCCCCCCCCCCACCAATGAGCTTTGACACCACTACTGATCAAGAACTTATCAACCTCGGCTTTTTATATACCTAATGACATCCTCTGGAGCCATCTCCGGCAAGAATTCCACAGTTTCACCACCCTCTGGCTTCAAGAAATTATGAGAAGCTCTAGATGGGCCAAAAGATTAAGTAAGACAAAAGAAGGTCTAATTTAATTTGTTAGGGACATCTAGGTAAGTAAGCCATGGTGACGCTACGGTAGACATCTGGGGCTTGTCCCCAGAACCCAGGAAGTCTTCAACATTATGGTCAATTGGAGTTTCCAAGACTGAAGTTGATGACTTGATAAGGCATTGGTCAGACTACTTTTGGAATTTTGGGTCCCAATCTAATGAAAGTTTGACTGTCCCTGGAGAGGTACCAGAGGAGCTTTATAAGAATTATCCCAGGGGAAAGGGTTAATGTATGAGCAGTGTTTGATGTTTCAGGGTTTGTTCTCACTGGAGTTCAGAAGGATGAGGGGGATCTCTAAAACCTACCAAGTAATGGATAGAATGGATGTGGAGAGGATGTTTCTTCTGCTGGGTGAGTCTGGGACTGGAAGGCACAGCCTCAGAATAGAGGGATGTTCATTTAGAACAGAGATGAGGAGAAGTTTCTTTAGCCAGAGAGTGGTGAATGTGTGGAAATGATAGCAATGTACAGCTGTGGAGGATAAGTCATTGGGTATATTTAAAGGGGAAATTGGTGGGTTCTTCATCGATAAGGAATTAAGGGTTACGAGAAGGAAGGAGAATGGGGTTGAAAATAAATTTGCTCGTTGTGATTTTGGTAATTGTATGAAGAAATGGAAGGGTGGGTTAGTGATTTGCAGGTGACACGAAATTTGCTGTGGATAGTGTAGAAGGTTGTCGTGGGTCACAACAGGATGCAGAGCTGGGTGGAGGAGTGGCAAATGGAGTTCAGTCTGGAAAAGTGAAGTGATTCACTTTGGAAGGTCAAGCTTAAAGACAGAGTGTAGGGTTAATGGCAGGGTTCTTCACAGTGTGGAGGGACAGAGAGATTTTGAGATCAAAATCCATAAATTCCACAAAGCTGCTGTACAAGTTGAAAGGGTGGTTAAGAAGGTGATTGGTGTGTTGGCTTTCATTAGTCATAGATTGAGTTAAAGAGCCGTGAAGTAATGTTGCACCTCCATAAAACCCTGGTTAGACCACACTTGGAATATTGCGTTCCATTCTGGTCGCTTCACTATAGGAAGGATGTGGGAGCTTTCGAGAGAGTACAGAGGAGATTTACCAGATGCTGCCTGGATTAAAGAGCATGTCTTATGAGGACAGGTTGAGTGAGTTAGAGCTTTCATCTTTGGAGAGAAGGAGGATGAGAGGTGACAGACAGAGGTGTACAAGATGCTAAGAGGAATAGATTGAGTGGACAGTCAGAGACTTTTTCCCAGGGTGGAAATGGCTAATACGAGGGGAAATAGTTTTAAGATGATTAGAGGAATGTTTAGGGGAGATATCTGAGGTCGGATTTTATACACAGACTGACAGGTGTGTGGAGCATGCTGTCTGGGGTGGAGGTAGGGGCAGATACATTAGGGACATTTAAGAAACAATTGTATAGGCACATGGATGATAGAACTGTGGAGGGCTGTGTGGGAGGGAGGGTTAGATTGAATTCTACAACATTGTGAGCCGAGAAGCCTGTACTCTTCCATGTTCGGTATTGTGATGGAACGACAGAGCAGACTCAATGGGCTGAATGGCATAATTCTTACTCCTGGCCTTATTACTGTGAAGAACACTGGGGGTGGTGGAGAACCTAAGGCCACTTCTCCTTGGTTGAGGGTTTTGAACCACGCGTGTCTCTGTTACGATCTTTCTGTTACAGGATCTGATCGATGATCTGAAGTATGAGCTGACAGGGAAGTTTGAGAGGCTCATCGTGGGGCTCATGAAGACACCAGCCGAGTATGATGCCAAGGAGCTGAAGGACGCCATCAAGGTACAGTGACATGATTGCATGCTTGGCAATTCTAGTCCAGGGCTCCTCGGTAAGATGTAACGCCTCTTCATCAGAGGAAGTTTGTCTGAGAATCACGGACACTTTTCATCAAAAATCCTACAGTTACTTAGGAGGAAAATAATAATTATCTGCTTAGGAACAGGTAGCATCCACGGAAATGAACGAACAGTCGACATTTTTGGCTGAGACCCTTCTTCAGGAGGGGGGAAGCAGCTGGAATAAGAAGGTTGGGGGAGAGAGGAAAGAGTACAAGCTGGCAAATGAGGGGGTGGGTGGGGAGGGGAGATGAAGTGAGGTGTTGGGAGGTTATAGGTGATGGGGAAGATGGGAGGCTGGCAGGTGATGAGTGGATCCAGATGACTGGGGGTGATCGGCAGATGGAGGAGGGGAGAGTGGGAATAGTGACAGAGCCTGGGAGGTGAGAGGTGAAGATGGCAAAGAGCTGTAGATAGTCGGGTCAGATCAGAGAGGAAGGTGCAGCATGGAGCCAAGAGAGGGAGTTGGGGGGGGGCAGTTAGGACTAGTGTGGGGGGGGCCACTGGGATGAGAGGGTGGTGGAGGGTAAAGAAATGGGGTGATGTGGGCAGGGGTGAGTGAATTGGGAGGAGAGAGAAATGGGACAAAAGGGGAGCATATTACTGGAAGTTGGAGAATTCGTTGTTCATGCAGTCAGATTGTAAGTGATCTTCTGGTTTGAGTTTGGCCTCAACCTCACTTCCAAATCCTGGCACCAACGTTCCCCTCTCAAATAGCCTCAGATCAGCTTCAGAACAACTTCAGTGCACTACATGCACTGTGTATTAGTATTTTATTAACCTTTTTGTGGTAACATTTTGTTTGATGTGCTGTGATGGAATGTGGCTTTCTCTTTGCCACTCTCCCATGAAGCTGTGACTGGTGAAGCACCCGGACAATATTTATTGCATACACAATCTCTCCCATCTCAACCACTGAACCTTGCAACTCCTCTAGAGTTGTCATAGGTCTCCTGATGACCTCTCTCACTGGTCCCCTTCTTGCAGGGTCACTCAGTTTTTGAGGACGGCCTGCTCCAGGTAGATTTACAGCTGTGCCATATTCTTTCCATTTCTTGATGATTGACTTAATTGTACTCCAAGGAATATCCAGTGACTTGGAAATTTTCTTGAATGTAATTTGATGTGTCATATTGAAGGGGGTGAATACTTATGCAATCAATTATTTTGTGTTTTATATTTATAATTAGTTTAGATCACTTTGTAGAGATTGGTTTTCACTTTGACACAGAAGTCTTTTTCTGTTGATCAGTGTCAAAAAAAGCCAAATTAAATCCACTGTGATTCAATGTTGTAAAACATGAAAACTTCTGGGGGGTGTGGGAATGGATACTTTTTCGAGACACTGTAGGTACAGTCAGATGGCAATAAATTTCATCTTAAACTTGAATTTGAGATTGTCTATTTGATACTCAAAAAGAGGTGGAGGGGATTGTTTGGGAATTGAACCTGAGGTGACGTGGTTTGAAAAATCTGCCTAAAGATAGATAAAGATACAGAGTCAGGACAGAGCGATGTCCAGTCAGAACAGAGATCAGGAGGAATTACTTAGCCCAGAGGGTGGTGAATCTGGAATTCAATGGCATAGGCGGCTGTAGAGGCCAAGTCACTGGGTATATTTAAAGCAGAGGTTGATAGGTTCTTGATTAGTCAGGGTGTCAAAGGCTACGGGGAGAAGCAGGAGAATGGGATTGATAGGGAACTGGATCAGATATGATGAAATGGCAGAGCAGTCTTGATGGGTCAAATGGCCCAATTCTGTTCCTACGTCTTGGTAAAGATTAGCTTTATTTGTGACGTATATGAAAACCTACAGTAAAATGCGCTCTGCATCAATGATCTACAAAGTCCGAGGATGTGTTGAGAACAGCCTGCAAGTGTCACTATACTTCTGGTGCCTGTGTAGCATGCCCACAACTCACTAACCCCAACTCGTACATCTTTGGACTGGGTGAAGAAATCGGAACACCCGGAGGAAACCCACAGAGTTTCAGGGAGAATTTAGAAACTCCTTTCCCTGATGACTGTGTGGTGAACTACATATACCTGTCTGGACACACCCCTCTGCTGACTGCTCCTGTGGCTCCTCCCACAGACCCCTGTATAAAGGCGATTGGAGGCACTGCTCCCCCCTCAGTCTCCGAGATGCCGTGCTCTGTTTGGCTGCTAATAAAAGCCTATCGTTCACCTCCTGTCTCCGAGAACTATTGATGGTGCATCAGACTAGCATTATAAAGCACTGTGCTACCATCCTGGCCTCATTTTAGATGCCTCATTTCTCCCTCCCTTTGTAGGGTCTGGGAACGGATGAGAAGTGTGTGATTGAAGTTCTTGCATCCAGGAACAATAAACAGATTCATGCATTGACCAGCGCCTACAAGGAAGGTGAGGTGAACGCTCGAGTGATGTAATCTAGGTTGTGGACTGCTGGTGATTCGGGTACCACTGACCCAGGTTGTCACCGCCTGCTGATCACCACCTTGTGCCTGCTGACCCAAAGGTCAAACCTGTGATCGGCATGTCTGGCAGGGGCGGGGGAGGTGGGTGTGTGGGGGGGAAGGAAAGGTGGGTGTGTAAGGGAGAGGGAGGTGGTAGGTGTGTGGGCGGGGAGGGAGGTGGGTGTGTGGGGAAGAGGGAGGTGGTGGTGGGTATGAGTGGGAGAGGGAGGTTGTGGGTGTGTGGTAGAGAGAGTGGTGGGTGTGTGGGGGGGAAGGAGAGGTGGGTGTGTAAGGGAGAGGGAGGTGGTGGGTGTGTGGGGGGGGGAGGGAGGTGGGTGTGTGGGGAAGAGGGAGGTGGTGGTGGGTGTGAGTGGGAGAGGGAGGTGGTGGGTGTGAGGGGGAGAGGGAGGAGGTGGTGGGTGTGAGGGGGAGAGGGAGGAGGTGGTGGGTGTGAGTGGGAGAGGGAGGAGGTGGTGGGTGTGTAAGGGAGAGGGAGGTGGTGGGTGTGAGGGGGAGAGGGAGGTGGTGGGTGTGAGGGGGAGAGGGAGGTGGTGGTGGGTGTGAGTGGGAGAGGGAGGTGGTGGGTGTAAGGGGGAGAGGGAGGTGGTGGTGGGTGTGAGGGGGAGAGGGAGGAGGTGGTGGGTGTGTAAGGGAGAGGGAGGTGGTGGGTGTGAGGGGGAGGGGAGGAGGTGGTGGGTGTGAGGGGGAGAGGGAGGTGGGTGTGTGAGGGAGAGAGAGGTGGGTGTGTGCGGAAGAGGGAGGTGGTGGTGGGTGTGGGGAGAGGGAGGAGGTGGGTGTGTGGGGGAGAGAGAGGTGGGTGTGTGGGGGAGAGAGAGGTGGGTGTGTGGGGGAGAGAGAGGTGGGTGTGTGGGGGAGAGAGAGGTGGGTGTGTGGGGGAGAGAGAGGTGGGTGTGTGCGGAAGAGGGAGGAGGTGGTGGGTGTGAGGGGGAGGGGAGGAGGTGGGTGTGCGGGAGAGGGAGGTGGTGGGTGTGTAAGGGAGAGGGAGGTGCTGGTGGGTGTGAGGGGGAGGGGAGGAGGTGGTGAATGTGTAAGGGAGAGGGGGGTGGTGGGTGTGAGGGGGTGAGGGAGGAGGTGGGTGTGTGGAGGAGTGAGTGGTGGGTGTGTAAGGGAGAGGGAGGAGATGGTGGGTGTGTAAGGGAGAGGGAGGTGGTGGGTGTGAGGGGGAGAGGGGGGTGGTGGGTGTGAGGGGGAGAGGGAGGAGGTGGTGGGTGTGAGGGGGAGAGGGAGGAGGTGGTGGGTGTGTAAGGGAGAGGGAGGTGGTGGGTGTGAGGGGGAGGGGAGGAGGTGGTGGGTGTGAGGGGGAGAGGGAGGTGGGTGTGTGAGGGAGAGAGAGGTGGGTATGTGCAGAAGAGGGAGGTGGTGGTGGGTGTGGGGAGAGGGAGGAGGTGGGTGTGTGGGGGAGAGAGAGGTGGGTGTGTGGGGGAGAGAGAGGTGGGTGTGTGGGGGAGAGAGAGGTGGGTGTGTGCGGAAGAGGGAGGAGGTGGTGGGTGTGAGGGGGAGGGGAGGAGGTGGGTGTGCGGGAGAGGGAGGTGGTGGGTGTGTAAGGGAGAGGGAGGTGCTGGTGGGTGTGAGGGGGAGGGGAGGAGGTGGTGAATGTGTAAGGGAGAGGGGGGTGGTGGGTGTGAGGGGGTGAGGGAGGAGGTGGGTGTGTGGAGGAGTGAGTGGTGGGTGTGTAAGGGAGAGGGAGGAGATGGTGGGTGTGTAAGGGAGAGGGAGGTGGTGGGTGTGAGGGGGAGAGGGGGGTGGTGGGTGTGAGGGGGAGAGGGAGGAGGTGGTGGGTGTGAGGGGGAGAGGGAGGAGGTGGGTGTGTAAGGGAGAGGGGGGTGGTGGGTGTGTGGGGGAGAGAGAGGTGGGTGTGTGCGGAAGAGGGAGGTGATGGTGGGTGTGGGGAGAGGGAGGAGGTGGGGAGATGGTGGGAGAGTGAGGTGAGGAAGGAGAGGTGCGGAGAGGGAGGAGAGGATTCGGAGTGGCAGGCGTTCAGGAGCCAGGAGGGGGTGGCAGGTCGCCCTCCGTTGCCTCTGACAGCATTGTATCCTCTCCTGCACAGTGTACGAATCTGATCTGGAAGCTGATATTGTCGGAGACACATCTGGACACTTTAAGAAGATGTTGGTGGTGCTTCTGCAGGTACATGTTCTGCCGATGGAACTGTGTAGAAAAATATTACTCTGCCCCATCCTCTGTGAACTTGTGCATGAGGAGTGATGATGGAATCTGACTTGATAATGCATGAGGTCACATTGGTGTTGTGTTGCTAACTCTTGCCCATTTTGGTACAATGAGGTAAATTCATGGTAGGACAGTCGCCTCTTGAATGAACAGGTAATTGCCCAACCTTCTCTTCACAGTTTACAAGAAAGACTGAAAGAGTGCAGAGGAAATTTACAAAGATATTTCCGGGACTTGAGAGGTTGGAGGAGAGGAAGTCATCTGGATAGGACCTTACTCCCTGCAATGTAGAAAACCGAGTGGAGATTTGATAGAGATGTACAAAATTACGTGGTGTATAGATCGGGTAAATGCAAGCAGGCCCCCACTGAGGTTGGGTGGGACTAGAACCAGGGGTCATGGGTTAAGGGTGAAATGTTTAAGGCCAACGTGAGGGCAGTGCAAATGTGGAACGAACTCCCTTTGGAAGTGTTGGATGTGAGTTTGATTTCAATATTACAGAGACACTTGGTTAGGTACATGGATGGGAAGGGTATGGACAGCTCTGGTCCGAGTACAGGTCAATGGAGTGTTACGAACTCGTGACATATGACAGTGGAGCCCTTGTCACGTGACTGGGGTTGAAGCTGTACTGGACTTGAGGTGATGGTCTTGTGATGATGGAATGACGTCATTTTCCCGCCAGTAGAGATCATGTGATGGGTTTTTTTTACAGGTTATAGAAGGTAGACCCCACCCTGTGAGGAGGGGCAGTTCGTGGCTGGATTTGCCAGGTTGACTTCATGCCACTGCGTGTTTTAAGTGATGACGCAGTTTAGTTGAAGGATGAAGTTTTTATTTAATGCCTAAAGTTTAAAAGGTCATTGCCAGCAGGTTCTTTACGATTCTGCTAGTTCGAGGAAATTAGTGGAGAGTGAAGATTGGAAGTTCGGAAGTTAAAGATTGAGGAGAATCGCTTTCTACGGTGAAACGGGGGCGACCTTTGTTTGATCCTTATTTGGAAGGATTTCATTGACTATCTTCGTGTTAATCCCTGGGTTTACCAGAAAGGATTGAGGATAGTGAGGAAGGAAAGGTCAGTGCCTTTAAGCCGTTCTGTTTTGTAAATTCTTCGTGGGAAGTTCGACGTCAGGGATCGGAGCCAAGCGACGTGAAAGAGAACCTAAATCGTCTTATAAAGTCTCTCCTTTTAAATGGACCGTGAGCATATCGAACTTTTGGCAATACCACTTTAAAGAACTGTTTTTGCAATATCACTTTAAGAACTGTTTTAAGCTGCCGCACCGCAGCTGTTTCCGGTTATGGTAGTGTTTGTTTACTTTTTGGGGGGTTTGTTTTCGGTGTTTAATAAACGTGTTGTTTGTTATAAGAAACCCTTGCCGAACTCATATATTCATTGTTGCCTGAATACGTAACATTAAATATGGGGGCTCGTCCGGGATTGAATCATTTGAGTTTAAATGCTTGCTAACTTTTAAATCGGTGTTTTGGAAACGGGGATTACTCGGTTCTTTTGTTTGGCTTGTTGTGGTATTCGGCAGCAATGGATATTGATGAGTTTCTGGCTTCGCCAGCTGCAGAGGTGTTGGCGAAGGTGAAAAAAACTGAGGTGTTTGAGATAGCTTTTAATTGCAACTTAATGGTATTTTGCAGACTACATCTAAGGCTGTAATACAGAGAAAAATAGCGTCACACTATGTGGTCTCGGGTGTTTTTGATGAATCGATTTTAGAGTCGTTTCAAATAAGTAATCTGGAGATGCAGTTGCAAATCGAACAAATGAAATTGGAGAGGTGTAAATTGGAGGCGGAACAAAAGCAGAGAGAATTTGCATATGCAATGAAGGAATTAAGGTCTGGAAATCAGTCTTCTGGTTCTAAAAGAACGTTTGTTGCTAGTCATGAAATTAAATTGGTCCCTCCATTTAGTGAAACAGAAGTGGAAAGGTATTTTCAACATTTTGAAACTATTGCTCGGATGTCAGAGTGGCCGAAAGATAAATGGTCAGTGTTGTTACAGAGTGTAATTAAAGGCAAAGCACGACAAGTTTACACAGCTTTAACAGCTGCGCAAGCAATTGATTATGATATTGTAAAGAGGCATATCTTAAACGCATATGAGTTAGTCCCAGAAGCATATAGGGAAAGATTCAGAAGTTTGAAAAAGTCTGTGGAAAAAACTTATGTGGAATTTGCCTATGATAAAGCTATGTGTTTTGAGAGATGGGTTTCTTCTAAAAATGTAAATGGGGACTATGATACATTGAGAGAGCTGATTTTAATGGAGGAATTTAAAAGAAGCATTCCTGTTGAAGTAAGGACCTACTTAAATGAGAAGGATACTGATAAATTGCAGGACTGTGCTAGATTAGCTGATGAGTATGTTTTAATCCATAAGAATAAATTTCCTCAGGGCAGAAATTTTAAGAGGAAAAATAACATGGAGACTCCAGGTAAATCTGAAATTAAATCAGAGAAAGTTGATGAGAAAGGAAAGCCTGTGAAGGAAAGACAGTTTGTAACTATTGTAAGAAGCCTGGCCATGTAATAGCTAACTGTTTCAAATTGAAAAAGAAAGAGAAGGAAGCAGTTCCAGATGCTTGTGTGCAACATACTGAAGCACCTGTAAAGTTACAGGGTTTGATAAACACAAATGAGACTTTGTTAGAGTCTGACCAAGTTAGAAACGGATATGATCATTTTATAACTGAAGGGTTTGTATCCTTAAAAGAAGGATCTACTCTGGTGCCAATATAAATCCTTAGGGATACTGGTGCTTCTCAGTCACTGATGTTAGACAGTGCGTTGAAGTTTAATGAAGAGTCTGATACTGGTGAGGTAAATTACATAAGAGGTGTTGGAAGTGATTTTATGCCCGTACATTTACATAAAGTGAATTTAAAGTCAGGGTTAGTTCCAGGATTTGTTAAAGTAGGATTACAGCCTAGCTTACCTGTGAAGGGTATTTCTTTATTATTAGGCAATGACTTGGCAGGTGGACAAGTTTTTCCTGAAGTGCATTTGACAATGGAGTCAGAGGAACCAGAGTTGAATTCTAACACAGATTCTTCCTGTGTTGTGACTAGAGCTATGGCTAAAAAGATTGATGCGCAGAATGAGGTTGTTACTCAGGACTGTTCAACTCAGGATTCAAGTTTTGAGGATGTGTCAGAGACTTTCTTATCTTTGTTGTTCGAACAAGATTCTGGGAGTAAGTCTGACTATAAAGATTTATCTTTGTCTCGGAAGGAGATGATTGCAGAGCAGAATAGAGACTCTGAGATTATAAAATTAAGAGAGCAGGTTTTACTAGATAGTGAAATTGATAAGGTGCCAGTAGGATATTACTTGGAAAAAGGAGTGTTGATGAGGAAGTGGAGATCGCCTACAATTCCTGCAAGTGAGGATTGGAATGTTGTTTACCAGGTAGTTGTTCCGAAAATTTATCGAAATGAGATTTTGACTTTAGCTCATAGTGTGCCTTTAGGTGGACATCAAGGGGTAAGGAAAACTGTGGACAAGATTTTAAAACATTTTTACTGGCCTGGTCTAAGAAAAGATGTGGCGATGTTTTGTAAAACGTGCCATACTTGTCAAATTGTGGGTAAACCAAATCAGGTTACACCAGTAGCTCCATTACAACCTATCCCAGCATTTGGTGAACCATTTTCTAAAGTTATTGTAGATTGTGTTGGTCCATTACCAAAGACAAAAACTGGTTATCAGTATTTGTTGACTATCATGTGTACTTCGTCTAGGTTTCCAGAGGCAGTACCACTTAGGAATATAAAAGCTAAGACTGTGACAAAGGCCCTTATAAATTTTTTTACTTATTTTGGATTACCTAAGGAGATACAAACTGATCAAGGCAGTAATTTTATGTCTGGATTGTTTCAACAGATAGTTTATAAATTGGGAGCTAAGCAAATCACTTCATCTGCATAACATCCGGAATCGCAGGGTGCCTTGGAGAGGTTTCATTCTACCCTCAAGAATATGATTAGGACATTTTGTGTGGAAAATGAATGTGACTGGAATGAGGGTATAAACTTACTTTTATTTGCAGTAAGGGAATCGGTACAGGAATCTTTAGGTTTTAGTCCATTTGAACTTGTGTTTGGGCATAGAGTTAGAGGACCTTTAGCTTTATTGAAAGAACAGTGGATTAGTAAGGAAGTACACACTAATTTGTTGGACTATGTTTTGAAATTTAAGGACAGGTTACATAAAGCTTGTAGCTTAGCTAAGGAAAATTTAAAGTTGGCTCAGGAGAAAATGAAGACTTGGTATGATAAAGAAGCTAGGATGAGGATGTTTAAGCCTGGAGATAAGGTGTTGGTTCTTTTCCCAGTGCAGACAAATCCTTTACAAGCTAGATCTCATGGTCCTTATGAAATTGTGTCTAAAATCAATGATGTGGATTATGTGGTAAAAACTCCAGATCATAGAAGGTCAACACAACTTTGCCATATAAATATGTTAAAACCATATTTTGAGAAACAATCTGATACTGTGACTGTTGTGGTTAGTGAGAGTGAGTCTGATTTAACTAGGAACATGATAGATGATTCATCTGACTTTCATTCTAAATCCAACATTGTTTCTGTTAGGTTACCAAATTCAACCATTCTGGAAAATATTGATGAAAAATTAGCACATTTACAGTTAGAGCAGAGACAACAGATGAAGGAGTTGATTTTTAAATATAAGGAGTTGTTTACAGATGTTCCAAGAAGGACTACTATAGCTTCACATGATGTAGATGTTGGGGATGCCAAACCTATTAAACAACATCCATATAGGATGAACATGGAAAAATGTGAACTTGCTGAGAAAGAAATTGAATATATGTTAGAGAATAATATCATTAGACATTCAAACTCGAATTGGAGTTCACCCTGTGTTATGGTGCCAAAGCCAGATGGTAGTATTAGGTTTTGTACGGATTATAGGAAGGTGAATGCTGTAACGAAAACAGATGCATATCCAATTCCTAGAGTAGATGATTGTGTAGATAAGGTTGGAAAAGCAAAGTTCCTTACAAAGATTGATTTATTGAAAGGGTATTGGTGTGTTCCATTAACGGACAGAGGTAGAGAGATTTCTGCATTTGAAACTCCATCTGGGTTATATGAGTATAATGTTCTTCCATTTGGGATGAAGAATGCCCCAGGTACTTTCCAGAGGATGATTAACTTTGTGATTCAGGGATTGAAAGATACTGATGCTTATATTGATGATTTAGTGACAGGAAATGATACTTGGGAAGCACACATTATTGCGATGGAGAAATTGTTTGAGAGGCTTTCAAAAGCTAACTTAACTATTAATTTAGCTAAGAGTGAATTTGGACATGCCACTGTGACTTACCTTGGTTATGTTGTGGGTCAAGGTAAGGTAGCTCCTGTTCAGGCAAAAGTTCAGGCAATTTTAGAGATTGCCACTCCAACGGGGAAAAAGACTCTCAGAAGGTTTTTGGGAATGGTAGGATATTATCGGAAATTTTGTAAGAATTTTGCTAATGTTGCCCTTCCATTAACTAACCTTCTGCGGAAGAATGAGAAGTTTGTATGGATGGTGCCTTGTCAAGAAGCATTTGAAAAATTGAAAACAATGATATGTCAACAACCTGTGCTTAAGGCACCTGACTTTGGAAAACCTTTTTCATTGGCTGTGGATGCTAGTGATGAGGCTACGGGAGCAGTATTAATGCAAAGGAATGAGGGTGATGAGGTTGATCATCCAGTAGCTTACTTTTCTAAGAAATTTAATAAGCATCAAAGAAATTATTCGACAATAGAGAAAGAATTGTTATCTCTTGTTTTAGCTTTGGAATATTTTGAGGTATATGTTAGTACAACTCAAAAACCACTTATTGTTTACACTGATCATAATCCGTTAGTTTTTATGAGTAAGATGAAAAACAAAAACAGAAGATTATTAAATTGGAGTTTGATGTTACAAGAGTACAATATTGTGATAACTCATTAAAGGTAAAGATAATGTGGTTGCTGATTGTTTATCTCGATGTTGAATGTACACTAATTTTTTTTAATGGAGTGGTTTTTTTTCAATTGTAACACTCCTACTGTATTGTGAGTTATAAGCTATACCTTTGTTTTTCTTGTAAGCAATTGTTAAAATTTTTTGTTCTTGTCAGACCAAAAATGTTTTTTTGGAGGGAGGTGTTACGTACTCGTGACACATGACAGTGGAGCCCTTGTCACGTGACTGGGGTTGAAGCTGTACTGGACTTGAGGTGATGGTCTTGTGATGGTAGAATGACGTCATTTTCCCGCCAGTAGAGATCATGTGACAGGTTTTTTTTACAGGTTATAAAAGGTAGACCCCACCCTGTGAGGAGGGGCAATTCGTGGCTGGGTTTGCCAGGTTGACTTCATGCCACTGCGTGTTTGAAGTGATGACGCAGTTTAGTTGAAGGATGAAGTTTTTATTTAATGCCTAAAGTTTAAAAGGTCATTGCCAGCAGGTTCTTTACGATTCTGCTAGTTCGAGGAAATTAGTGGAGAGTGAAGATTGGAAGTTCGGAAGTTAAAGATTGAGGAGAATCGCTTTCTACGGTGAAACGGGGGCGACCTTTGTTTGATCCTTATTTGGAAGGATTTCGTTGACTATTCTCGTGTTAATCCCTGGGTTTACCAGAAAGGATTGAGGATAGTGAGGAAGGAAAGGTCAGTGCCTTTAAGCCGTTCTGTTTCGTAAATTCTTCGTGGGAAGTTCGACGTTGGGGATCAAAGCCAAGCGACGTGAAAGAGAACCTAAATCGTCTTATAAAGTCTCTCCTTTTAAATGGACCGTGAGCATATCGAACTTTTGGCAATACCACTTTAAAGAACTGTTTTTGCAATATCGCTTTAAGAACTGTTTTAAGCTGCCGCACCGAAGCTGTTTCCGGTTACGGTAGTGTTTGTTTACTTTTTGGGGGGTTTGTTTTCGGTGTTTAATAAACGTGTTGTTTGTTATAAGAAACCCTTGCCGAACTCATGTATTCATTGTTGCCTGAATATGTAACAGGAGCTAGGCAGAATAACAGATCCATATGGATTAGATGGGCAGAAGGGCCTATTTCTGGGCTGTTGTCAGGAAAGGAGGGCAATGCTGATGTTATTGTTGTCTGTAATTAACTGTTGTGGTCATGGAGTCATAGAGCATGGAAACAGGCCATGTGGCCTATTGTAGCCGTACTGACCCAAGAGCACCTATCAGCATTCATCCCATCTTCCACTTGGACCATTGCCTACTGTGCTTGGACAATTCCAGTGTTTACCTTGATGGTTTAGTGCAAATGGATTAATCTAATGATGGGTTTGTGTTATGATAGGTTAATGTAATGACAGGATAGGGTTGATAGTTTAGTGTAATACCATTCCCGCGCCAACAACCCAGGTTCAATTTCCCCAGCAGAAAGATGCTGCCTGACCTGCTGAGTTTCTCCTGTGTTTAGTGTGTGAGTTCCTTGAGCAGATTGTTTGCCTCTCCAGATTCTAGTACCTTCAATCCCTTGTGTCTTTATCCTAGTGAATCTTTTCTAAACCATTTTTAACTTAATCATCTCCCTGTGGTGTGGTGACCACAAATGTGTGTAATACTCCAAGTGCGGCCTAACCAAGGTATTGTACAACTGTAAACACGAGGAAATCTGCAGATGCTGGAAATTCAAGCAACACACACGAAATGCTGGTGGAACACAGCAGACCAGGCAGCATCTATAGGGAGAAGCGCCTGACGAAGGGTCTCGGCCCGAAACATCGACAGCGCTTCTCCCTATAGATGCTGTCTGGCCTGGTGTGTTCCACCAGCATTTTGTGTGTGTTTATTGTACAACTGTAACAGGATGTCCCTAGTCTTAAACTTGTACCTCTGCTGAAAGCCAGCTTCACTGATCTGATTACCTGTGCCAGAACTATGTACACACTCTTCTGTATCCGGTCATCCCAAACTCATCCTTTTTAAAAGTTGATTTTGGGTAATTATTTGAATTTATTTTATTTGGAGATACAGCATGGAGTGGGCCCTTCTGGGCTTCCAGCAACCCTGATTAACCCTAACCTGATGAGGCGAGGGTCTGCATTGGTCAGAGTTGACCATGGACGATCCCAAAGGAACAGCGGAGACCGATGCAGTTTGGTACTTTTCCTTCGCGGTTTACTCCCAAAGCCTTCCCCATGAGTGGGTATGGCCACAAGGCAGTGGAGGTTTGAGCTCAGAGTTTTCCTTCTCCTAGAGAAGCTGCCAACCAGGGCTGCTGAGACCTATCTGCCCGAATCAACGGGTTTTAAGGCACTAGTAACCTGCCTTTGCCGCTTCTCCTATTAGTAGAACCAGTTCCAACGGGCCTAGCGGCTAAGCCACAAGCCAAAGCCGGGAGCTGGACTTGGTTGTCAGAGGCTATTTGAGGCGCACGCCTTTGGGAACACGTGGGAGCTTGTCCCATTACCACCTCCTGGGACAAGTTACGTTGACCAAGTAACCTACCCGGTACTCCTTTGGACAATGGGAGCAAACCAGGGGACCTGGGGAAAACCCACACGATCCACAGGGAGGAATTCCAGAATGGCCCAGGAACTGAACAGCAAACTCCGGACTGCCCCGAGCTGTCATAGCGCAGTCTAACTGCTACGCTACCATGGCAATGAGATTCAACTCGTGCTGTCTGGGTGAGCAGTTCAGGTCCCCGGATCACGGACTCGTAAGAGACAGGGGCAGAATGAGGCCATTCAGCCCAGTGAGTCGACTTTGTCATTCCATCATGGCTGATTTATTATCCCTCTCAACCTGGGGTCCACGGGCCCCTTAGTTAACTGTAGGGGTCTAGGGCTTTAAAAAACGTTGGGAATCCCTACTCTAAAGCAAATTCTCCTGCCTTCTCCCCGTAACCTTTGATGCCCTTACTAATCAAGAACCTATCAACCACCATTTTAAATATATCCAATGATTTGTCCTCCAGAACCGTCTGTGGCAATGAATTCCACAGATTCACCACCCCCTCCCACCCATCACTGGAAGTATCCTCTCCATGTCCTCTGTGTCCAGGTCTTTCAATATTTGATAATTCTCAATGAGATCTCCCTCATTCTTCTGAATGCCAGTGAGTACAGGCCCGGAGCCTTCAAACTCTTCCTACGTTAATCCAGTGACAGTTGTACCAGGGTGAGAGATTAACCTTTTGTTCTTTCTGCCCGTTGTGCTTCCCAGGGAACCAGAGAGGAGGATGATGTTGTGAGCGAGGATCTTGTGGCTCAGGACGCCAAGGTAGGTCCGCAGCAGATCAAACCCAGACTTGGCGGCTTGATAGAGGTGTGTAAAATGATCAGGTTCAAGGATCAACTTTGTTCACCGTATACAATCAGAGGCCACTTTCTTACAGACCTCCCGTACCTGTGTACGTTTGTGGTTCTTCTGCTGATGTGGCCCATCCCCTTCAAAATTCGACGTGTTGTCCATTCTGCACGCTACACTGTTGTGACGTGTGGCTGTCTGAGTTACTGACGCTGTCCTGTCAGTTTGAACCACTCTGGCCCTTTCTCATTAACGAGGCATTCCCCCAACAGAACCACTGTTCAATGGATTTTATTTTTGTTTTCCACACTATTTTCTGTAAACTCTGGAGACTGTGTGTGAAAATCCTTGAAGATCAACAGTTTTTGACATCCCTGCCTGGCACCAGCAATCATTCCATGATCAAAGTCACCTAGATCACATTTCTTCCTCAGTCTGACGTTTGGTCTGAACAAAGACTGAACCTCTTAATAACGAGATTGGAGTGCTGCTCAGGTCTGTGCAAAACAAGTATTTACCATGCGTGTGGTATGGCTTAATAACATGCAACAAGAGACTTTGATGGTCCGTAACATTCAAAGGCCAATGGAAAGCCAGGGTGTAGCATTATTCAGCTGCACAGCTGGGAAGAAGCTGTTTCCTAGTCTTACTGTCTTGGCTGAGATGTTTCGGCATCTCCTACCAGACGGCAGGAGACTGAACAGACAGTGTCCGGGATGGGATGAGTCTTTAATCACGTTACCAGCTCACAGTAGGCATCGAGGATTGTAGATTGTCCTCCAGAAATGATAGGATTAATGGGCCAAATGTCTTCCTGATGCTCATGGCTGTGTTTTGAATCCCGTAGGAGCTGTACGAAGCTGGGGAGCTCCAGTGGGGAACAGAAGAGAGCCAGTTTATCACCATCCTGGGAAGCCGTAGTTTCTGCCACCTTCGGTTAGGTATGGCTCAACAGCAACATGGAATTGCCAGCAGCTCCTCCGTAAGACTCAGGAATAGAATTAGGCCTTTCAGCTGATCAAGCTCACTCCGCCATTCTATCGTGGCTGATGTATTACCCCTCTCAACCCCATTCTCCTGTCTTCGCCCTATAACTTTGGACCCCCTTACTAATCAAGTTGTTATCAATCTGGTTTAAATATCCCCAATGACTTGGCCTCCACAGATTCACCACTGTCTGGCTAAAGAAATTCCCCCTCATCTGTGTTCTAAGGGTATGTCCTTGTATTCTGAGGCTGTGCCCTCTGGTCCTAGACTCCCCCACAATAGGAAACATCCTCTCCACATCCACTCTATCTGTGTCCTCTGGTCCTAGACTCCCCCACTATAGGAAACATCCTCTCCACATCCACTCTATCTGTGTCCTCTGGTCCTAGACTCCCCCACTATAGGAAACATCCTCTCCACATCCACTCTATCTGTGTCCTCTGGTCCTAGACTCCCCCACTATAGGAAACATCCTCTCCACATCCACTCTATCTGTGTCCTCTGGTCCTAGACTCCCCACTATAAGAAACATCCCCTCCACATCCACTCTATCTGTGTCCTCTGGTCCTAGACTCTCCCGCTATAGGAAACATCCTCTCCATATCCACTCTATCTGTGTCCTCTGGTCCTAGATTCCCCTACTATAGGAAACATCCTCTCCACATCCACTCTATCTGTGTCCTCTGGTCCTAGACTCCCTCACTATAGGAAACATCCTCTCCACATCCACTCTATCTGTGTCCTCTGGTCCTAGACTCCCCCGCTATAGGAAACATCCTCTCCATATCCACTCTATCTGTGTCCTCTGGTCCTAGACTCCCTCACTATAGGAAACATCCTCTCCACATCCACTCTATCTGTGTCCTCTGGTCCTAGACTCCCCCGCTATAGGAAACATCCCCTCCACATCCACTCAATATAGCCCTTTCAATATTTGGTATGTGAGATTTCACAACCCCCCCCCCATTCTTCTAAACTAAGTTCATCGAGTATTGGCCCAGACACGTCAAACACTCTTCATATTTTAACCCTTTCATTCCTGGGATCACCTCCTCTGTGCCCTCTCGAATGCCAGCGTGTCCTTTCTTAGATGTAGACGGGTACATGAATAGGAAAGGTTTGGAGGGGTTTGGTCCAAATGTAGGCAAATGGGCCTAACTTAGATGGCATCATGGCTGAGTTGGGCTGAAGGGCCTTTGACTCCATGACAATGGTCTGGTCTGGTTACCAGTCCCCTGATACGATCAGAAGGAGCAATCAGTCGGCCTTTTCCAGATGTGAGTGTTTCCTTGTTCAATGCTAACCATCTGTCCGGGTGGCTGGCGGTTGTTAGTGTAGTGGCCTGTTGCAGTACTCTCTTTCTAAATCTGCACTAGGGTTGGGAGCTATTTTGTCACCTGGGTTTAATTTCTGTAATAATTGGAAAACAAAATAATGCAGCTGTTGGAAATGAGCAATAAAAAGTTATTGAAGCTACGTAGTCATGTGTGGTTAGCATAACACTACACTGCATCTGCAACCTGGGTTCAATTCCTGCCATTGTCTGTAATTTCTCCTCGTGACCATGTGGGTTTCCTCTGGGTGCTCTGGTTTCTCCCACTTCCCAAATATGTACAGGTTAGTTGCTCGCATGGGTAACATTTGGTGGTTTGGGCCTTAAGGGCATGTTACTATTACTGTATCTCTTAAAAAAATGTTCTTTTCCAGTGTTTGACGAGTATCGGGATATCGCTGGGAAGGAGATTGAAGACAGCCTGCGGGACGAGCTTTCAGGGGACTTTCAGAAGCTGATGTTGACAGTGGGTAAGGAAACACTTGCTGATGGTTGGTGGGAAGTCAAAGTCAAGTCAATTGTGTTACGAACCCCCGTAACTGGGTCACTTACCAGCAAAGATAGAGAGGTCCGTTGAAGTCTGATGGTACTATTTTTAAAAGCATTTATTGATAAAGGGGCACAAAAATAAGATTAATGCAAACATACAGATAATAAATGTCGTCAATACTAAATCTGAAAGCGCGGGTATAATAATAACCAATAAGAAATAGCTCTATTGTTGTCTAGGGGCTAATGTATTGTCCGATGGAAATATAAAAGTCACTGTTAGTTCGTTCAAGCTGCAGCGTTTTGGGTTTAAGAGAGAGATGTTTAAACTTGCCCAGGTCTTTTATGATGCCAATCCTTTGAGTCGGGGAGTGGGTTTCCCCGTTGTTAGCTAAAAGCCGTTTTCCGTGGGACCAGCCACCAGTCCCAGGCAACGGAACTGAACGCACGTGGCCTCCTTCAAATGGCTTCCCGCTATTACGGGTTCGCTAGCGTTTCTTCTGGTGCGTCTGAGGGGCTGTTCCCACAGACCCTCTTTTATCCTGACTCGCAGGGTCGTAGATGTCAATCAGGTTGGGGGTGATGCAATCTCTCCCTCAACCAGCCCACTTTGCCTGAGGGTGTCCACGTAGTACAGTCTCCAATCCACAAATTCACCTTCCGGAGACAATGGCCATGTCCCGTAGCTTTACATCGCCGGGGGAACGAGACATTCCGCACGTCTCTCTCTCATTCTCCTGGGCCCCCTGACCCAACCCAACAGTGATCTTGCAATTCTTACAAAGGAGGGGGCTGCAGGCATAACACCCCCTTTCTTCAACGCGTTTTTACCAGCGGTTAAAACGAAGTAGTACAGAGTCTTACAGGATTGTGGAATCTAACACAATACAAAAGCTTTTCCTTTTCACTACAGAGGAATACAGTTATACAGTCAATTCAGCATCTAAACAGTTAATGATTATAGTGTCACTTCCTTTAATATCTCAACGTCTTGTACCTTACTAAAGTCTTGTAGCGTCAGACTTCAATTTAATAACCACCTATTTTTATTTCCTCCCCTCAGCAACAAAACTAAGGAGTTGTGATCTTAGCTTACGTGCATCTACAAAAGTTTATGTAAATACTAATCTTTCGGTCGTTTTCAAACTTAACAGGCAGGCTTCCATGGGGTTGTCTTTATTATTCACATGCTTTGTCGAAATCCCTTACAACCGGCTGTGCTATTTAAAAATGGCATCCCCATTAACCGTCGCCTCTTTTCCGGTTGGTTCCCATGTGGGGAGCTGGGGTACTTTGACGAAATAAACTCTCGCCCGCTTTTTCCATAGGAATTATTTTATCAATACCGTGTCCCAAACTTAGACCATCTCCTGAATTTCCACCCAACTCTTTAATTTTACTCGGGTGGCTAGCCCTCTCGTCAGGACCCTTCAGGCTATGTGTTTTCGGTTCGAACTCTTTGTTGAAGCAGCATTTCAAATTCTGCCTTTTCACACCACACTCTGGAATAACAATAGCGTGGGGGGCCCCGCCGGCTTAATCTGTAAGCGATCTGCAGGGTTTAAAATTTCTTCATTCGATTTGGGAACTACAGATTTCCCGTTTCCTTCAATAATAATATTTATCTCCCCACTTTTGAGCTCCGCATTAACGTTTAACACACCTTCGAGCACAAACACCTGGGAACTCTCACTTCCCACTATTACCAAGGTTAACCCTTTTCCCACTGAACCAAGTCTATCTGACCCACAAGGACGGCCGTCTCGTTCCACTGAATCAAATACCTCAGACTTTTTCTGAGCTCCGTTACTAGGTTCAGTACCACGTGCATCCTCATCTTGGACACACTCAAACGGGACATTGGCCTCTTCCCGGCTTTCAATACCCGTACCCTTTTCAAATTCTAAGTTCCCCCGATCCTCCCAGTTACTCTCTGGGCAACTCCCTTCCGGAGTAAACTCAACCCCGCGGGCTGAAACAACCTCATCTGCCATCCCAGCAGACTTCTTCAAGGTAATGGCATCCTTTTCATCTTGGACTGCCCTCATTTCATTATAGGGAGCACCTTCCGAATTTTCAACTTCTTCAAACAGTTCTGCCAAACCAGACAGATCATCCCCGTCCAACTCTGGACCTCTTAACCGCTCTAATGGTTCCTCATCTTTATTTTCTGTCTCTGGAACCTTTCTCCTCGCTAAGGGCAGGTCTACCTCCTCTCCCTTACCCTCTTTCACCTTACTACTCTTTGTTTTACCACCCTCTAAACCCTCGTAGTACAGGGTCGGTAGAAACGTCTCGGCCAAATCGAAACTGGCTGGATTTAAACTGCTCTCATTCTCAGCTGCCTCTCTCGACAGGCTGCGAGTGACCGCACATGTGGGATAGATCTTGGAATCTAGGGGCGGGGCTGCAGAACTCACCGGCTGGCTTGTCAGCGTCATTGCTGCCCAAACCTTACCACCGGCTAAATCATTACCGAGAAGGACATCCGCATCAGTTCTCGGGAATTCTGATCGCACCCCTATTTCAACTGGTCCAGATACCAGCTCACAATCCATAATAATGACCTTATGTAAGGGCACCATTTCTGTCCCTTATTCCCTTCACAGCTACCATTCTCATCTTGCGACCAAACTCTAGTACCTTACTGCTGATCAACGACAGCTCAGCCCCCGTGTCTCTCCAGATCCGTACGGGAACTGGTGTGTCTCCCTCCCTCACAGACACGGTTCCGTGTGACAGACAAGTCTCAGACCCTTCTCGTACTCTGTCTACCCCGGGCTCTCTTGTTGATTTACTGATTACCACGGCACATCCGATAGGGACTGCTGCTTTCCCTTTTCCTGTCTCTTTCCTCGGAGCAAAGCACCAAGATGCAATATGCCCCCCCTTTACACAATTAGAACAGGTCAAGCCCAGAAATCTCTGGCCGTCTGTCCTTTCCCCCTCAACCTTACCACTAGCTCCCGGCGGGACCTCTGCCTCAGCCGGCAGACTTTCTCGATCGTTCCCACGGTCTCTCTGGGAACTTTTAATTGAGGAAAACTTTGTCTTGTGGGTTAGGGCATATTCATCTGCGAACCTAGCAAATTCTGAGATGGACTTATTCGGCTTCTCATTCAAATACATCTGGATGTCCTCCGAAACACAACCTTTAAATTCCTCGATCAGAATTAACTCCCTGAGACGCCCATAATCCTCTGCCACTATCTCTGCTGTGCACCAACGGTCCAAGAGCACACCCTTCTCATAGGCAAACTCGGTATATGTCTGATTCCACCCTTTCTTTAAATTTCTAAACTTTTGTCTATACGCCTCAGGTACTAGCTCATAACTCCGGAGAATGGCCGCCTTTACGTTGTCATAACTCTCCTCCTCCTCCTCCTCCTCCATGGCCAATGCCGTATATGCCTGCTGTGCCTTCCCTTTTAACACACTTTGTAACAGCGCCACCCACTGACCTCTGGGCCACTTCTGATACACTGCCACCTTTTCAAAAAGCAAGAAATAACTGTCAACATCGGTCTCCTCGAACGGAGGTACTAACCTCAACTCTCGACTACATTGAAACGCTCCTCTCGGTCTGACCCCTGAACTCGTGGCTCTTGCCGTAATTTCTCCATTTCCAAGTCATGTTTCCTCTGTTTCTCGGCCTCCCTCTCCTTCTCAGCTTCCTCCAGCTGCTTTAACTGAATTGCATGTTCCAACTTTAATTTCTCCAACTCTAACTGAGCCGTCCCACTAGCTGGTATCTGTTCAGGGATATTTTCCAATACCTCAGCTGTAAACACATTCTTCCCAATATAATACTGAGTTATTGCCCTTCACACCTCCCGCTTTTTCATTGACGACCTCACCTCTACGAGGTTTAACCCTTTCACCAAACTTATTAAGTCTGATTTGGTGGCCGCCTCTAGCGCCTCCAGAGTCGGGTTTTCAATAAATTCACCCACGTCCATCTTTGCTGGTTTCCCATCTGGCTACCCGCGTAACCAGATCCAAGTTTGGACTTACAAGCCCGATTCACTGGCCTCCCCAATTTGGTGTCAAATCCCGAGACGAGAACTCCACTTGTTACGAACCCCGTAACTGGGTCACTTACCAGCAAAGATAGAGAGGTCTGTTGAAGTCTGATGGTACTATTTTTAAAAGCATTTATTAATAAAGGGGCACAAAAATAAGATTAATGCAAACATACAGATAATATACGTCATCAATACTAAATCTAAAAGCGCGGGTATAATAATAACCAATAAGAAATAGCTCTATCGTTGTCTAGGGGCTAATGTATTGTCCGATGGAAATATAAAAGTCACTGTTATTTCGTTCAAGCTGCAGCGTTTCGGGTTTAAGAGAGAGACGTTTAAACTTGCCCAGGTCTTTTATGATGCCAATCCGTTGAGTCGGGGAGTTGGTTTCCCCGTTGTTAGCTAAAAGCCGTTTTCCGAGGTACCAGCCACCAGTCCCAGGCAACGGAACTGAACGCACGTGGCCTCCTTCAAATGGCTTCCCGCTATTACGGGTTCGCTAGCGTATCTTCTGGTGCGTCTGAGGGGCTGTTCCCACAGACCCTCTTTTATCCTGACTCGCAGGGTTGTAGATGTCAATCAGGTTGGGGGTGATGCAATCTCTCCCTCAACCAGCCCACTTTGCCTGAGGGTGTCCACATAGTACAGTCTCCAATCCACAAAATTCACCTTCCGGAGACAATGGCCATGTCCCGTAGCTTTACATCGCCGGGGGAACGAGACTCTCTCATTCTCCTGGGCCCCCTGACCCAACCCAACAATGATCTTGTGATTCTCACAAAGGAGGGGGCTGCAGGCATACAATTGTCATCTGCACAAGTCCATAGGTGCACAGGTGCAAGGAGAAACTTACTTGGGTGGCAAGATCTCTGAGAATCTGAGCTGGTTCCAACATATTGAGGTATCTATAAAGAAGTCAAGACAGCTGCAATATTTCATTTGGGGTTTGAAGAGATTTCATTTGTCAACTAAAACACTCAAACTTTTATAGATGTACCGTGGAGAGCATTCTGACAGGCTGCATCACTGTCTGGTATGGGGGAAGGGTTGCTGTACAGGACTGAAAGATGCTACAGAAAGTTGTAAAATTAGTCAGCTCCATCTTGGTACTAGCCTCCGCAGTATCCAAGACATCTTCAAGAAGGTGTCTCATAAAGGGAACATCCATTATTAAAGACCCCCCTCACCCAGGGCATGCCCTCTTCTCACTGTTACCATCAGGAAGGAGGTACAGAAGCCTGAAGTCACACACAGCGATTCAGGAACAGCTTCTTCCCCTCTGCCATCCGATTCCTAAATGGACATTGAACCCATGAACACGACCTCACGTTTTTTTTAAATATACAGTGCCTATAAAAAGTATTCACCCTCCTGGAAATTTTCATGTTTTATTGTTTTACAACATTGAACCACAGTGAAATTAATTTGGCTTTTTAACCACTGATCAACAGAAAAATACTCTTTTGTGTCAAAGTGGAATCAGATCTCTACAAGGTGATCTAGATTAATTACAAATATAAAACACAAAATAATTGATTGGCCAGTATATTGTAGATGCACCTTTGGCAGCAATTACAGCCTTGAGTCTGTGTGGATAGGTCTATATCAGCTTTGCACATCTGGACACTGCAATTCTTCTTTATAAAACTGCTCAAGCTCTGTCAGATTACATGGGGATTGAGAGTGAACAGCCCTTTTCAAGTCCAGCCACAAATTCTCAATTGGATTGAGGTCTGGACTCTGACTTGGCCACTCCAGGACGTTAACTTTGTTGATTTTAAGTTGTTCCTGTGTAGCTTTGGATTTGTGCCTGGGGTCATTGTCTTGCCAGAAAGCAAATCTTCTCCCAGGTCACAGTTCTCTTGCAGACTGCATCAGGTTTTCCTCCAGGATTTCCCTGTATTTTGCTGCATTCATTTTACCCTCTGCCTTCACAAGCCTTCCAGGGCCTGATGCAGTGAAGCATCCCCACAGCGTGATGCAGTCACCACCATGCTTCACGGTAGGATTGGTATGAGTTTGATGCTGTGCGGTGTTTGGCTTACACCAAACATAGCATTTAGTGTGATGGCCAGAAAGCCCAATCTTGGTTTTATCAGACCACAGAACCTTCTTCCCGCTGACTTCGGAGACTCCCACATGCAATCTAGCTGAGATTTCTGAGAGTTTTTTCAACAGTGGCTTTCTCTTTGCCACTCTCCCATAAAGCTGTGACTGGTGAAGCTCCCGGGTAACAGTTGTTGTATGCACAGTCTCTCCCATCTCAGCCACTGAAGCTTGTAACCCCTCCAGAGTTGTCACAGGTCTCTTGGTGGCCCCCCTCACCAGTCGCCTTTTTGCACGGTCACTCAGTTTTTGAGGATGACCTGCAGTAGGTGCCATATTCTTTCCATTTCTTCATGACTGATTTAACTCCAAGGGATATTCAGTGATTTTGAAATTTACTTCTATCCATCTCCTGACTTGTGCTTTTCATTAACCTTTTCATGGAGTTGCCTGCAGTGTTCTTCTGTCTTCATGGTGTAGTTTTTGCCAGGATACTGACTCACCAGCAGTTGGACCTTCCAGATACAGGAGTATTTTTACTACAATCAATTGAAACACCGCGACTGAACACAGATCTCCATTTAACTAATTATGTGACTTCTTAAACCAATTGGCTGCACCAGTGATACTTTTGTATGTCATATTAAAGGGGTTGAATACTTATGAGAAGCTGGGAGGTGATAGGTGAGACCAGATGAGGGGGAAGGTGGGTGGGTGGGGAGGGGGATGAACTGAGACACTGGGAGGTGATAGGTGAGACCAAGTGAGGGGGAAGGTGGGTGGGTGAGGGAGCGGGATGAAGTGAGACACTGGGAGGTGATAGGTGAGACCAGATGAGGGGGAAGGTGGGTGGGTGGGGGAGGGGATGAAGTGAGACACTGGGAGGTGATAGGTGAGACCAGGTGAGGGGGAAGGTGGGTGGGGGAGGGGGATGAAGTGAGACACTGGGAGGTGATAGGTGAGACCAGGTGAGGGGGAAGGTGGGTGGGTGGGGAGGGGGATGAAGTGAGACACTGGGAGGTGATAGGTGAGACCAGGTGAGGGGGAAGGTGGGTGTGTGGGGGAGGGGATGAAGTGAGACACTGGAAGGTGATAGGTGAGACCAGGTGAGGGGGAAGGTGGGTGGGGGAGGGGGATGAAGTGAGACACTGGGAGGTGATAGGTGAGACCAGGTGAGGGGGAAGGTGGGTGGGTGGGGAGGGGGATGAAGTGAGACACTGGGAGGTGATAGGTGAGACCAGGTGAGGGGGAAGGTGGGTGGGTGGGGAGGAGGACGAAGTAAGACACTGGGAGGTGATAGGTGAGACCAGGTGAGGGGGAAGGTGGGTGGGTAGGGGAGGGGGATGAAGTGAGACACTGGGAGGTGATAAGTGAGACCAGGTGAGGGGGAAGGTGGGTGGGTGGGGGAGGGGGATGAAGTGAGACACTGGGAGGTGATAGGTGAGACCAGGTGAGGGGGAAGGTGGGTGAGGGAGGGGGATGAAGTGAGACACTGGGAGGTGATAGGTGAGACCAGGTGAGGGGGAAGGTGGGTGGGTGGGGAGGGGGATGAAGTGAGACACTGGGAGGTGATAGGTGAGACCAGGTGAGGGGGAAGGTGGGTGGGTGGGGAGGAGGACGAAGTAAGACACTGGGAGGTGATAGGTGAGACCAGGTGAGGGGGAAGGTGGGTGGGTGGGGGAGGGGGATGAAGTGAGACACTGGGAGGTGATAGGTGAGACCAGGTGAGGGGGAAGGTGGGTGGGTGGGGAGGAGGACGAAGTAAGACACTGGGAGGTGATAGGTGAGACCAGGTGAGGGGGAAGGTGGGTGGGGAGGGGATGAAGTGAGACACTGGGAGGTGATAGGTGAGTCCAGGTGAGGGGGAAGGTGGGTGGGTGGGGAGGGGGATGAAGTGAGACACTGGGAGGTGATAGGTGAGACCAGGTGAGGGGGAAGGTGGGTGGGGAGGGGGATGAAGTGAGACACTGGGAGGTGATAGGTGAGACCAGGTGAGGGGGAAGGTGGGTGGGTGGGGAGAGGGATGAAGTGAGACACTGGGAGGTGATAGGTGAGACCAGGTGAGGGGGAAGGTGGGTGGGTGGGTATATAGGGAAGTGCGTGCACAAGGATTAAAGACTTGTAGATGGTATATAGTATAGGGAAGTGCGTGCACAAGGATTAAAGACTTGTAGATGGTATATAGTATAGGGAAGTGCGTGCACAAGGATTAAAGACTTGTAGATGGTATATAGTATAGGGAAGTGCGTGCACAAGGATTAAAGACTTGTAGATGGTATATAGTATAGGGAAGTGCGTGCACAAGGATTAAAGACTTGTAGATGGTATATAGTATAGGGAAGTGCGTGCACAAGGATTAAAGACTTGTAGATGGTATATAGTATAGGGAAGTGCGTGCACAAGGATTAAAGACTTGTAGATGGTATATAGTATAGGGAAGTGCGTGCACAAGGATTAAAGACTTGTAGATGGTATATAGTATAGGGAAGTGCGTGCACAAGGATTAAAGACTTGTAGATGGTATATAGTATAGGGAAGTGCGTGCACAAGGATTAAAGACTTGTAGATGGTATATAGTATAGGGAAGTGCGTGCACAAGGATTAAAGGCTTGTAGATGGTATATAGTATAGGGAAGTGCGTGCACAAGGATTAAAGGCATAGACTATTTTCTAAACAGGGAGGACATTCAAAAATGGGAGGAGCGAAGGGATTTGGGAGCCCTCGTGCGGGATTCCCAAAAGGTTAACTCACAGGTTGAGTTGGCGGTCAGGAAGCCAAATGCAGTCTCAGTATTCATTTTGAGAAGACTAGGATTTAAAAGCAAAGATATAATGTTGAGGCTTTATAAGGCAATGGTGAGGCCTCACTTGGAGTAATGTGAACAGTTTTGGGCCCCTTATTGGAGAAAAGGTGTGCTCACATTGGAGAGTGTCAAGAGAAGGTTCATGCAAATGACTCCAGGAATGAAAGGGTTAATGTATGAGGGGTGTTTGATGGCTCCGGGCCTGTACTCACTGGAATTTAGAAGAATGAGAGGGGATCTCATTGAAACCTACCAAAAATTGAAAGGGCTAGAGAGTGGATGTAGAGAGGATGTTTCCTATAGTGGGAGAATCTAGGACTAGAGGGCACAGCCTCAGAATAGAGGGACATCCATTTAGAACAGAAATGAAGAGGAATTTCTTTAGCTGAAGAGTGGTGAATCTGTGGAATTCTTTGCCACAGAGAGTGTACAGGCATTAGGTATATTTAAAGTGAAGGTAGATAGGTTCTTGATTAGTGAGAGTGTCAAAGGTTACAGGCAGAAGGCAAGAGAGTGGATTTGAAAGGAATAATAAATCAGCCATGATGGAACAGTGAAGCAGGCTTGATGGGCCGAGTGGCCTAATACTGCTCCAATGTCTTAGGAAGGGATGTCAGAGGTAGTAGTGAATGTGTGAACTGGGGTGGGGGAGAGATGGTTGGGGAGGCACGGGGGCGGGGTGGGGGGAGAGCAGACTCTCTCTCAGCCCAAGTCATACACAGTGGAGAACGGGAGGGTGGGGGAATGGGGATGGCCTCAGGCATCCCGGGGGTTGCAGAGACTGGGAAACAACGCGGCTGAACTCACCCCTCCTGAGGTGGGCGTAACTCCTGGTACACAGTATACTGATGAACTTCGATTCCATTGAAGCAGATTCGTCATCACCGGAGCTGCACAATTCCTGGGAATCAGAAGGTATCAGAATTATATCTGCATTCATGGAACCGGAGAGATGCCTCTTTGACCACTGTGGTGCTCTCTATCCCTCCCCGTCTCACCCACCACAAGCCCCATACATTCCTCTCCTGATCTTAAGATCACAGAGACTATTTGCCCCCAGCTTTATCTGGGGGGGGGGGAGAAATGGGGTGAGACCTGCACTGTCACCCTTTCCAGAGGCAAGACTTTTTCTCAGGTTTATTTTATTTAGAGATACAGTATGGCCCAACGAGCTGTGGACCCCAGCAACCCACTGACTTAACCCTAGCCAAATCATGGGACAATTTACCATGACCAATTTACCTACTAACCCGTACATCTTTGGACTGTGGGAGGAAACCGCAGCACCTGGACAAAACCCCCATGATTAAACTCCTTACAGAATTAAACTTTGAACTAGCCAAAAGGATCTTAAAAGGCCCTATCGTATCCGTCTCCACCACCGTTGCTGGCAGCCCATTCCACGCATTCACCACTCTCTGAGTAAACACCTTACCCCTGACATCTCCTCTGTACCTACTCCCCAGCACCTTAAACCTGTGTCCTCTTGTGGCAACCATTTCAACCCTGGGAAAAAGCCTCTGACTATCCACACGATCAATGCCTCTCATCATCTTGTACACCTCTATCAGGTCACCTCTCATTCTCCGTCGCTCCCAGGAGAAAAGGCCGAGTTCACTCAACCTATTCTCATAAGGCATGCTCCCCAATCCAGACAACGTCCTTGTAAATCTCCTCTGCACCCTTTCTATGACTTCCACATCCTTCCTGTAGTGAGGCGACCAGAACTGAGCACAGTACTCCAAGTGGGGCCTGACCAGGGTCCTATATAGCTGCAACATTACCTCTCAGCTCCTAAATTCAATTCCATGATTGATGAAGGCCAATGCACCGTATGCCTTCTCAACCACAGGGTCAACCTGTGCAGCAGCTTTGAGCATCCTATGGACTTGGACCCCAAGATCCCTCTGATCCTCCACACTGCCACGAGTCTTACCATTAATACTATATTCTGCCATCATATTTGACCTACCAAAGTCAGCCACTTCACACTTATCTGGGTGTTATACTGTATTGTTTAGGGAATAATGACAAGAAAAGATAGTCTGTACATGCTCAAGCAACGAGTGCTGGAGAGAGAACTTCCAGGTTTTCCTGATCCGCGGTTGGTTGAATCCGCGGATGTGGGATGTGGAAGCTATGGAGAGGGTGCAGAGGAGATTTCCCAGGATGTTGCCTGGATTGGAGAACAAGTCATATGAAACAAGGTTAGCAGAGCTGGGACTTTTCTCTTTGGAGCGTAGAAGAATGAGAGGGGACTTGATAGAGGTCTACAAGATTATGAGAGGCATAGATAGGGTGGATAGTCAGTACCTGTTTCCCAGGGCACCAATAGCAAACACCAGAGGGCATACGTACAAAATTAAGGGAGGGAAGTTTAGGGGAGACATCAGGGGTAAGTTTTTTACACAGAGGGTTGTGAGTGCCTGGAATGACTTGCCAGGGATGGTGGTGGAGGCTAAAACATTAGGGGTATTTAAGAGCCCCTTGGACAGGCACATGGATGAAAGGAAAATAGAGGGTTACGGGGTAGTGTGGGTTTAGTACTTTTTTAAGGATTATATGGGTCAACACAACATGGAGGGCTGAAGGGCCTGTACTGTGCTGTAATGTTCTATGGTTCTATGGGTTGAACTCCATCTGCCACTTCCCAGCCCTGTTTTGCATCCTTTCAATGTCCCACTGTAACCTCTGACAGTCCTCCACACTATCCACAACACCCCCAACCTTTGTGTCATCAGCAAATTTACTAACCCATCCCTCCACTTCCTCATCCAGGTCATTTATAAAAATCACAAAGAGTAAGGGTCCCAGAACAGATCCCTGAGGCACTCCACTGGTGACAGACCTCCATGCAGAATATGACCTGTCTACAATCAGTCTTTGCCTTCTGTGGGCAAGCCAGTTCTGGATCCACAAAGCAATATCCCCTCGGATCTCATGCTTCCTTACTTTCTCAATAAGCCTTGCATAGGGTACCTTATCAAATGGCTTTGCTGAAATCCATATACTCTACATCTACTGCTCTTTTTTCATCAATGTGTTTAGTCAGATCCTCAAAAAATTCAATCAGGCTCGTAAGGCACAACCTGCCTTTGACAAAGCCATGTTAACTATTCCTAGTCATATTATACCTCACCAAATGCTCGTAAATCTTGTCTCTCAGGATCTTCTCCATCACCTTACCAACCACTGAGGTAAGACACACTGGTCTATAATTTCCTGGGTTATCTCTACTCCCTTTCTTGAATAAAGAAACAACATCTGCAACCGTCCAATCCTCCAGAACTTCTCTCGTCCCCATTCTGTGTAAAAAAAATAACATCTCTGACATCTCCCCATACTTTCTTCCCATCTCCTTAAAATTATATCCTCTCGTATGAACCATTTTCACCCTTGGAAAAATTCTCTGGCTGTCCACTCGACCTATGCCTCTTATCTACCTCTCCTCATAAAACATTATGCCAGGCAGCACCCTGGTGAATCTCCCTCTGCACCCTCTCTAATCCAGGCAGCACCCTGGTGAATCTCCCTCTGCACCCTCTCTAATCCAGGCAGCACCCTGGTGAATCTCCCTCTGCACCTTCTCTAATCCAGGCAGCATCCTGGTAAATCTCCTCTGCACCCTCTCTAATCCAGGCAGCACCCTGGTGAATCTCCTCTGCACCCTCTCTAATCCAGGCAGCATCCTGGTAAATCTCCTCTGCACCCTCTCTAATCCAGGCAGCACCCTGGTGAATCTCCTCTGCACCCTCTCTAATCCAGGCAGCATCCTGGTGAATCTCCTCTGCACCCTCTCTAATCCAGGCAGCATCCTGTTAAATCTCCTCTGCCCCCTCTCTAAACCAGGCAGCATCCTGGTAAATCTCCTCTGCACCCTCTCTAATCCAGGCAGTATCCCCGTAAATCTCCTCTGCACCCTCTCTAATCCAGGCAGCATCCTGGTAAATCTCCTCTGCACCCTCTCTAATCCAGGCAGCATCCTGGTAAATCTCCTCTGCACCCTCTCTAATCCAGGCAGTATCCCCGTAAATCTCCTCTGCACCCTCTCTAATCCAGGCAGCATCCTGGTAAATCTCCTCTGCACCCTCTCTAATCCAGGCAGCACCCTGGTGAATCTCCTCTGCACCTTCTCTAATCCAGGCAGCATCCTGGTGAATCTCCTCTGCCCCCTCTCTAATCCAGGCAGCATCCTGGTGAATCTCCTCTGCCCCCTCTCTAAACCAGGCAGCATCCTGGTAAATCTCCTCTGCACCCTCTCTAATCCAGGCAGCATCCTGTTAAATCTCCTCTGCCCCCTCTCTAAACCAGGCAGCATCCTGGTAAATCTCCTCTGCACCCTCTCTAATCCAGGCAGCATCCTGGTGAATCTCCTCTGCACCCTCTCTAATCCAGGCAGTATCCCCGTAAATCTCCTCTGCACCCTCTCTAATCCAGGCAGCATCCTGGTGAATCTCCTCTGCACCCTCTCTAATCCAGGCAGCATCCTGGTGGATCTCCTCTGCACCCTCTCTAATCCAGGCAGCATCCTGGTAAATCTCCTCTGCCCCCTCTCTAATCCAGGCAGCATCCTGGTGAATCTCCTCTGCACCCTCTCTAATCCAGGCAGCATCCTGGTAAATCTCCTCTGCATCCTCTCTAATCCAGACAGCATCCTGGTGAATCTCCTCTGCACCCTCTCTAATCCAGGCAGCATCCTGGTGAATCTCCTCTGCACCCTCTCTAATCCAGGCAGCATCCTGTTAAATCTCCTCTGCTCCCTCTCTAAACCAGGCAGCATCCTGGTAAATCTCCTCTGCACCCTCTCTAATCCAGGCAGTATCCCCGTAAATCTCCTCTGCACCCTCTCTAATCCAGGCAGCATCCTGGTAAATCTCCTCTGCACCCTCTCTAATCCAGGCAGCATCCTGGTAAATCTCCTCTGCACCCTCTCTAATCCAGGCAGTATCCCCGTAAATCTCCTCTGCACCCTCTCTAATCCAGGCAGTATCCTGGTAAATCTCCTCTGCACCCTCTCTAATCCAGGCAGCACCCTGGTGAATCTCCTCTGCACCTTCTCTAATCCAGGCAGCATCCTGGTGAATCTCCTCTGCCCCCTCTCTAATCCAGGCAACATCCTGGTGAATCTCCTCTGCCCCCTCTCTAAACCAGGCAGCATCCTGGTAAATCTCCTCTGCACCCTCTCTAATCCAGGCAGCATCCTGTTAAATCTCCTCTGCCCCCTCTCTAAACCAGGCAGCATCCTGGTAAATCTCCTCTGCACCCTCTCTAATCCAGGCAGTATCCCCATAAATCTCCTTTGCACCCTCTCTAATCCAGGCAGCATCCTGGTAAATCTCCTCTGCACCCTCTCTAATCCAGGCAGTACCCTGGTGAATCTCCTCTGCACCTTCTCTAATCCAGGCAGCATCCTGGTGAATCTCCTCTGCCCCCTCTCTAATCCAGGCAGCATCCTGGTGAATCTCCCTCTGCCCCCTCACTAAACCAGGCAGCATCCTGGTAAATCTCCTCTGCACCCTCTCTAATCCAGGCAGTATCCCCATAAATCTCCTCTGCATCCTCTCTAATCCAGGCAGCATCCTGGTGAATCTCCTTTGCACCCTCTCTAATCCAGGCAGCACCCTGGTGAATCTCCTCTGCACCCTCTCTAATCCAGGCAGCATCCTGGTGAATCTCCTCTGCCCCCTCTCTAATCCAGGCAGCACCCTGGTGAATCTCCTCTGCACCCTCTCTAATCCAGGCAGCATCCTGGTGAATCTCCTCTGCACCATCTCTAATCCAGGCAGCATCCTGGTGAATCTCCTCTGCACCCTCTCTAATCCAGACAGCATCCTGGTGAATCTCCTCTGCCCCCTCTCTAATCCAGACAGCATCCTGGTAAATCTCCTCTGCACCCTCTCTAATCCAGACAGCATCCTGGTGAATCTCCTCTGCCCCCTCTCTAATCCAGACAGCATCCTGGTGAATCTCCTCTGCACCCTCTCTAATCCAGGCAGCATCCTGGTAAATCTCCTCTGCACCCTCTCTAATCCAGGCAGTATCCTGGTAAATCTCTGCACCCTCTCTAATCCAGGCAGCATCCTGGTGAATCTCCTCTGCCCCCTCTCTAATCCAGACAGCATCCTGGTGAATCTCCTCTGCACCCTCTCTAATCCAGGCAGCATCCTGGTGAATCTCCTCTGCCTCCCTCTGCACCCTCTCTAATCCAGGCAGCATCCTGGTGAATCTCCTCTGCACCCTCTCTAATCCAGGCAGCATCCTGGTAAATCTCCTCTGCACCCTCTCTAATCCAGGCAGCATCTTGGTAAATCTCCTCTGCACCCTCTCTAATCCAGGCATCATCCTGGTAAATCTCCTCTGCACCCTCTCTAATCCAGGCAGCATCCTGGTGAATCTCCTCTGCACCCTCTCTAATCCAGACAGCATCCTGGTGAATCTCCTCTGCACCCTCTCGAAAGCTTTCACATCAGAACTGAACACAATATTCCAAGTGTGTTCAGGGTATAACCAGGGTTTTATATTCCTGATTTCCCTAATTATTTAATTTCCCCAACTGCTGCAGTGGGGTTTGAACCTGCAGCCTGGGATCTCTTACCGGTAGATGAGAAATCTGACCATAAGTCACAGTTTGCGAAGACTGCTGAGAGAATTATCGAGATCTCTCTCACGCCCATCCAGGCCGTACACCAGAAGCTATTTTTGCAGAGCCCACACTTTGTCAAGCACTGCTCCCATCCGACCCACCTCTTTGACTCTTCCTACCATCAGGCAGAATGTATCGCAGTATAAAATCAAGGATTGTTAGGCTGATAACAGCTTCTTTCCCCAGGCTGGGAGACTTCTGAACACCCAGTACATGTTATTTATGACAATTCCAGTAGCACATTGCACAGTTGTATATTTAACTTTTGGTCATACAGTACTGTGCAAAGTCTTAGGCACACATACTGTGCCTATAAAAAGTATTCACTCTCCTTGGAAACTTACATGTTTTATAGTTTTACAACATTGAATCACAGTGGATTTAATTTAGCTTTTTTTGACACTGATCAAAAGATAAATCCTCTTCCGTGTCAAAGTGAAAATTGATTTCTACAAAGTGATCTAAATTAATTACAAATATAAAACACAAAATAATTGATTGCATAAGTACTTACCCCCTTCAAGTCAGTATTTAGTAGAAGCACCTTTGGCAGCAATTACAGCCTTGAGTCTGTGGATAGGTCTCTATCAGCTTTGCACATCTGGACACTGCAATTTTTCTCCATTCTTCTTTACAAAAGGTGTTCAAGCTCTGTCGGATCGTGAGTGAACAGTCCGTTTCAATTCCAGCCACAAATCTTCAATTGGGTTGAGGTCTGGACTCTGACTTGGCCACTCCAAGATATTAACTTTGTTGTTTTTAAGCCATTTCTGTGTAGCTTTGGCTTTGTGCTTGGAGTCATTGTCTTGCTGGAAAGCAAATCTTCTCCCAAGTCTCAGTTCCCTTACAGACTGCATCAGGTTTTCCTCCAGGATTTCCCTGTATTTTGCTGCATTCATTTTACCCTCTGCCTTCACAAGCCTTCCAGGGCCTGATGCACCAAACATAGCATTTAGTCTGATGGCCAAAAAGCTCAATTCTGGTTTAATCAGACTACAGAACCTTCTTCCAGCTGACTTCAGAGTCTCCCACGTGCCTTCTGGCAAACTCTAGCTGAGATTTCATGAGAGTTTATTTCAACAGTGGTTTTCTCTTTGCCACTCCTCCATAAAGCTGTGACTGGTGAAGCTCCCGGGTAACAGTTGTTGTATGCACAGTCTCTCCCATCTCAGCCACTGAAGCTTGTAACCCCTCCAGGGTTGTCACAGGTCTCTTGGTGGCCTCCCTCACTAGTCCCCTTCTTGCACGGTCATTCAGTTTTTGAGGACAGCCCGCTCTAGGCAGATCTACAGCAGTGCCATATTCTTTCCGTTTCTCAGCAATTGACTTAATTGTACTCCTTCAGTTGCTTGGAAATTTTCTTGTATCTATCTCCTGACTTGCGCTTTTCGATAACCTTTTCGTGGAGTTTCTTGGGGTGTTCCTTTGTCTTCATGGTGTAGTTTTTGCCAGGATACTGACTCACCAGCAGTTGCATCTTCCAGATACAGGAGTATTTTTACTATAGCCATTTAAAACACCTGCACACAAGTGATCTCCATTTAACTAATTATTTGACTTTAAAACCAATTGGCTGCACCAGTGATGATTTAGTGTGTCATATTAAAGAGGGTGAATATTTATGCAATCAATTATTTTGTGTTTTATATTTGTAATTAATTTAGATCACTTTGTAAAGATCTGTTTTTACATTGACACAAAAGAGTTTTTCTGTTGATCAGTGTCAAAAAAGCCAAATTAAATCCATTGTGATTCAACATTGTAAAACAAGCCAAGAAAACTCCCAAGGGGTGGGGGTGATTATAGACACTATATATTATTTCTGTTTTTGTGCTATTTTTAATCTATTCAATAAACATACGTATACTTACTGTATTTGTTAATTTTTTTATTTATCCTTTCTATAGTATCATGCACTGCATTGAACTGCTGCTGCCACGTTAACAATTTGACGACAAATGTGACCTGATTCTGATTGTAATTCTGAATTGTCGCAGCATCAGATAAATAGCAGTCACAGGAAAAACATTAATACTCATAAGATACAATTTCAACAAGAGAATTGATCTGCTTTTTTCACCATGTGCATTTACATGTATTAGAGTTTGTTGTGGCGAGCATGGAGTAAAGGAATTGCTCGAGGAATATAAAGAATGTAAAAGGGATCTTAAGAAAGAGATTAGAAAAGCTAAAAGAAGATACAAGGTTGCTTTGGCAAGTAAGGTGAAAATAAAATCCGAAAGGTTTCTACAGTTATATTAATAGCAAAAGGATAGTGAGGGATAAAATTGGTCCCTTAGAGAATCAGAGTGGACAGCTATGTGTGGAGCGGAAAGAGATGGGGGAGATTTTGAACAATTTCTTTTCTTCGGTATTCACTAAGGAGAAGGATATTGAATTGTGTCAGGTAAGGAAAACAAGTAGGGAAGTTATGGAAGCTATGACGATTAAAGAGGAGGAAGTACTGAAGCTTTTAAGGAGTATAAAAGTGGATAAATCTCCAGGTACTGACAGGATATTCCCTAGGACCTTGAGGGAGGTTATTGTAGAAATAGCAGGGGCTCTGACAGAAATATTTCAAATGTCATTAGAAACAGGGATGGTGCTGGAGGATTGGCGTATTGCTCATGTGGTTCCATTGTTTAAAAAGGGTTCTCAGAGTAAACCTAGCAATTAAAGGCCTGTAAGTTTGATGTCAGTGGTGGGTAAATTAATGGAAAGCATTCTTAGAGATGGTATTTATAATTATCTGGATAGACAGGGTCTGATTAGGAACAGTCAACATGGATTTGTGCGTGGAAGTTCATGTTTGACAAACCTTACTGAATTTTTTGAAGAGGTTACAAGGAAAGTTGACGAGGGTAAAGCAGTGGATGTTGTCTATATGGACTTTGACAAGGTTCCACACAGAAGGTTAGTTCGGAAAGTTCAATCGTTAGGTATTAATATTGAAGTAGTAAATTGGATTCAACAGTGGCTGGAAGGGAGACGCTAGAGAGTAGTGGTGGATAACTGATTGTCAAGTTGGAGACCGGTGACTAGTGGTGTGCCTCAGGGATCTGTACTGGATCCAATGTTGCTTGTCATATACATTAATGATCTGGATGATGGGGTGGTAAATTGGATTAGTAAGTATGCAGATGATACTAAGATAGGTGGTGTTATGGATAATGGAGGTTTTCAAAGCTTGCAGAGAGATTTAGGCCAGTTAGAAGAGTGGGCTGAATGATGGCAGATGGAGTTTAATGCTGATAAGTGTGAGGTGCTACATTTTGGTAGGAATAATCAAAATAGGACATACATGATAAAAGGTAGGGCATTAAGGAATGCAGTAGAACAGAGTGATCTAGGAATAATAGTACATAGTTCCCTGAAGGTGGAATCTCATGTGGATAGGGTGGTGAAGAAAGCTTTTGGTATGCTGGCCTTTATAAATCAGAGCATTGAGTATAGGAGTTGGGATGTAATGTTATAATTGTACAAGGTATTGGTGAGGCCAAATTTGGATTCTTGTGCACAGTTTTGTCACCGAATTATAGGAAAGATGTCAACAAAATAGAGAGAGTACAGAGGAGATTTACTAGAATGTTACCTGGGTTTCATCACTTAAGTTACAGAGAAAGGTTGAACAAGTTAGGTCTTTATTCTTTGGAGTGTAGAAGGTTGAGGGGGGACATGATAGAGGTATTTAAAGTTATGAGGGGGATAGATAGAGTTGACGTGGATAGGCTTTTAGGGGAGATTCAAACAAGAGGACATGAGTTGAGAGTTAAAGGACAAAAGTTTAGGTGTAACATGAGGGGGAACTTCTTTACTCAGAGAGTGGTAGCTGTGTGGAACGAGCTTCCAGTAGAAATGGCAGAGGTAGGTTTGATATTGTAATTTAAAAAAAATTGGATAGGTATATGGACAGGAAATGAATGAAGGGTTATGGGCTGAGTGCGGGTCAGTGGGACTAGGTGAGAGTAAGCGTTCGGCATGGACTAGAAGGGCTGAGATGGTCTGTTTCCATGCTGTAATTGTTATATGGTTATATGGACACGTAACAAAAGAACATTCAACAAATATAAAGAATAAAGAATCTTATAAAAGTAAAGTTAGAGTTTGAAGTATGGCTACTGAATAAAATGTGCATAAATACCTAATCACCAGCATGTATTTACAATGTAAACAACATTATGAACAGTGGTTTAAAGTGTTTCCAGTGCCGTGATAGGGGTAGTAGATAGAGGGGGTGGTGGAGGGGCTAACTAGAATGGTTGATCAGATTAACTACTTGAGGTAAGAAGCTTTTAAGATGGTGTAAAAACATTTGGAATTTTTTTAAAAGTCGATTTTAGCATAAAGTGGTCATGGTGTTACTTAACTGTAATGACTGCAGTTTTGTTGTTCGGTTCAAGAACCTGATGGTTGACAGTAAGTTGCTGTTCTTGAACCTGGTGGCGTGGGACTTAAGGCTTCAGTATCTCTGTCCGATGGGAGCTGTGAGCTTGAACCTGGTGGCGTGGGACTTAAGGCTTCAGTATCTCTGTCCGATGGGAGCTGTGAGCTTGAACCTGGTGGCGTGGGACTTAAGGCTTCAGTATCTCTGTCCGATGGGAGCTGTGAGCTTGAACCTGGTGGCGTGGGACTTAAGGCTTCAGTATCTCTGTCCGATGGGAGCTGTGAGCTTGAACCTGGTGGCGTGGGACTTAAGGCTTCAGTATCTCTGTCCGATGGGAGCTGTGAGCTTGAACCTGGTGGCGTGGGACTTAAGGCTTCAGTATCTCTGTCCGATGGGAGCTGTGAGCTTGAACCTGGTGGCGTGGGACTTAAGGCTTCAGTATCTCTGTCCAATGGGAGCTGTGAGAAGATTGCATGGCCTGGATGGTGGGAGTCTTTGATGATGAATGGTGCCTTCTGCAGAGCCTCTGTAGGGAATAGCGATGGTGGGGAGGGAAGTTTCCATGAGGTATTGAGCTGAGTCCATTTCCCTCTGCAGCTCCTGATGTTCCTCTGCAGTCCCAGAGCGTGATGAGCATTCATAGTATCCAGACCAGTCAGGCCCACTTTCAACAGTAGATCTGTAACGTTTGCAAGCAACAATGCAAGCTTCACCCTCCCTGGAGGGGAATCGAACTGACACAGTTTGAACTAGGTTGTTGGTTTCTGAGATGCCATGTTTCCACTATAACTGGGAGATCATGTTCCTGTACCGGACTGTCACTCGACCTCCCTCTCACCCCAAACCAGAATCAGGTTTACCATCAATATCTTCATGATGTGAAATTTGTTGGTTTGCAAGGACATGAAATTACTATGTATTTCAAAATAAAAAGTGGAAAGAAAAGGATGGAATAATGAGGACCATTTAGAAATCTGGTGGTGGAGTGAAGAAGTTGTTCCTAAATAGTTGATTCGGGGTCTTTTGCCTCCTCCCCAATGCTAAAAATGAGAAGAGGGTATATCCTATGTGGTGATAGTTTCTACCATCTTGACACTTAAAGACGTGCTTGACAGTGGAGAAGGTTATGTCTGTGGTGGAGCTGGCGGAGTCTACAGTCCTGTGCAGCCTCTTGCTATCCCCTGCACTGGAGCTTTCAGTCCAGGCGGCAACCTTGCACTCAGTGGCAGCAAGACCGAGGAACTGATTGTGGACTTCAGGAAGGAGAAGTTAGGAGAACACACTTCAGCCCTCATTGAGCTGTCAGTGGTGGAGGAGACGAGTAGTTTCAAGCTCCTGAGCATCAACATCTCTGAAGATCAGTCCTGGACTGAATATATCGATGCAATTATGGAGAAGGCATGACAGTGACTGCATTTCATTAGGCGTTTGAGGAAATTTGGTAAGTCACCAAAGACTCTTGCAAATTTCTACAGATGTACCATGGAGAACATTGTAACTGGTTGCATCACCACCAGGTAAGGAGCCACCAGTCCGTAGGGTCGAAAGAAGCTGCAAAGGTTTGTAGACTTGCTAAGCTCCATTGTGGGCACAGCTTCCCACCATCGAAGGCAGTGGAATCTATCATTGAAGACCATCCCCTCTGAGGACATGCCCTCTTCTCTTTACAGACATTGGGAGCCTGAAGATCCACACTCAATGTTCTAGGAACAGTTTCTTCCCCTTTGCCATCAGATCTCTGAATGGTGCATGAACCCGTGAACACTACCTCACTGCCATTTTAATTCCTCTCCCAATTCCCATTCTGACACGTTGGTCCGTGGCCACGATGAGGCCGCTCTCAGAGTGGAGGACGGCACCTCATATACTGTCTGGGAAGCTTCCAACCTGATGGCAGGAATATTGATTTCTCCAGCTTCCGGTAACTTTCCCTCTCCCTCTTTCCTCTCATTCTATTCCCCACTTTGGGCTCTTCTCTCTTTTTCTCACCTGCCTATCACCTACTCCAGTTCCCCTCCTCCTTCCCTTTCTCCCATAGTCCACTCTCCTCTCCTATAAGGTTTCTTCTTCAGCCCTTTGTTTTTTCCACCTATCACCTCCCAGCTTCTTACTTCATCTTCCTTCCCCACCCACCTGGCTTCACCTATCACCTGCCAGCTTCTTACTTCATTTCCCTTCCCCACCCGCTTGGCTTCACCTATCACCTGCCAGCTAGTCCTCCTTCCCCTCTCTGCACCTCATTCTGTCATCTGGCCCCTTCATTTCCAGTCCTGATGAAGGGTCTAGGCCCAAAATGTTGCCTGTTTATTCATTTCCACAGATGCTGCCTGACTTGCTGAGTTCCTGTCAAACCTGTTGGAATTCTTTGAGGAGGTTACAAGCTGGATAGATAAAAGGGATGCAGTGGATGTTGTATATTTTGGTTAAAGCATTGGCTGATTGGTAGGAGGCAACAAGTGGGAATAAAAGGATCCTTTTCTGGTTGGCTGCCAGTGACCAGTGGTGTTCCGCAGGGGTCGGTGTTGGGACCACTTATTTTTATGCTGTATATCGATGATTTAGATGATGGAATAGGTGGCTTTGTTGCCAAGTTTGCAGATGATACAAAGATTGGTGGAGGGGCAGGTAGTGTTGAGGAAACAGGTAGGATACAGAAGGACTTAGACAGATTAGGAGAATGGGCAAGAGAGTGGCAAATGAAATACAATGTTGGAAAATGCATGGTCATGCACTTTGGTAGTAGAAATCAATGTGCAGACTATGTTCTAACCTGGGAGAAAATCATAAAATCTGAGATGCAAATGGACTTGGGAGTCCTTGTACAAAACACCCTGCAGGTTAACTTGCAGGTTGAGTCGGTGATGAGGAAGGCAAATGCCATGTTAGCATGAATTTCAAGATGTCTAGAATACAAGAGCAGGGATGTGATGCTGAGGCTTTATAAGGCACTGGTGAGGCCTCACCTTGAGAATTGTGAACAGTTTTGGGCCCCTCATCTTAGAAAAGATGTGCTGGCATTGGAGAGGGTTCAGAGGACGATTCCAGGAATGAAAGGGTTATCATACAAGGATCATTTGATGGCTCTGGGTCTGTACTCGCTGGAATTTAGGATGAGGGGGGATCTCATTGAAACATTTTGAATGTTGAAAGGCCTAGACAGAGTAGATGTGAAAAGGATGTTTCCCAGGGTGGGAGTGTCTAGGACAAGAGGGCTGTCAATTTAAAACAGGGATGCAAAGAAATTTCTTTAGCCAGAGAGTGGTAAATTTCTGGAATTTGTTATCACAGGCAGCTGAGGAGGCCAGGTCATTGGATGTACGAGGGTGATTGATAAGTGTGTGGCCTAAGGTAGAAGGCGTCAATTTTAGAAAACCGAGCACATTTATTTTTCCTACACTTACACACTTAGTCCAGCGGTCGTGGAGCATACGGATCTCTTCTTTGTAGAAGCGGTCCACAGCAGAGGTGATAAGTTCGTGGCCTAAGGTAGAAGGAGATGAGTTATTAACCAAACTTTCTGCATTTTAACATAGAGTTGAACTGGAGGTCCAAGACACTCTCGTTACACGCACGTGTAGTTCAGTCACCCCCGCTGTGGACCACTTTTACAAAGAAGGGATCCGTATGCTCCACAACAGCTGGACTAAGTGTGTACATGTAGGAGGGGCCGATGTTGAAAAATAAAGGTGCTAGGTTTTCTAGGTTTCCTTCTACCCTAGACCACAAACTTATCAATCACCCCTCGTACTTAAGGCAGAGCAGGACAGATTCTTGATTGGACACGGCATCGGGGAGAAGGCTGAGGAGGAGCAGGAAAGGATCACCCTTGATTGAATGACGGAGCAGACTCGATTGACCAAATGGCTTCATTCTGCTCCTGTGTCTTACAGTCTTCTTCCAGTATTTTATGTGTGTTGCCTCTTTGTTTACGCAGCTTGTATTTATTTTCATGGCTGCTGCCAGGAGATATCTGACATATGTCAGAGATGTTAACCGTGATTCAGGCTCTGATGCAGCCAGTCAGAATGCTCTCCATTGGAAACCTTCCCTGGGGGTTGGGGGGGGGGGGGTACACCACACCAACACTTCCCCACACCGTTTCCCCCGGTCCTTCCCCACACCGTTTCCCCCGGTCCTTCCCCACACTGTTTCCCCCGGTCCTTCCCCACACCGTTTCCCCCGGTCCTTCCCCACACCGTTTCCCCCGGTCCTTCCCCACACCGTTTCCCCCGGTCCTTCCCCACACCGTTTCCCCCGGTCCTTCCCCACACCGTTTCCCCCGGTCCTTCCCCACACCGTTTCCCCCGGTCCTTCCCCACACCATTTCCCCCGGTCCTTCCCCACACCATTTCCCCCTGTCCTTCCCCACACAGTTTCCCCCGGTCCTTCCCCACACCGTTTCCCCCTGTCCTTCCCCACACCGTTTCCCCCTGTCCTTCCCCACACCGTTTCCCCCTGTCCTTCCCCACACCGTTTCCCCCGGTCCTTCCCCACACCGTTTCCCCCGGTCCTTCCCCACACCGTTTCCCCCGGTCCTTCCCCACACCGTTTCCCCGTGTCCTTCCCCACACCGTTTCCCCCTGTCCTTCCCCACACCGTTTCCCCCGGTCCTTCCCCACACCGTTTCCCCCTGTCCTTCCCCACACCGTTTCCCCCTGTCCTTCCCCACACCGTTTCCCCCCTGTCCTTCCCCACACCGTTTCCCCCTGTCCTTCCCCACACCGTTTCCCCCTGTCCTTCCCCACACCGTTTCCCCCTGTCCTTCCCCACACCGTTTCCCCCTGTCCTTCCCCACACCGTTTCCCCCTGTCCTTCCCCACACCGTTTCCCCCGGTCCTTCCCCACACCGTTTCCCCCTGTCCTTCCCCACACCGTTTCCCCCTGTCCTTCCCCACACCGTTTCCCCCTGTCCTTCCCCACACCGTTTCCCCCGGTCCTTCCCCACACCGTTTCCCCCTGTCCTTCCCCACACCGTTTCCCCCGGTCCTTCCCCCACACCGTTTCCCCCTGTCCTTCCCCACACCGTTTCCCCCTGTCCTTCCCCACACCGTTTCCCCCGGTCCTTCCCCACACCGTTTCCCCCGGTCCTTCCCCACACCGTTTCCCCCTGTCCTTCCCCACACCGTTTCCCCCTGTCCTTCCCCACACCGTTTCCCCCGGGTCTTCCCCACACCGTTTCCCCCTGTCCTTCCCCACACCGTTTCCCCCTGTCCTTCCCCACACCGTTTCCCCCGGTCCTTCCCCACACCGTTTCCCCCTGTCCTTCCCCACACCGTTTCCCCCGGTCCTTCCCCACACCGTTTCCCCCGGTCCTTCCCCACACCGTTTCCCCGTGTCCTTCCCCACACCGTTTCCCCCTGTCCTTCCCCACACCGTTTCCCCCGGTCCTTCCCCACACCGTTTCCCCCTGTCCTTCCCCACACCGTTTCCCCCTGTCCTTCCCCACACCGTTTCCCCCTGTCCTTCCCCACACCGTTTCCCCCTGTCCTTCCCCACACCGTTTCCCCCTGTCCTTCCCCACACCGTTTCCCCCTGTCCTTCCCCACACCGTTTCCCCCGGTCCTTCCCCACACCGTTTCCCCCTGTCCTTCCCCACACCGTTTCCCCCTGTCCTTCCCCACACCGTTTCCCCCTGTCCTTCCCCACACCGTTTCCCCCGGTCCTTCCCCACACCGTTTCCCCCGGTCCTTCCCCACACCGTTTCCCCCGGTCCTTCCCCACACCGTTTCCCCCTGTCCTTCCCCACACCGTTTCCCCCTGTCCTTCCCCACACCGTTTCCCCCGGTCCTTCCCCACACCGTTTCCCCCGGTCCTTCCCCACACCGTTTCCCCCTGTCCTTCCCCACACCGTTTCCCCCTGTCCTTCCCCACACCGTTTCCCCCGGTCCTTCCCCACACCGTTTCCTCCTGTCCTTCCCCACACCGTTTCCCCCGGTCCTTCCCCACACCGTTTCCCCCGGTCCTTCCCCACACCGTTTCCCCCGGGTCTTCCCCACACCGTTTCCCCCGGTCCTTCCCCACACCGATTCCCCCGGTCCTTCCCCACACCGTTTCCCCCTGTCCTTCCCCACACCGTTTCCCCCGGTCCTTCCCCACACCGTTTCCCCCGGTCCTTCCCCACACCGTTTCCCCCTGTCCTTCCCCACACCGTTTCCCCCTGTCCTTCCCCACACCGTTTCCCCCGGTCCTTCCCCACACCGTTTCCCCCTGTCCTTCCCCACACCGTTTCCCCCGGTCCTTCCCCACACCGTTTCCCCCGGTCCTTCCCCACACCGTTTCCCCCGGTCCTTCCCCACACCGTTTCCCCCGGTCCTTCCCCACACCGTTTCCCCCGGTCCTTCCCCACACCGTTTCCCCCGGGTCTTCCCCACACCGTTTCCCCCGGTCCTTCCCCACACCGTTTCCCCCGGTCCTTCCCCACACCGTTTCCCCCGGTCCTTCCCCACACCGTTTCCCACTGTCCTTCCCCACACCGTTTCCCCCGGTCCTTCCCCACACCGTTTCCCCCGGTCCTTCCCCACACCGTTTCCCCCGGTCCTTCCCCACACCGTTTCCCCCGGTCCTTCCCCACACCGTTTCCCCCGGTCCTTCCCCACACCGTTTCCCCCTGTACTTCCCCACACCGTTTCCCCCGGTCCTTCCCCACACCGTTTCCCCCGGTCCTTCCCCACACCGTTTCCCCGTGTCCTTCCCCACACCGTTTCCCCCCGTCCTTCCCACACCGTTTCCCCCGGTCCTTCCCCACACCGTTTCCCCCCGTCCTTCCCCACACCGTTTCCCCCTGTCCTTCCCCACACCGTTTCCCCCTGTCCTTCCCCACACCGTTTCCCCCTGTCCTTCCCCACACCGTTTCCCCCTGTCCTTCCCCACACCGTTTCCCCCTGTCCTTCCCCACACCGTTTCCCCCTGTCCTTCCCCACACCGTTTCCCCCGGTCCTTCCCCACACCGTTTCCCCCTGTCCTTCCCCACACCGTTTCCCCCTGTCCTTCCCCACACCGTTTCCCCCTGTCCTTCCCCACACCGTTTCCCCCCGGTCCTTCCCCACACCGTTTCCCCCGGTCCTTCCCCACACCGTTTCCCCCGGTCCTTCCCCACACCGTTTCCCCCTGTCCTTCCCCCACACCGTTTCCCCCTGTCCTTCCCCACACCGTTTCCCCCGGTCCTTCCCCACACCGTTTCCCCCGGTCCTTCCCCACACCGTTTCCCCCTGTCCTTCCCCACACCGTTTCCCCCTGTCCTTCCCCACACCGTTTCCCCCGGTCCTTCCCCACACCGTTTCCTCCTGTCCTTCCCCACACCGTTTCCCCCGGTCCTTCCCCACACCGTTTCCCCCGGTCCTTCCCCACACCGTTTCCCCGGTCCTTCCCCACACCGTTTCCCCCGGGTCTTCCCCACACCGTTTCCCCCGGTCCTTCCCCACACCGATTCCCCCGGTCCTTCCCCACACCGTTTCCCCCTGTCCTTCCCCACACCGTTTCCCCCCGGTCCTTCCCCACACCGTTTCCCCCGGTCCTTCCCCACACCGTTTCCCCCTGTCCTTCCCCACACCGTTTCCCCCTGTCCTTCCCCACACCGTTTCCCCCGGTCCTTCCCCACACCGTTTCCCCCTGTCCTTCCCCACACCGTTTCCCCCGGTCCTTCCCCACACCGTTTCCCCCGGTCCTTCCCCACACCGTTTCCCCCGGTCCTTCCCCACACCGTTTCCCCCGGTCCTTCCCCACACCGTTTCCCCCGGTCCTTCCCCACACCGTTTCCCCCGGGTCTTCCCCACACCGTTTCCCCCGGTCCTTCCCCACACCGTTTCCCCCGGTCCTTCCCCACACCGTTTCCCCCGGTCCTTCCCCACACCGTTTCCCACTGTCCTTCCCCACACCGTTTCCCCCGGTCCTTCCCCACACCGTTTCCCCCGGTCCTTCCCCACACCGTTTCCCCCGGTCCTTCCCCACACCGTTTCCCCCTGTCCTTCCCCACACCGTTTCCCCCGGTCCTTCCCCACACCGTTTCCCCCGGTCCTTCCCCACACCGTTTTCCCCTGTCCTTCCCCACACCGTTTCCCCCTGTCCTTCCCCACACCGTTTCCCCCTGTCCTTCCCCACACCGTTTCCCCCGGTCCTTCCCCACACCGTTTCCCCCGGTCCTTCCCCACACCGTTTCCCCCGGTCCTTCCCCACACCGTTTCCCCCTGTCCTTCCCCACACCGTTTCCCCCTGTCCTTCCCCACACCGTTTCCCCCTGTCCTTCCCCACACCGTTTCCCCCTGTCCTTCCCCACACCGTTTCCCCCTGTCCTTCCCCACACCGTTTCCCCCTGTCCTTCCCCACACCGTTTCCCCCTGTCCTTCCCCACACCGTTTCCCCGGTCCTTCCCCACACCGTTTCCCCCTGTCCTTCCCCACACCGTTTCCCCCTGTCCTTCCCCACACCGTTTCCCCCTGTCCTTCCCCACACCGTTTCCCCCGGTCCTTCCCCACACCGTTTCCCCCGGTCCTTCCCCACACCGTTTCCCCCGGGTCTTCCCCACACCGTTTCCCCCCGGTCCTTCCCCACACCGTTTCCCCCGGTCCTTCCCCACACCGTTTCCCCGGTCCTTCCCCACACCGTTTCCCCCGGTCCTTCCCCACACCGTTTCCCACTGTCCTTCCCCACACCGTTTCCCCCGGTCCTTCCCCACACCGTTTCCCCCGGTCCTTCCCCACACCGTTTCCCCCGGTCCTTCCCCACACCGTTTCCCCCGGTCCTTCCCCACACCGTTTCCCCCTGTCCTTCCCCACACCGTTTCCCCCTGTCCTTCCCCACACCGTTTCCCCCTGTCCTTCCCCACACCGTTTCCCCCGGTCCTTCCCCACACCGTTTCCCCCTGTCCTTCCCCACACCGTTTCCCCCGGTTCTTCCCCACACCGTTTCCCCCGGTCCTTCCCCACACCGTTTCCCCCGGTCCTTCCCCACACCGTTTCCCCCGGTCCTTCCCCACACCGTTTCCCCCGGTCCTTCCCCACACCGTTTCCCCCGGTCCTTCCCCACACCGTTTCCCCCGGGTCTTCCCCACACCGTTTCCCCCGGTCCTTCCCCACACCGTTTCCCCCGGTCCTTCCCCACACCGTTTCCCACTGTCCTTCCCCACACCGTTTCCCACTGTCCTTCCCCACACCGTTTCCCCCCGGTCCTTCCCCACACCGTTTCCCACTGTCCTTCCCCACACCGTTTCCCCCGGTCCTTCCCCACACCGTTTCCCCCGGTCCTTCCCCACACCGTTTCCCCCGGTCCTTCCCCACACCGTTTCCCCCGGTCCTTCCCCACACCGTTTCCCCCGGGTCTTCCCCACACCGTTTCCCCCGGTCCTTCCCCACACCGTTTCCCCCGGTCCTTCCCCACACCGTTTCCCCCGGTCCTTCCCCACACCGTTTTCCCCTGTCCTTCCCCACACCGTTTCCCCCTGTCCTTCCCCACACCGTTTCCCCCGGTCCTTCCCCACACCGTTTCCCCCCGGTCCTTCCCCACACCGTTTCCCACTGTCCTTCCCCACACCGTTTCCCACTGTCCTTCCCCACACCGTTTCCCCCGGTCCTTCCCCACACCGTTTCCCCCGGTCCTTCCCCACACCGTTTCCCACTGTCCTTCCCCACACCGTTTCCCCCGGTCCTTCCCCACACCGTTTCCCCCGGTCCTTCCCCACACCGTTTCCCCCGGTCCTTCCCCACACCGTTTCCCCCGGTCCTTCCCCACACCGTTTCCCCCCGGGTCTTCCCCACACCGTTTCCCCGGTCCTTCCCCACACCGTTTCCCCCGGTCCTTCCCCACACCGTTTCCCCCGGTCCTTCCCCACACCGTTTCCCCCGGTCCTTCCCCACACCGTTTCCCACTGTCCTTCCCCACAACCGTTTCCCCCGGTCCTTCCCCACACCGTTTCCCCCGGTCCTTCCCCACACCGTTTCCCCCGGTCCTTCCCCACACCGTTTCCCCCGGTCCTTCCCCACACCGTTTCCCCCTGTCCTTCCCCACACCGTTTCCCCGGTCCTTCCCCACACCGTTTCCCCCGGTCCTTCCCCACACCGTTTTCCCCCTGTCCTTCCCCACACCGTTTCCCCCTGTCCTTCCCCACACCGTTTCCCCCTGTCCTTCCCCACACCGTTTCCCCCGGTCCTTCCCCACACCGTTTCCCCCGGTCCTTCCCCACACCGTTTCCCCCGGTCCTTCCCCACACCGTTTCCCCCTGTCCTTCCCCACACCGTTTCCCCCTGTCCTTCCCAACACCGTTTCCCCCTGTCCTTCCCAACACCGTTTCCCCCTGTCCTTCCCCACACCGTTTCCCCCTGTCCTTCCCCACACCGTTTCCCCCTGTCCTTCCCCACACCGTTTCCCCCCTGTCCTTCCCCACACCGTTTCCCCCTGTCCTTCCCCACACCGTTTCCCCCTGTCCTTCCCCACACCGTTTCCCCCTGTCCTTCCCCACACCGTTTCCCCCTGTCCTTCCCCACACCGTTTCCCCCTGTCCTTCCCCACACCGTTTCCCCCTGTCCTTCCCCACACCGTTTCCCCGGTCCTTCCCCACACCGTTTCCCCCGGTCCTTCCCCACACCGTTTCCCCCGGTCCTTCCCCACACCGTTTCCCCCGGTCCTTCCCCACACCGTTTCCCCCGGTCCTTCCCCACACCGTTTCCCCGGTCCTTCCCCACACCGTTTCCCACGGTCCTTCCCCACACCGTTTCCCCCGGTCCTTCCCCACACCGTTTCCCCCGGTCCTTCCCCACACCGTTTCCCCCGGTCCTTCCCCACACCGTTTCCCCCGGTCCTTCCCCACACCGTTTCCCCCGGTCCTTCCCCACACCGTTTCCCCCTGTCCTTCCCCACACCGTTTCCCCCTGTCCTTCCCACACCGTTTCCCCCGGTCCTTCCCCACACCGTTTCCCCCGGTCCTTCCCCACACCGTTTCCCCCGGTCCTTCCCCACACCGTTTCCCCCGGTCCTTCCCCACACCGTTTCCCCCGGTCCTTCCCCACACCGTTTCCCCCGGTCCTTCCCCACACCGTTTCCCCCGGTCCTTCCCCACACCGTTTCCCCCGGTCCTTCCCCACACCGTTTCCCCCGGTCCTTCCCCACACCGTTTCCCCCGGTCCTTCCCCACACCGTTTCCCCCGGTCCTTCCCCACACCGTTTCCCCCGGTCCTTCCCCACACCGTTTCCCCCGGTCCTTCCCCACACCGTTTCCCCCGGTCCTTCCCCACACCGTTTCCCCCGGTCCTTCCCCACACCGTTTCCCCCGGTCCTTCCCCACACCGTTTCCCCCGGTCCTTCCCCACACCGTTTCCCCCGGTCCTTCCCCACACCGTTTCCCCCGGTCCTTCCCCACACCGTTTCCCCCGGTCCTTCCCCACACCGTTTCCCCCGGTCCTTCCCCACACCGTTTCCCCCGGTCCTTCCCCACACCGTTTCCCACTGTCCTTCCCCACACCGTTTCCCCCGGTCCTTCCCCACACCGTTTCCCCCGGTCCTTCCCCACACCGTTTCCCCCGGTCCTTCCCCACACCGTTTCCCCCGGTCCTTCCCCACACCGTTTCCCCCGGTCCTTCCCCACACCGTTTCCCCCGGTCCTTCCCCACACCGTTTCCCCCGGTCCTTCCCCACACCGTTTCCCCCGGTCCTTCCCCACACCGTTTCCCCCGGTCCTTCCCCACACCGTTTCCCCCGGTCCTTCCCCACACCGTTTCCCCCTGTCCTTCCCCACACCGTTTCCCCCTGTCCTTCCCCACACCGTTTCCCCCTGTCCTTCCCCACACCGTTTCCCCCGGTCCTTCCCCACACCGTTTCCCCCGGTCCTTCCCCACACCGTTTCCCCCTGTCCTTCCCCACACCGTTTCCCCCTGTCCTTCCCCACACCGTTTCCCCTGTCCTTCCCCACACCGTTTCCCCCGGTCCTTCCCCACACCGTTTCCCCGGTCCTTCCCCACACCGTTTCCCCTGTCCTTCCCCACACCGTTTCCCCCGGTCCTTCCCCACACCGTTTCCCCGGTCCTTCCCCACACCGTTTCCCCCGGTCCTTCGTTTCCCCTCTCACACCGTTTCCCACTGTCCTTCCCCACACCGTTTCCCCCGGTCCTTCCCCACACCGTTTCCCCCTGTCCTTCCCCACACCGTTTCCCCCGGTCCTTCCCCACACCGTTTCCCCCTGTCCTTCCCCACACCGTTTCCCCCGGTCCTTCCCCACACCGTTTCCCCGGTCCTTCCCCACACCGTTTTCCCCCGGTCCTTCCCCACACCGTTTCCCCCTGTCCTTCCCCACACCGTTTCCCCTGTCCTTCCCACACCGTTTCCCCCGGTCCTTCCCCACACCGTTTCCCCCCGGTCCTTCCCCACACCGTTTCCCCTGTCCTTCCCCACACCGTTTCCCCCGGTCCTTCCCCACACCGTTTCCCCCGGTCCTTCCCCACACCGTTTCCCCCGGTCCTTCCCCACACCGTTTCCCCCCTGTCCTTCCCCACACCGTTTCCCCCGGTCCTTCCCCACACCGTTTCCCCCTGTCCTTCCCACACCGTTTCCCCCGGTCCTTCCCCACACCGTTTCCCCCGGTCCTTCCCCACACCGTTTCCCCCGGTCCTTCCCCACACCGTTTCCCCCTGTCCTTCCCCACAACCGTTTCCCCCGGTCCTTCCCCACACCGTTTCCCCCGGTCCTTCCCACACACCGTTTCCCCCTGTCCTTCCCCACACCGTTTCCCCCCGGTCCTTCCCCCACATCCGTTTCCCCCCGGTCCTTCCC